>NC_142180.1:35466235-35779529 GCF_026936395.1 Plectropomus leopardus | reverse complement strand
GCTTTTTGGTTTTTTTCACACTAATAAGCTTCTCCTTCATATTCAAATTCTACTTATTAAAAAAATGTCCTTTGTGTCAGCCCAGGGTGGGTCAGTTCATGCCACTTGTTTCCATGGAAATCCAAGCAAAGTTGATGCTCAACGGCTGCTTGAGGTGTGTGTCTCACTGATGTGTGGCTAAAAGCAAAGGAGCGGCTTTTACAGAAGACCTTTCACTCGCCAAAGCACTGACATGTCTCATGGAGTATATTCAGGTCTGATTTGCATAACACAGGAACCCACAGCGAAATGTTCCCAGCATGCTGTGAAACCTGAAAGAGTCGATTCATACCAAATAGCAAAGTGGCGTTCAAGGAAGACTCAAAATCTCAAGATGAAAGAGCTGGTTTCTACTGCAGCTGTCTCTTTTAGGCATGCCAGAGCACAAGTCTTTTCATTTTGACCTTTTTGTCGATTTTTTATTGAATACGTCTGATGATGAACTAGTGCCCCTCTTTTGCACAAATTAGCACTTCGACCCAGGAGGTGCGCTTTGATTTCTGATGTCATTCGTTGTTTTTTTTTTATTTTTGGTGTAGCATACAATATATCAAGCTGTTGGCAGTTTTTATTCAAGCTGAGCCATGTTGCGTATGATGATTTCTGTTCCATTTGCTTTTGATTCCTTTGAGTCGAGACGTTGAAAGCATTTTTTTTGTTCACCCTTTTTTGTCCTGAGCATGCCTTCTTTGCACCTCACCAATCTTGTCATAAGCCTGTCCCTTTTTACACCCTTAAATGTCTACCCCTTCTAGCTCGTGCAAAAACGTGGTCATTGACTGCAAGATTGTAGAGCACTGTAGCTTAAAAACTTAAGACTGAGAAACACAGAAACAGGAACATTTTTAGTGCAGTGCATTTAAAAGTTTTTCTCACTACCCCTGAAGTATTTAGAAATCAAACACAAAGTGCCTCAAGTGGTCATTTTGGCTCTGCACATTTGATATGTAGTGTAGTGTTTTCATATTTAGGCACGTTCACGATGCTCATTTAAGTGCAGTAGCAGACATCGGTCAGCTTCAACAGTAAAATCACTGACAGGAGAAGTGAATAATTATGATCATCTCGTTGCAATGCAATGCTCAGCTGGGAATTCGTGGATCCTGGCTTTCATGTGGATGCCACATGACATGCAACACCCGCTCAGTTTCTTTTCACCGTGGCTGCCCAGCAAGACAATACGCCGGACCACACCTATGGATTTGCTAAAAGACCTTGATAAAACATTGGCGGCAGATCCCCGTTTATTCCTATGAAAGCTGCTCAGTCGCACATGAAGCATATAATGTTCTCTTTCCGTGGTATAAATGTACCAGGATCTTCTGCATTAAGGAGCCCAGAGGACGTGCGTCTTAGAGATTTAACGGTGGCCAATCGAGTCCAAGCAGCCAACTTGTAGTTTAACACCTGCTAACTTGAATGCGGATAAGTTTAGGTAATCCTGTGGCTTACCTAAACATATCGGACCAAATGGGTCAAATTCTGAATGTTAAACGGGTTTGCGGGGATTTTGACACTGGAAATGTATCCACTGATTTGCAGACGTCTTTTTTCCATTGTAAGTCAATCGGAAAAAATATTTCTTGGCCCCAAAGCATCACGTGATGGACGTGGAAATTGTAATACCACTTTTTACCATTATGTAAATTTGGCTTCAAAGGAGCGTCAACTAGCTCACTTGGACTTCCGCAGCTACATATTACATTTACGGTGGCCTCCTTGCCTCTGCTCGGCGGGATGCTGCTACTTGATGTTTACAAATGCATGACGCGGGATGACGCGGCACGTGGTTATGTTAAGACAACACAAGCACATGGAAACCAATGTCGGTATGTCAACAAACACACATGCTGCCACAGACGGAGAAGGAGGCACACGGTAAGGTGTAGAAAAAAACATTCAGACTGGGACCCATCCATCGCCCCTCCTGCCTGCTCTCCGCGCTCCTGTAATTACATTGTTACCAGCGGCGTTTCAACCTGATGCTGTTCTGTGGCATGTGCATGTGACAAGCTCCATCCAGCTTCGCTCTCAAGTGACACTGCCGCCCACGAAAAAGGCTGAGGCAGCAAGTACCATCTGGCGGCGTATGATAACAACGTGCCTGGTTCTGTACGGCTGCCTTCTCAACAGATGCCGTCCAGGAGCGTATCATGCGAACGTGAAAGGTGCCGGGATCTTAAACTGAAAGCACTGTCAAAGTGTCTGTATTAAAAAAGTTTTTGAATGAGAACGGGACCAAAGGTTTCCCAGCAGAACATTGCATTGAAACAAGATGATCAATGTTATTCACTTCACCTGTCAGTGGTTTTAATGTTGTGGCTGATCGGTTTAAAATCATTAAGCAATGCAACTAAACTTTTCAGGGATTCCTCATGAGGAAATCATCTGTGTCCAGCTTAGTAAAGAGCTGGTTTCCAATATTTTGCAATTACTTAAAGAATTCAAAGTTGACCCTCACACACATGCTCCTTAGCCTCACCAAGCTTTCATCAGCACAGTCCAAAAGTTCAGGATTACTGCATGTGACCCATAACTGCCCTGAGAATGTCATTTTTTGTAGCCGGTGAGGAAAAGCCCCCAGAAAGCGATAGTAAAGGGCAGCCATGGCCGTCGCAAGAGCAGTCCCAGCTTCTGTTTGGTTGCTTTGCAGCTCTGTGTTCTGTTGTCCAGTCCAGTGACATTTGATCAACTGTTAATCATCTCCTCACTCGGGTAGTTTTTAATCTTTTATCATTTCTCTCTTTTTCTGCTTCCTGTCAGGGCTTTTGTTTATCTGAGTAACCTGCTGTACCCGGTTCCTCTCGTCCACCGCGTGGCCATCGTCAGCGAGAAGGGCGAGGTGAAGGGCTTCCTCCGGGTGGCGGTGCAGGCCATATCAGGTAAAGCTCGGATCCTCAGCCTCTCCGTTGTTGTTGAGACAGAGGGCGTGGAGGGGTTAAAGGACAGGCTGTGTGTGACTTCTTAAGGGAGTGAAGTGAAGGTGCTTTGTGTTTCCCTCCAGCTGATGAGGAAGCTCCCGACTACGGCTCAGGAGTGAGGCAGTCCGGCACTGCCAAGATCTCATTCGAGGATCAGCAATATGAAAAGGTAAAAAAAATTATCTATACATAGACAATACAGCAGAGATACTCTACTTACTTTGCTTGGGGGGCCACTTTTACAAAATGACAAGAGGCCAGGGGCCAGTCACAGTAACCAAGTACATTTTCCAGGGAAATTTCCAGGATTTTATCAAATCTTTAGGATTTTAATACATTAAAGGATGTTAGCACATTTCTACGATTTTAGGTGATTTAGGAATTTATTTAGGAATTTATAGGATTTTAGGATGTTTGTAGGATTCAGGATATTTCTTAAGTTTTAGGACATTTCAAGGAACATGGGGACACTAAAGAATTTTATGACATTTCTAGGATTTTAGGACATTTAAAGATTTTAGAGTGTTTCCAGGAATTTAAGTCATTTAAGAATTTTAGCACATATGTAGGATTTTAGGATTTTCTTGGATTGTTGGAAATTTCTAGGATTTCAGGCCATTTCTCTTATTTTAGGACATTAGGGGCCTTGCTAGGACCTCTATCGAGGGACCATCCACTGGCACTTTTTTAGAAATATATAAACAAGCTTTATTATTATGCCATTTTCTGCACTCTGGCACCTCCTGAATACTAGAAGTACAAAGTTGGCAGTATGGTGAGTTTCACTGCCATCCAGAATCCACATGTATAAACTAACCAGCTAACCAGTGTATTTTGCACCTTGCAGTTCCAGTCCGAGTCCTGCTCTGTGGGACTGTCCCGCACTGGGATTTCACAGGAGGAGCTGCGTATTGTGGAGGGGGAGGGGCAGAACGCAGAGATGGGGCCCTCAGCTGATGAGGTCAACAACAACACATGTGCGGGTAATTGTATTTTTGAGTGAATGGACACAGGTTTGTGTATTTAAGAGAGAGTGTGTGTGTGTGTGTGTGTGTGTGTGTGTGTGTGTGTGTGTGTGTGTGTGTGTGTGTGTGTGTGTGTGTGTGTGTGTGTGTGTGTGTGTGTGTGTGTGCGCTTGTGTGCTTGTTTGTGTGTGTGTGTGTGTGTGTGTGTGTGTGTGTGTGTGTGTGTGTGTGTGTGTGTGTGGGTGGGCTGGCTACCTGGAATATCAGCCGGGTGTAGTTTAAAAAAATAAATTGCCAGTACCAACATCAGTACCCCAAAAGTGATACCAATACCAGCTAGTACTTCATGTCATACCTCTTTTTTCTGCTTCATTTGATTCCCATCATGTGAATGGAAACATTCACTTTCATTAAATGTCACCGGACGCCACACGTGTATAGCGTAGCCATACTTTCAAATGTTTTGATGACATCTTGTCACACTAATTTACCACCTCTGTCAAATACACCGCACTTCACAACAGACTGTATGGGTTGTAGCTGCTGCTGTTTCAGGCCAGTCACATTAAATCATAAACTCTTGCAATGATTGGCAGTAAACAAAACCACACAAATAGGTTTTTGTTGGGGTTTTTTGTAGATCTTGGTTCAGTACAATCTGATTTTTATTTTGCAGCTGGTGCAGATGAGCTGGAGAATCCGCTGAAGAGTCTGGACGGCCCGCTTGACACGACTCTGGAGCACCTGAGGATCGGAAACATTTTTACCTTCAGGGTGACGGTCCTGCAAGCCTCCAGCATCTCTGCAGAATACGCCGACATCTTCTGCCAGTTCAAGTGAGCAATCCATCAGTTATTTTTTTAATTTAATTTTACTTACAACATAGCAACTGCAGTACAATCATCATGCAATATCAAAATATAAAAGCTTGCATTTTGTCCCTTTTTTTTTATCCGCCAACCCTCGCCAGAGACAAATTATATAAACCTGAAATGAAGAATGCATACATTTACATACATATACATACATGTACGCATTTTAGACATAGATATGCAAACAGTAGAGTAAATCAAAATGTAAACACAAATACACACACACACATATATTCATACAAACAAACAAATTTATACATTAGTCACAGTTGTCTTTAGTTCTTGTAATTTGCTATGAATAAGGATCAGTTATGGAAGAGTACACAGTTTTAGAGTTTTCATATATGTCAGAAATGGTTGCCATGTCCTAGAAAATTTTATCTGTAAAGCCACCCAATGTAAACTTTATTTTTCTCCAAGTGTAAAAAATTCCTAAATCTGAAGCCCACTGGACATGTGTGGGAGACGCCTGCTGTTTCCAATTCATAAGAATAATGAGTCGAGCAATTAAGGAGGCAAAAGCGATTGCTATGTCCTAAAATTATGGAGATTTGGAGTCCAAAAAGTATGGATGAGGGATCCTGTTAGTGACCAAAATTAAAATGCTTTTTAATTGTGCATTTTGATTGTGCATGATTGTCAACATTTATCATGTTTCTTTGGATATATATTTCAGTTTCATCCATCGCCACGATGAGGCCTTCTCCACTGAGCCCCTGAAGAACACCGGCCGCGGCCCGCCTCTCGGCTTCTACCACGTGCAGAATGTAAGTATCAGACGGATCCTCTGTGATGATCAGTCTCTTTGGCAGGTTTTTAAGAGGTCAAGTGCTTTAAAATCACTGTATTGTTTTTATAGATTGCTGTTGAAGTGACTAAATCCTTCGTGGACTACATCAAGACTCAGCCAATTGTGTTTGAGGTGTTTGGACACTATCAGAAACAGCCTTTCCTTCCACTCTGCAAAGACGTCATCAGGTACCTGAATGAAGTGACAGAGCTGATTTACTGCACACATAAAAGCTCCTTTTTAACCGCAGGGACTAGAAACCTTTAGAGGAACGTACGGCATTTCGACCAAAGGGACCAGGGTCGAAATTTAGTTCCTAGTTTTCCCCCCAAAAGTGCCTGATTGGGGGCAGTACTCTGAAAATACAGGAACTTTTGGGGTGGGTTCTGTAGATAAGACCGTCACATATTGCTCAAAAACACAACGCACTACTGCTTCAACTCATGTACCGCTGCATCTGCAAAACACAAAGTACTTTAGTATAAATTTAGGACCATTTTAGGACGAGGGGAGACATCTTTCTTTGTGTGGAACATGACATTTAAAATTAGACAAAGAAAAAGAGAGAGAGATCACGCCAGTGGGATGACACAGAGACACAGTGCTGCAGTGCTGTGTGAAAACCGTTAATTAGAGAAATAAATGAGTTTTATGGCAGTTACATTTTAAAGCAAAAATAAATTACCATTAAACACTCAAAAGATAATCTATTGTTCAGACAGATGGTCTCATGGAGTCATTTTCCTCCTCTGCATCGTTTGCGTCCAGCTTGCTGCAATGAACTTCGTTTCAGTGAGACAAAACCCAGGACATTTTTTCGTTCCTTGAAAAGTTGTCGTTAGGACTAAAAGTCCTGGTAACTGTGGGTCAAACTCTGGCTTTTTTATTTTTATTTTATTTTATTTTTTTTATTATATGGCTTAGACATCACAGGTCATTCTAAGCCAGCCGGGCTTTAGAGGGGAAGGTTAGACAGAATTTTAACTCTCCTTCTGAAGTATCAGCACCCACAAAATTTGTAAAACATATGCACACATATGCACAAATTTTTTTAAAAAATGGTTACAAAAGAAAAATTGTCCCTGGCACTAAAAGATCTGGTACCTGTGTGTCAAAAACAGATAAGATGAAATAATCCTTTATTAGTCCCACTACAGGGAAAATGGCAACAAAGGGATATAAAAGCAATGTATGTGCAAGATAAATAGACCAAAAAGGACAATATAAATAGTAAAACACAAAATGCCAAACTAGAAATAGACATTGGAATTGAGCAAAAAAATAGAAATAGGGCAAAGAGAACAGTATAAATAGTAAAAAAAACCAAAAAAAACAAAACGCAAACTCAGTATTTTAAAATAAATATTCACCAATTGCACATGGAAAATGGTTGCACACTGTGATAAACTGCATGTAAGTTTAAGTTGTGTGTGGTCTTCTGGGAGCAGTGCTGGCTAAAGAAAAATGCAGCTATAGGTCAATAAATATGGCTGTGTTTTCATAAAATGACATATAATTGTGTGTTTCCATCACCAGTCCACTACGTCCCTGCAGAAGACAGTTCCCACGCGTGATGCCTCTGTCCAAACCAGGTAAATAAACTCCTTACAGATCGTCACTTTGCTTCGAATTCCACCTTTTTATTCATGTTGTCTTTGTACTGGTCTCCCTGCAAGTGGTGTCATCTTAGCTTCATGTTGTTGGGTATGAGCAGTTGACTCTGACGCCTCGCCGGACCGGGAGAAATCGCTGGACCTGATCCGATACCTGGTCCCAGATGTGTTCAATGGGGCGCTGGTGGACTCGCTGTCAGGCCACGCTCTGTCTGCCGCTGGCATGGCTGCTTCCTTCTTACTGGAAGCAAACGAGCGAGCTCAGCTGACAGCTCCACCCACCTCTATCTGTTCAGTTATTAAAGCTCAGAAGCCGGGTTGGTTACTGATGTCGGATCCAAGAGAATCCTGCGACTGAAAGCCTTTTTATATCAAGTGTTTATCTTACTGAGGTCCTTCCAGCTATTGGCTCGATGCTCTGCAAGTGTGTCCCAATAAAGAAGAAATAATTTGCATTTTTTTTCAGTTGTGTTACAGTTTCTACTCTTCAATGTCTAGTAGAAGCTGTAATACTTCAAAAAATGAAATGATTTGATATAAAAAGGTAGTTTTCTTGCGTCAGGATTCAGTTGGATCGGCTCTCTGGTGTACTGTGTGTTCACTGTTGACCTGCGTGGTGGATTCTCCTTGCAGTTCCCTCTTTGAGCTCCTGTTGAACTGGATCACAGTGCCTTTCTGCTACAGCAGTCGCTCAGTTCATTATACAGTACAATGCACTGTATGTGTAAATATACTGATCTTCAGAGAAGAAATTCACATTACAACAGTACAAGAAACAATCCAAAGAGGAAGAAAAAAGAAAAAAAACCTATCTGAGATGTTGAATACAAAAAAATAAGAGTTTAAGTATGGAGGCCCATTTCTGCCAGTGCGATGAAAAAAAGAGTAATTTTAGTCATTATAAAGGGAAAATTATTATAAATTATGACTTAGTATCTTAAAACAATTAGAAATGATACTAAGTTATAATTCTGAGAAGATTTCTCATTATTTTGACAAAGTTTCTCGGCTTGAGCTTTGATCAAACTGCATGTGATTTTGTTTTTCATGCACAGCTCTTAACTCCTCTTGTGGAATTACCTTACGCTGAAGAAACGCAGTTAACTCGTCAGACTAGATTTTTTATGGAGGGCAAAAACATGATATATGCATCAATAAATAAATGTATAAATTAATCAAATAAATGATTAAATAACTGCCAAAATAAAAGAATAAATGCATGCTGAAATAAGTATAGAATTAAATAAATAAGTAAATGTATAAACAGAGAAATAAATGCAAAGATTAGAACCTCCTACCTCGTGCAAACACAGAAATACAGAAATAAGTAAATGTAGTAAATTATTTTATTTATTTATGCATTCATCTATTTAGTTCCATATTTATTTCAACTTTTGTTGTCATTTATCCTTTATTTATTTTCTCATTTATTTATTTATGTTTTTATCTATACATTTATTAATTTATTGATAATTATGTCAGTTTTCCTCCTCCACAGATTTAATAATTTCTACAAAACATCAACATCAGTAATGTTAAAGGAGAATAGTGCTCAGGCAGTTTTATGCATATGATTTTTCTCATGCACAGGATGTTTTTGTTAGGACAAACGGTTGTTCTGCACAACCACAAAGCCAGAGATCATAAAGGTTTATGAATAAATATGTAAAATCTGAAATAGCATTATAAAAAAAGAATATTTAGTGTTATTGTCCTTTAAAAGAGGACTGCAGTGTTGCCTCTAAATCTTCTGAGGGAGAGGAGCTCCTTCCACAGAGCTGAGTGCTTCCTCTCTTTCCCTGCATCACTGATTTCCTCTCTTCTTCCCTCTCTCGTTCCTCTGTAGGTTTAGAGCAGCTCCCTGCTGTTAGACTCTAGTCTGCTCTGTCTGCCCCCCACCTGTCTCACACTCTCTGCCTCCTTCTCCAACACAGTACCTGCCACCAAGCTGACAGCCATGACCCGCCCGCAGGCAGGACCCTGTCACTGCAAATATGATCTCATGGTTTTCTTTGAGATCTGCGAGCTGGAGGCCACCGGAGAGTGAGTATCCTGTCGCTCCTCGCCGTACATCCAGCATGGACTGATGTGGCTGAGCTTTTTGTTAAAATATTATTAATGGCTATTATTTTGATTAAGGAATACTCTATAATGACCCTGAAAAACTTTAGACCTCATGTCATCAGCACTGTTAATCACTGGCACATGATCTAATCAGTGAGGCTTGTTTTTTTTTAATTTGTGTCTTTGCAGATATATCCCTGCTGTGGTGGACCACAGAGGAGGGATGCCGTGTCACGGCACGTTCCTACTGCACCAGGTATGTCTGTGACTTTATTTGCCTGCACACTAATGTTCCAAATATGACAGTATTTATACTTGTATACAGTGTATTTGGACATGCATATCAACTGAGGTTTTTACTGCAATTTGCAAAACAGGGCATTTGACCACTAGAGATTTTCAAAACTTTTCCATAACTTTTCTATAATCTTTTACTCCATATCCTTGAATTCATTTTGGAGGTAAAAATTGACCTCTATAGCAATCATAGGGCACAATAATGAGGCAGCAGAGTCAGCCCTGTGTGTTGTCATGGATGCATTGTCAGCATGATTTTTTGGGGGGAGGGGGCTCTGGACTCCTTCTTTACACTACCTTTGCATTTACACAGAACCAAATGATGGCGGCATGATTCAGCATCAGTGTTTGATTTTAGACAGCATGCCGGCATCATGGAATCAAAAGAGGTGTAACACAACAATGTCAGCCTCTAGTGTAACATATAACACTGTGACATATAACACGACGCTCAGACTGCAAGCCTCAGTGCTCAGTTAGCTGTTCTTTTAGTTGCTTTTTAACACCAGTCCCGTCGGTCCAGGGTGTACCCCACCTCTCACCCAACGTCAGCTGGGCATGGTGCAGCCCCAGCCTTTAATAGTATAAGCGGTTACAGAAAATGAATTAAATAACATTTTAAATGATCTAAACATAATCCCAAACTTTCCTATCTGGATAACCACAGGGCCTGCAGAGGAGAATCACTGTCACCATTGTCCACGAGTCCGGAGGGGACATCGAGTGGAAGGATATCCGTGAGCTTGTTGTGGGTAAGTTTTTTTTTTGTACAAGTACAATGGAATTTAAATGCAACCCTTACAGTGCAAGAAGAAATGTCATAAAACTCCAATCTAAAAAAAAATACAAAAAGGTAAAAAACTAAACTTAAAAACTATGAAATAAAACCAAACAGCACATCAACAGTGATATTGTGTATGAGCTTAAGCAATATAAAGATAATATACCGTATCGAGATATTTTTATATCATGATATCATGGTAATTACAAAGGTTGCATTACAGTAAATTGATGTACTTTTCTCAACTTATCAGACAGTTGTACTCCATTTAATGTAAAAATGTCCTTACAATGCCAGATAAAGACTAGCCCCCACCTTGCCTGTTTTTAAATCTCATTTAAAAACTAATTGATTCTCCTTAGATTTCTCTGACCTTGTATGAGAGTTGACAGCTTCGGTAGTTTTTTTTTTTTGGAGTTTTACCTTCTGTAGTTTTTTTTCTTTTTTTTGTCCCCTCTTATGATATTTATGCATTTTAACATCTATTTATTGATGCACAGCCCTTTCGTCAACTGAATTGTTTTTAAATGTGCTTTATAATAAATTTTTGATTGGATTGGATAGCATTTTAATCCCATATCACCCGGCCATAATCTGAGCTGTCCTAACTGAGGCACTTTGGCTCTTCTAGGTCGTCTCCGCAACACTCCTGAAGCTGATGAGACCATCATCGACCCAAATATTCTCTCCCTCAACATCCTGGCTGCTGGGTATGTCAGGCCCATGCAAGATGACCGGTACGTATTGATGCACACATCTGATGGAAACGCAGATAAGACGGGGACAGCACGTCTTACGTAGCTTTTATTAGATTTTCAATATATATGTTTGCTGGGAATTCAACATAAGTTGCCATATATACATGTTTGTTTATTCTAAGGTTGTGGCAGCTTGGCTGAATTTGGAAACCAATGTATGGTTCTGTTTTTTAAGTCAGCGACAGGGTTATGTGCGGACCTCACTTTATTACTGTTGTGGCAGCTCCCTCACAGGCACACGAGCACATGCATGGCAGAACGAAGCAGCTGCAACTGTCCAAAAAAAAGCATGGCAGAGGAGAATGTTTTAACAAACTTCAGCAAGTTCCTTTCTTTCTCTTTATTATGATCTGCATGAATATCGTTTCCTTTCTCTATTTGCAGGAGGACACACACATAAAATGTCCGGAGCAAAATGAATTAAAGTGTTATTTTTTGAAAGCTTCAGTCTGCCACATCAGTAGTTAAGACTTCACTTGTCCACGCTGGCTGTGCGACCCTCCTCTGTGTTAATCTGTGCTTTTTGTTCGTTTGTTGCATCTCACCTTGTTTATCACCTCACCTCTAACCCGCCTCATCTCTCAGACAAGATAAGATCCACTAACACCAACACTTGACCTGCGTAGAGACTATAGGAGACACAAATTTTAACAAAGCAACCTGAATTTATTGTATCTCACTGCAGAATGAAAAGGCCCTCGTTAAAGGTATACTATGCAGGATTGTGGTTAAGATGACACAGAGGTAATCCCTCTGTGTCATCTTTTATGATATGTGCGGAAATGTATATGTGTGCAGAGACTCTCCTCTTTGCTTGGATTCATTTATTTTCTTATAACTTTCCTAAATTTGGGACATTCTTGGGCAAAAGTTAGGCTGAAAGCAGGAGCCAAACTGGAAGCAGCACTCATCCTAAAGGACACTAAAAAAAATTGCAGACACAGCTCTGAAAAATAAAATACACAGAGTGAATCTGGGGTTTGCGCTCACTTTCAGTGGCAATGCTGTTTACAAACAGTAACCAGCAATTTCTGCACAGTATACCTTCATTTAAAACAGCCTAAAATGCATGTCTCTCTAACTCCAGCAGCATGTATCACTGCGTTGTGGAAAACTAATAACCAACCTCTGTATCCCTATTTGGACTCAACATGATGACATACATTGGACGTGCAAACATTTTATCATCACTTTATTGAATCCCTTGATTAACCCTCAATTCTTAATAATGAAAACGCATCTCTTTTAATCATGCAATGACTGTGTGATGTGCAGTTTACAGTGTGATTGCAGCCTAGTTTGTAAAGCAGCAGAGAGAAGGTGCAGTTTGAATGAAATTCAGAGGAAATAACTAAATAATAACTAAATAATAACTAAAGGAAATAACCAAAAGACACGTTATCGTTAATATATACTGAAACTGACACAGAATGTTTTATTAACATCATAAAGTCAAAGACTCTCTGTGACTGTGATGTCTTATATAAAAAAATGTGTATTAGGCTATAAGGCATTAAAAAGTGTGCAGTGTTTATGTTGTTCTGCAGCCAGCCAGTAGAGGGCAGTATGAGTCTTTTAAGACCTCAATGTGAATTTCTGTTTAACAAGTTTATTCAAGAAATTCACTCATTACAGGCATAAAAACACCATTTTATATTCACTAATTTGCCTTTTAACACCTGCAATCACCTACCATTAACATCAGCATAGTATGGTGGAGGCAGAGTGACAGCATGTATCATACATTATGTCCTCACAGTATATTTACAGTTTATTTTATGCATCAATGTCATTATAATATTATAAATTTACCATAAATCCTAAGGGACACTTTTCATTCTTCATTTTTTGATAATTTTGGCTGTGTTCATGCATACAGCATAAGCTCAGCTCCTACAATACGTCTAAAATACACTGTGGAAACTAAATTGATACATTCATACTGTTAAGTACAAAAAATGCTCCACTGAAACCCATTCAGACTGCAGTTTTTGATCCCACAGCCATCAAAGCATAAAAACATGCATTGTATTATTTCTGGGTGTCTCTCGGGGCTTTTGCCTTGGAATTTGTCATTTTTATTATTTTCCACCTGATGACAGGATTTTTACCATATTTGGCATATGGAGAAAACACATGTTTAATGTTTTTAAAGCTTGATTTTAAAAAGCACATTTTGAGTGCAGAGCAATACAAGTGTGTGTAATATTTAAGGATTACTGTCCTTCAGACAAAATTATTATATTATCATAGTTCAATTTATTTAAAAAAATAGTATTTTTTTTATTTTTTTATATAGTATTTTAGTACAGTATTTTATTTTTGCCATTTATTTATGACCTTTTGTTTTTGGCTCATTGCTTAATCCCTCTGCTTTCCTAACCACTCTCCAAAAAGCCCAATAAAACCAGCAGCAGCACCACCCAGACCTGAGTTTACTGAGTTTAAATCAACCAAACGCTCCAGCTCCGTCCCGCGGCCCCGCTCGAAGGCCTTTCTCTGACCGTGGTGCTGCACCCTTAGGTGTTTTAGCCCTCCGTGTTTCTCCTGTTATGACCTCAGTGGTCGATGATTGGGATTTAAGGGCTCAGCAGCGGGTCAGGCTGCGGTCCAGTGTGTCCTCTGCTCAGACTAACATTAAGGTATATTTGGATGCTAACATTTTTCTCCCTGCAGTCCACTAACAGAATGTTGTTTTTTGCTTTTGCAGACAGTTTCTTGATTCGGACATGCCTAGGTATATTATTTTGCCTCTATTCTCATGCTCTTAAGTTACACAGACACCTCATCCCTCTAACGTCCTCGACACCCTGTCACTCCCACTGGTTCCTCTCTCCTACTCTGTCATTTCTGTCAGCAGTTCATCTGTGCCTCTTTGTTTTCTCCCTCTCATGGGAAGTGAGGGATGTGGCTCTGCATGTCCCCCCGCTTCTCTCGCTGCGCTGGGTGTGTGTTTGAGCTGTTATCAGGCTGCGGTTTATGACGGACAGGGTCTGCATGGCTCGCTTTGCTTCGACTGTCCTTGGCTGTGTCTCTGCTGGAGGTGTCGCGGGGCCAGTTTCAGTATCTCCGTTTCCACTTCAGCAGCTGCTGCAGGAACGATTTCAAAGGGCTGATTTAAAAAACGTGTACAGTCACAATATTGTGTCACTCTTGCACTTGTGTTTTGGACAGAAACAGAATTTTTAAGGGGGAACTATGATTTTTTAAAATTATTTTTTCTATCTTATATGTGGTGTTACACTGAAGGATGTTTATATTAACACTTTAAAACCTGAGTAAATTCTTATAATTTCTTTCAAAAACATGGAAAAAAGGCAACAAGCTACTTATCAAGACATGGCCCAAAAATCAGTAGAAAGTTAGTAAAAAAAAGTTACAAGAGAAATACCTGAAAATAAGTAAAACACAAAAACAAACAAGAAAATTTACCTTAAAAGTGCTGAAAAACACATTATTGATTTTATGTTTTTTTTTTTTTTACATAAAATAACATAATTCTAGATATAAAATAATTAAAATTATATATATACTTTTCTGGACAAATTTTCTTTTTTTTTTGGATAATTTTTTACTAACTTCTTGCAATTTGTGGGACATGTCTTGCCAAGTTGGTCATTGCTTTATTACCCCATGTTTATGAAAGAAATATAACCAATTTGAACCAATAGGGTGACAGACCCGAATATTACCCAAAAAGTTCAACCAAATTCCCTCTTCAGTGTGATCGTATTGTAGGAATGACTGTTGATTCCATTTTTGATCAGTAATCATGAGTTATGCGAGTATGATGACTGAGTGGGTAAATGCAGGTAATAAAACAAGTAGAACTGTCTGATAATTTGAGACTTCACTGTAATGTAACCTTTAAAATCAGAAAAAAAATCCATATCACAATATCCAATATCCAAGACGATATATGGTCTCATATTTGATATAACGATATAATATCTTTATATTGCTCAGCCCTGCTCGTCAAAGTCACCACCAGCATGATTGTGCTGCGTATGATTTGCAATGTTTTACTGGAAAAATGCAGAATTGGTAAAAGGTAGAAGTACTCACCAGTAGAGGGTGTTAGTGATCCATTATTACAACACAGTAATTTTAATACAACAAAAGCAGAAAGATGCATTCTGACATAAGCAACAACATTCAAAAAATGCTCATTTTCTGCTCTTTTCACTGTTTATTAACCCTAATTATTATTTTCATATCGTTGGCCTTTGCAGTGAAGCAACATTTTGAATCCATGGATATGATTTTGTTAGTGAATCCTGAGAGAGCATGTACTTCCCATCACAGCTCCAGAATATTAACAGGAACACGATTACTCAAGTGCTGTAATATGGATCACATCATTTACAGTACCCTCTCTGGCTCGCTATTAAAATGCAGCTATTAAACTGTAATCCAGTGAACCATTACCTCACCAGTAGCACTTTGCTCAAAATTGCTGCGATGTTGTGAATATTTCTGAATCTCAGTGTACTTCGGCAAAACGCTGCCAAACACCAGAAACAAACGGCTCCTCACATGTCACGCCAGCAGCATGACTTCAATCCTGGCTCCGGCGTTTTTAGGAGGTAGTAAAACACAGAGAAGCACATGTTGGTGTAAGCGCAAAGAGGAAATTGCTTCCTTGTAGTGTAAGCGAACACTTTTCTCCTACTGGGAAAGAAGTGTGCGTGAGTGAGGTGTGTGTGTGTTAATACACTTGCTAATTACTTAAAAAACAGGCCACTCAGTCCCCTTTATTCACACTGAGTTTTCTTTACTGGAGTCGGCTCAGTTCGTTGCTGTTTTCTATCTTCTGGGTGACACATTGTTCACTTTCCCGCAAGGTCACCTCAGTCCAAGGCCACTGGGCCCAACATCTGAACCTCATGAAGCGTCAGCCTGTTTTTATGGCTCACAGAAACATTAGTTTCCTTTTACAATTCATGCTTGGATTATCTTTTTTTTTTTCATTTAAGGCTGCACCGTCCGGGATTGAGGCCAAAGGAATAACTGGTTTCACTGTGTGATTGTTCGCCCTCGGGGGAAATGGGAAAAATCGTGTATATTAATGTATGGAGGGAGTAAACCAGAGACGTAACAGAAAGCAGTTTTGTTTTGCTTGAGGAATAGCCGTGTGCTGTTTTTGACCTTTTCAGTGGTAGAGCAGGATGAGAGATGACATCAATCATCAGTGGCCACGTTTACATGCACAAAATATTCTGCTTTTTGCCTTTTTTCCAAAAAGGCCTGTAGCTGTTTACATGGCTGATGAAAATTCATATTTCACTGATACTCCTGTTTACATGCAGCCGTGCATACTCCGATTAACGTGTCCTACCAGGTCATTGATTGTGTCAAAAAGTGGAAAAGTGAAAGCCACTTTTGCATCAAAATAGTTCCTTTTAAAGTCTTCCATTGGTTTCTTCTTGCATCTGTCGTAAGGTTTAAAGTGTGTTTCTCCTTTTGACTAAAAATGTAGGCTTTTTCTACAGGCATGCATCTCTATTCCAGACTTGCAAACTTTTGGCACTTTGTTTGTGTATAACGAACAAAGCCAGCCGTCAACAGCAGGGTTCCCGTGGAAATACAAAATAATGTTTAAGTAAAATTTTGAATATACATTGTTTTGGCTATTGTTTAAAATAAAATAAAAAACCCGGTCTAACATGCATAAACGTTCCTCAGAGTACTAATTTAAAATCAAGCGGTGCACTGTGTGACTGTTGATTAGTGACACACACTGACGTCCGCTGCTAGTTTGTTGATGGGAATTCCCAAAAAGCAACTAAAGCTAGCAAGCACCAGCAGTTTGTTTATGTTTAGTGACATTTCTACGACAGCGTCTGCCTCCGGGCATCGCTCAGGAGTAAGAACCTCATGTTTGCATCCTATGATCGCAACATAGGCCTATTTTTAAGTCATACATTAAGTCATGGTCATGCGTTAAAATTAAAAAGTTATAGATTTTTTTTTTTAAATCCATTACTATCAACAGTGAAAAAAATCACATATGCATTCAACGCCAGGCAAAAATCATGTTTACAAAACATGGTAGATGTAATTTTTGAATTGATTTGAGTGTGCCGATGTGCTGCTTTTCACTGCTGATAACAGTTCAGCTCCTGTACCTCAGTCTAAGTCCAAATACTGGGTGAGCAGTGTTTTTCCAAGATATAAAATCCATTGGTAAATAATGTGAGGGAACCACGAAACTGGCAAGAGGCCGTGTGTCACAAACTGCAGAAGAATGCTCCTAAAACCTGAATACTTATCAGCATGTCATACATGTCTTCATGAGAAAATTCTGCATTCAGAAAAAGGCCTAATTCAGAATATTGAAACAAAATATTCTGTGTACATGAATTCAGAAAACTGCGATATTTGGAATAATATTGGAATATTAGTGTGCATGTAAACGTGGTCAGTCAGGAGCTTCGGCAGGGTTTTTCAGCAGTCTTTATTTTGGGTGAGCAGTGTTTACATTTGGAGATAACAGTGTGAAAAAAAGACAAACACCATCCCAGCCACACACGCGCACAACCTACAACATACTTCCTGACTCTCACCTTCTGTTCTTTTGCTGATTTCTTCTTTCTCACAGCATTTCCTTGGGAGTTGACCATAGGTATTTCACTGCCCTGTCCCTCATTTCGTCTGGCTGTCTCTCATCCCCCCTTCCTTCCTTTTTTTCTGTACCAATAGTCATCTCAGCTCTCTTTGCTTCTCTGTGGTGTTTGGTACAAAGCAGATCATCAACTCAGCCTGTTGCATGCAAAAATATTTCATCTGCACTTTTGTTTTACTGAGATTTTACAAATACTTTCAATGTTTAAATAATAATGCCAACATTATATTAATAATGACTGTTATTATGAGTCATAATTTTATGTTCTCACTGTATCAAATCAGATTTTAGTCTACGTCTTTCTGTTAAGCTTTTTTTTTTGGTTATTATAAGTATTATTGTTATTATTATTTCTACTATGTTAACCCTTTGAAACCTGAGCAACTTGTTTTGATTACTTTCAAAAACATAGGGAAAATGCAATGACCAACTTGGCAAGAAATATCCCAAAAATTGCAAGAAATAAGTAACAGGTGACAGAGAAACTGATCTAAAAAATGGCCCGAAAAACAATAATGGAAAAATGTCCAGAAAACTATATTTATAATCATTGTAATTATATCTTTTAAATTATATTAAAAAACAAACATATTCTTTTTATTTATTTATTTATTTATTTATTTATTTTACTTTTCTGACTTATTTACAGGTAATTTTCTTGTTTTTTTTCTTTCTTGTAACTTATTACAAATTTCTTGCTATTCTTTTTATTTTTTGGGCGATGTGTTTTATAGGTTACTTATTGCCTTCTCTCCATGTTTCTGAGAGAAATCAAACCAATTTGCTGAGGTTTCAAAGGGTTAAAGAGTTAGAGAGTTCACCCCAAAATCAAAAACACATATTTTCCCTCTTACCTGTAGTATATATTATCAGTCCTGCTTGTTTTGGTGCGACTTGCAGAGATATCGGCTGTAGAGATGTCTGCCTTCTCTCCAGTATAATAGAAGTGGATGGCTCTCTGTTTGTGGTGCTCAAAGCGCCAAAAACACTTTTGGAAAAACTGTACAGCAATGTCTCTTTCCAGGAATCATGACCTGGTTACTCCAGCTAATCCACACACCTTGTTGTTGTGAAGGAATCTCGAGGCGCTACACAATTAGAATCGATTATGATTAAGACGGCGACAATGCGATTATAAAACAACTATCATTGCAACAAAATTTTTGATTTCACCACAATGTGTTTTTCGGACGCCAACCCAGTGCAGGATATTTATGCTGCAGCAACGTCTAGTGTTTGCATACTGTAATACATCACTGGAAATAGTACACAATTCATGTACTTTGGGATTTAAGTTTTGGACATACTAAAAAATCTCACATATGCTACTGTTTTAACATATTTAATAAAAAGGATACAGTTAATATTTTAAAATTATATAATCTTGCACTGACCTCGTTTGGTTCTGCATCTTTTGTTTTGCCAAAATCACAGTAATAACAGACATGTAGATAATTGATTTGTGACATTTGTGAATTAATCCCGAATCATCCACATTGTTTTTTTTCCTCCCCTACTGCATGCCAAATTACAGCCGCCAACAGTAACACCGCGCAGACCGAAACATTGATCTACTGCTAGCTCCAGTTTATGAGTAAAAATAATAATATAATAATTACAAACTTTATTTGTATTGCACATTTCATACAAGACATAGGCATAAAGACAAAATAAACAAAAAATATGATCAGAATAAAGAGTGTAAAATGCATCTTGGATAAAACCCACTTAAGAATAGTAAAAGTAAGATAAAATAAGGATAATAACTGAACACAGTGGTGAGTATATGCACATTTTATTTTTTATTTTTTGGCGCTGTGAGCAAGCACCAAACAAGCCGGTTGCCATCTAGTTCCATTATATTGGAGAAAAGGAAGCAGATATCTCCAACACTCTGCAACTCACAGCAAAACAATCTACATTGATAAATAGTGCGACAGGTAAGAGGAAAAAGATGTATTTTGGATTTTAGGGTGATCTCTCCTTTTATCATATCTGTAGTTAGGTTGAGAGACTTTAGCTCTGACTGCCAAAGGACTTACATTTTGAGCGCTGATTCATTCTCTCGTTTATTTCTCACCCGGTTCACCTCAGGACTTTCTACCGCTTCGAAGCAGCCTGGGACAGCTCCATGCACAACTCCCTGCTGCTGAACCGAGTCACTCCATACGGAGAGAAGATCTACATGACGCTCTCCGCTTATTTGGAGGTACAGCACAGTGCCTGCGTTCACGAGGGGAAGAAATATGTCTTACAGTATCAAAGGTGATGTGTGAATTACCCTAAAAGAACTGATGTAAAAAAAATCTCTGCTCTTCTATCAAATGCAGATGGAGAACTGCACCCAGCCTGCAATCATAACCAAAGATATCTGCATGGTGTTTTACTCTCGAGACACAAAGCTCTCCGCCTCCCGCTCCATCCGAAACCTGTTTGGTACTGGAAGTCTGAGAGCAGCAGATGGGTGAGTTTGAAATCCTTAGATTATATATAAAAGAAATCATGTGGTTTCTCTGTTCTCTTCTTTAAAAATAGCTTTTCTGTCATTTCTAGGAACCGTGTAACTGGAGTTTATGAGGTCAGCCTATGTAACCTGGCAGACGCAGGAAGCCCAGGTGAGACTCAAGACAAAGTTACTTAGCATTAAGCTCACCTCTGCAGCATCTCTAATCCTGCATGTGCACAACCCAGGTATGCAGAGGAGACGCAGGCGGGTGCTGGACACCTCCGTGGCCTACGTCCGAGGGGAGGAGAACCTGGCCGGGTGGAGGCCCCGCAGTGACAGCCTCATTCTGGACCACCAGTGGGAGCTGGAGAAACTCAGCCTCCTTCAGGATGTGAGGACATCAGACACTTTTCCTTTATAGCGTCATCTTATTTTATTAAAGGGATAGTTCAGATTTTTCTGAAATGAGGTGTATGAGTTACAGAAGATGGTCTGCAGACAGGAGTGCTGCCATGACATTTAAGCAATGTGCCGCTGTGGATGGGGCAGCAGCAAAGTGTATTTTAGCAACCTAAAAAAAATCAGTCTTGGTAACCTTGTAATGAATTCATCTTCTTATCTTATCTTTATTACAATCGAAAATGCACTGTCCTCTGTTTTAAACTCGTTCAACAGGGACGCAACAGTAAACGACTCTGATGACTGTTGAGCAGAGTGATGACGTCTGTCCGAATTTTTTTTTTATTTATATATTTTAATATTTAGAAAGTATTTCTGGAGTTTTTATGCAAATTAGAAAAATGCAACCTACTTTTCACTCTTAATCAGGCCGAACTGGCAAAAAACAGATTCAGATTAGTCAAATAAACTGTGTTTCCTCGACTATTTCCAGAGTTTACTTGCAGACAGTTTTCTCTAAGTTTAATCAGTGGACATTGTCAGTGATTGTGATGCTTCTCTCAGGTGGAAAAGACTAAACATTACCTCCTGCTGAGGGAGAAACTGGAGTCCACGCTGCTCATGGGTCAGGAGTCGCTGCAGTCCTGCCTCGCCGAGGAGCTGAGTGAGTCTCCTCAGCCCCCCGAGGTCGACCCGGAGGTCAACGTCTGCTCTGAAATCACCACCGAGAGGCAGAGGGAGCTCGCTGCTAAGGTCGGCCGCCATTACTCAGTGAATACTGAACTTCATGTTAATAAGACTTTTCCTGTTTGATGATCTCTGTCATGTTAAGCCGCCGCTGAATGTGGCTCTCTCAGTTTTTTATGATATTACAAATCTGATTTTACTTGACTCTAATTTTAAGATCTCTGTTTCTTGCAGTGTTTGCGGCTGCTCACCCACTCCTTCAACCGAGAATACAGCCACGTGTGCGTCAGCGCCAGTGAAAGCAAGGTGGTGTAAAAAAATCTGATGTTCTGCAGTTTGCTATATTTTTTTAATTTTCCCTCATGTTTCCTGTTGTTGTTTGTTTATTTATTCATCTGTTTTTGTATTTTCTGACTGTTCAACACCTTTGCCAACTGCGACTGTTTTTAAATGTGCTCTACTAATAAAGTTTGACTTGACTCAAGCGCTCAAATTTAAACCTACCAATAAAAAAAATGTGCCTTTGTGTGTGTGTGTCTGTGTGTGTTGCAGATCTCAGAGATGTCCGTCACAGTGCTGAGAGACTCGGCTTCAATCTCTGCTCTCAACACAATCACACCCTCCTCGACATGTCCTTCCCTGGTTGAGGGTTGCTATGGCAATGCTGAACTCAGGTCAGTCTAAAGACGTACTTATGTAGTTATTGTTATGTATAAATTGTGATCTTTGGTAGCTGTGCTAACCTAGAAAGAAATGTAAAGGACTGATTTATCAGGTTTAAGGAGCTGTGTTATTACTCGGGCTCGCAGGTCTTATTGGTTTATGTGAACGTACAAAAACAAAATACACAAATGAACATGAAGACATGTTCTGGGTGGGTGGTTTAAGTACATACCCACTGTATTTTTTGTATGCCAACATTTCCGAATAAAACGAAAAAAAAATGTTAAAAACCTTTTGAAAAGAAATAAATAAAATAAAAAGATAAAGAAATAAAGAATTAAAAATAAAATAGAATGAAAAATAATAATAGGAGGGGAAAAAGAAAAAAGGGGTGAGTTATTTAGATAAATTAAAACAACAAAATAAAATAACATGAAATAAGGGTAGAAAATAAGGCAAACAAAACAGGTGTCTTGTTTCTGTACTGCAGACCCCCCATGCCTCGCTCTCGTGCCGTCAGCCCCTCTCCTGATACACAGCAAGACACAGACGCCAAGAAGTCAGTCAACGGAGCCTCTGACACCAAACCACGGATCCGCAGATTTGTCCCCGACATCCAGGAGATCAGAGTCAGGTGAGTCTGCAGCTGTAACTCCATCACTTTGTGCGGTGGAGACGTTTTTCTCGGTTTCACATATTTCATCCCTTTTTTTTGCAGCCCCATTGTGTCAAAGAAAGGTTACCTGCATTTCCTGGAGCCACACACCAACGGATGGGTGAAGCGCTACGTCGTTGTGCGGCGGCCGTACGTCTACATCTACAACACAGAGAGAGACTCCGTGGAGCGGGCCATCCTCAACCTCTCCTCCGCCCAGGTGGAGTACAGCGAGGACCAGCAGGCCATGCTCAAGGTCGGCGAAAATGCATCCTCTCTGCTTTCTTACTCGTAAAAACTTTAGGTATGTATAACAAGCTTTTTTATTTATTTTTTGTTGTTGTTTCAACAGACCCCGTACACGTTTGCTGTGTGCACAGAACATCGTGGGATATTACTTCAAGCCACAAATGACAAAGAGATGCACGACTGGCTGTATGCGTTTAATCCTCTCCTCGCTGGAACTATCAGGTAAAAATTATTTTAATGGGCAAAAGTAAACACAAACGTATTACCAAAAATAAATACATCTCGAAAGGCATCATGAAATCAAATTGTATATTTTTTTAATGGCATATGACTTGCACTGATCATCACCAATGCAACAGTTTCTGGCTCCACAATGACTGAAAAGTCATTTTATTGGTATTCTTAAAGTTATTTTAGAGGTTGCGATTTCTTCGAAACAGTTAAAATTGACAATGACTTATTCTGCATTCAGGGACAATAATTCATTCATCTTTTATTAAAGATATAGATTGTTATTTTTAGAAACCACTACCTACTCCACCTAGTAATGGCTGCAAATTTATTTTTAAACTGGATTTTAAATAATTTTAAGTAATATTTTTTATCTTTGCATTTCTTCTCTGCACTTTTGCTATTTTTTAATAATTTTTTTAATATCTTATCACTTTTTTGTTGTAAATCTGTATGCTTTATTATGTTGTTTTATTTTTTTATTACTCTGTAAATTTTCTTTGAATTGTCCTGCTGTATGAAAGGTGCTGCACAAATAAAGCTGCATCGCTTCGAGGCAGAAATTACTGTAAAATTTATTTTACACAAATATATTTTCCTCTCTGCCTCTCAGGTCAAAGCTGTCGAGAAGACGAGCCGGACAGATGAGGATGTGAAACTCTGATCAAACCTCATGAGAGGACGATGAGCGCAGAGACTAAGATGTACATAGATCCTTGCCCTCATCCCTTTCCTTGTGCTGAGCCCCCACCCCTCACCCCTCATTACCACCGTCACCAACAACCATCTCCCCCTCCGTGCGTCCTCAGTTTATCACTAGTGTCCTCGGCACCTAAAGCGCCCATTTCGTGTCAGGCCTTTGCTGCGGTGTGAGTCTCGTAGTCTGAAGAACCTCTTCAAAAAAAGCTGTCACTGTACTGTACCGGAAACGATTCATAGCTGGAGCGACGGAGAAGGAGGTAGCAACAGTTTTCTTAGCTCAGATTACATACGTATGGTAATGTACTGTAGTTGTTGTCAGTGACACATCGAGCCTTATGCATTTACTCCTTAAAAAAAATGCAGTTTATTTTTACCTAAAGCTGCCATGTCAGTGAGGATCACATTGCTACATCAGTAAATAGAAAAAAAACATGCAGATTCTTCTCTACAGCTATATATACAGTGAACTGGTTTGCATACAGCTAGAAAATACACGCTAGAAGATAAAAAAAAAAGACAGATTAGTGTTACTCTTTAGAATAATTTTATTTCCAGTCCTTGAATCCTGATAATCTGCCTCCTGTTTCCTAAAAAACGTCTTTAGCACACAGCCTGGCAACGGAATGGCATCGTCATGTTCTTGTGATCAATCCATGTCGTTTTTAGCTACGTGTAGGAGCACCAAGGGTATCTACATTCACACGATACGTAATCACCACCGTTAATCCTCCCCATCTAATCTCATTCTCTGCCCGAACTTTGTTTTAAAATGTGATATATTTAGATATTTAACAGCTTTATTATTTATTTCTGCATGTATTTATTTACAAAGACATTTATATTTCTAAAGTAGTCGTAACGTGCAATTTCTGCACACCGCACTTTTTAATATGAGTTCCTTAAATGTTTGAATAATAGTCCCCCCCATGCAGTTATAATAACTTTATGATTGGCCACTTTCTTTATGCTGAAGATTACTTGAATTTTACTATCCCCTTTAAGAGTAGGATAGTCCCACTTGACCTTTGACCCGACTAATATACATCTTTAAAAAAAAAAGGCCAATATGCTGTTAGGTAGAGAATATAACACAAAGCTACCTTGTTAAGATCAAAAGTATAAACTGTTGCTCACAGAATAAGAAACCGGTTTTCTGAATGATATGTATATTGATTAAATGTAGTGCCTCTCTTTTCAATCATACTGTACAGTATGCCTCTGCACCAGTTGCTTTGAAACTACATCCTCCATGCTGCTATAATGCTGTTCTGGGAGTGTCTGCAGATCATATCACATCACCATCCTGATCATCATCATCATCACTTACATATTCAGACAAAAACGTTTGAGTTGTTTTAATGTTACATATCTAATGTGGCAGTCAGCTGGCATACCATAATGTCCATAACACAGAGTATACTTATATATGTTTGCATGCTGAAAAAATGTACATATTTCCAGATCATGCTGTGAATTGGAAAAAAGAAATCAAAGTGCATGATGAAGGACAGTTTTTATCCTGCTTGTGAGTTGTGTGATAGATGAGCATGCCTCAGGTCAGCCAGCCTTAGAGAGCACGCTCAGTGACATTTCACTTAAATACCAGGACAACATCTCAAAGCATTTAACTCTTTCCCAAAAGTGCAATGATAATTTTTGCTCATTATGTTTTTTATTTCTGCTGTTGAGGTAATCCATGCAACACCTTACTCTGTTTTAAAGGGTAAGTTCAGTATTTTTCAACCTGGAGCCTTTTTTGTCTCTAAATAACTAATGGGAACAACTATGTTTGAAACTGGTCCAGCACATGTTCGCAATGTGAAATTACATCCACTAAAAGTATTTGTTTTCGCCGCTGACGGGCTCAGATTACTATTTAAATATCTGACAATTTATGTAAAGGCCTTTTTATGACATAAGAAGATCTTTTGTATCTAACCAGAAACAGCACCCAAAGTCATCATCACCAAATTCACCAGACCCCATTTAAATAAACCGGGATTTTATCTTTATTTAAGTCGACAGAAACAAAATCAAACTCATAAAAAACATTTTGGTCAAGGTGAGGCAGGTCCATAAAAAGTCTTAAAAGTTCTTAAACATTTACTGACAAAAGGCCTTGAAAAGTATGAAATTGTATAAAATTTAGATTGAATGGGTCTTGAATGTTTTTAGTCATGTCAATGTGAGAATTCAGGAAATGTCATTTTAACCTGAGGGAAACACGACTCGATAGCAGAGCAGACTTTGTTCACGTAATTAGTCTGGATCATTAAACTTAAGCCCGCTTAGGTTAGTGTTTTCTTGGAAAGAGCGTATTTTCACTTCTGTTGTGAACTTACTTTACAAGTTTGGTCTTGATTTTAATTTTAACTGGTGTTAAAAAGGCCTTGAAAAGCCTTATATTTAACTTGTTTATACCTGCAGACGGAGTCTGCTGGTTTGGCGATAGCGATTTCGGGGCAGTCTCTGGTTAAACAGAAGGGATCTTAATCTTTACTAAAAAGTCTATCTTTGTCGGGATCCTTTCCATATTGTCATCAAACACTTAGAATAACAATCTGAACCCAACAGTGGCAAAAACAAGCACTTTCAGCGGACGTAAATTCATGATGCAAACATACCCTGAGTGGTTACATTGCAGCATGTATCGCTCTCTCCCATTACTGGACCATTTTTTGAAATTCGTTAGTCTTTTAGACACAAAAACACATAAAAATAGGGTGCAGATTTAGATAATAATACTTCCTGAAGTTGTAAAGTATTCTGTGTGTTGTGGACATACTCTGAAATAATCCAATCGAAACATTTTAAAGCCCTACATGCGTGCACAGCTGTCTGTTGTGTCTAATCAAACAGATATTTTCTGTTTTTTTGTGTAATAAATAAGTCCTGTGATCAATGTTATGATCAAAGTCTACGACAGACTTTCTTGGCGGAGGCTGCAGTTTGTATTGTATCCAGCTTAGAGCATCGTCGTCGAGGGAACACCCTGCTGTACTGTGCGTCACACTTTCTCAAGCACTCATTTCTGTCTCATTTCATTTATCTTTCAAATGTGAGCCCGGGGATTGCTCCAGTCTGATGTTGAGATCATTCCTCTTGTTTTTCATTGGGCCTTTTAACGTGCGTCACATTTGAGCCAACCAAAGTTTTCTTGGTGCAGTCACATTAAAGAAAAAAAAAATCACACTGAATGTACATTGATATTTGAAAATACTTATTCTTGTCCTCTGTTTTCACAGTTGGGTTCCTTATTGATTGTAGTTTGGTTACTATCAGGGAACCAGGTGGAGTTTGTGGGATATACCTGTAATAATCTGTCCACTGGTGTGTGAGGGGAGGCTGCTTCATTAAGGCCCTTTTTTCGGCATTGCAGCTTGTTCAGAGTGATGCTGTAACTGTTCTGTCACTCTTTCACTCTTATTTCAATATCCACCATCATGCGCTGACAGCCTTCACAAATTCTACTTTTTCTAATCCCTCCCCTTTGAAGGATATCATTTACATTTTTGTGCTTCCACATTTTTTTAATTTTTTTTTTTTCAGAATTTCACTGGCACATTTCTTTTTATTCCCTTCTTGAAATGATTTTTGCATTGTATATAAACATGATTGCTGTGAACAGTGTATTATAAAGTTGCACCCATTTACAAAATCCTAAATGGGCAGTAGTTCAGTCAGTGTCTCTGAGTGTTGGAGTTTAGCGTCAAATGTTTGTGTACACTAAACACATTGTCATATATTAAATAAACATGGAAATTATGCAACACAAAGAAATCGACTCCTCTTCTTTATGAATCTTCAGCATTTGTTTTTGTTAACTGATGACAAAGAATTTATTTATCATTAAATTTTCATTATGGTTATTCTTTGGATAATCCTTATTGGACTTCTTGTTTTCACCACTGGAGCAGAATCCAGAGTTGCCATGTCTGCATGCTGGTGTTCTTTGACTGTATTTTTTCACACTTTTATCTTAATTCTGCTAAATTCTCATCTAATTTACAAGATTGAGTTTGTCCTCGCCTTTTAGCTATCATGACAGATACCCTGACTCTCGGGGACTTTCAAACCCTGAACAGCTGTCAGTAAACAATTTACTCTTCCAATTAAATATTACAGGTAAAAACAGACAAACAAACAAACGTTAAAAAGCTGGGTGGTTTTCTTTCATTTATGTTCTTAATTTATATGAATTTAATTCATAATGTAAATCACACTTTGTTATAAAAAAAAGTTTAACTCTTAAAGCCAGTGGTGAAATGTAACTAAGTATATTTACTTAGGCACTGTACTGAAGTACAAATTTAAGATACCTGTACTTTACTTAAATCTTTTTGTAATCCGACTTTATTCTTTTACAAAATTAAGGAGGTAAATATTGTACATTTTACCTCACTAAACAAATCTGATTAAGTCACTAGTTACTTAGTAAATTAAGAATTTTGCATTTAAAAAATAAACTTCAGTGTGCAAAATATGATGTTTATTAAACATGTAACTACTTATAGTTCATACAAGCACAGCTGAAATCATTAGTTGATTAATCAATTAGCTAATCAACATACTGGGTGTTTTTTTTCTAAATTGGGTACTTTAGCAACCATTTTAATAAACATTTATCTGATAGCGTGAGTTAATAGTTACTTTACAAATTAAGATTTTTGCATTAAAAAATGAGAATGTTGTATAAAAAATGATGTTTTGTTATCTGTAACGACCCAATAGTTTATACAAGTACAGCTGAAATGATAAGTCGATTAATCAGATTGGTTTTTCTGGGGGGTTTTTTTCTAAATTGGGTACTTACTTAAATTATTTTAAAAAACATTTAAAACATTTCAGTCTTTTTATTTTATTTTTTTTAATTTTAAATTTTAGGGCATGTTTTCTTCTAGATTTTTCTGAACTGGGTACTCTTACTTTTCATACTTTAAGTACATTTCTTGATTATACTAACTTACTTGTATTCATTTCTAATGTAAGACTTTTAACTGAGTATTTTCAAAGTGTGATGTCAGTACTTTTACTTAATTAAAGTATCTGAATACTGTCTCCACCGCTGCTTTCAGCCTTCAGTATAAATATTTTTGAGTCTCTGAGCCTTTATTTTGACAGACCTGGCAACCCAGCGGAGCAGCGCCGCATCCAAACCGGATTAGCTGTTAGCTAATGATTGATACACACCGGCATTAAATCTGTTCAGGACACCTTCGCATCACTTCACAAGGTGAGTCACAAAGACAACAGCTTCATCTTAACTTTTCATACGAAGGACAAAATATGTGACTCGTGTTGAGAGCTTTGAATCAGATAAACAGTTAATTGTGTGTTAATCTGGCTAGCAGGAATCAGTTAGCAGCGCTTGCTAGCTTTAGCTAAAGTTGACAGATGTTTCCGGCAGTAAATTAGCGATATGAGACTAAATGTAACTCGGCAGGTGCAGTAGACAGTGCTATGGGTGAGACAGGTTGTTTTTTAATGCCTCACTTTCCCTGTTCTTAGTTAACAGTCAGTATTTTAGTTGCCAGGAAGAAACGCGTCTCTTTCACAGAGTAAATAACCTGTCAGCCTGTCTGCTGCTGACAGCGAGGAGGACGCTGACAGGGGACACATTTGGGTTACATCAACGCTAAATAATGGCTAAAAATGTGTCATAAACCTGTATAGACTCTGACATACACAGCTGGCATTTATTCACGTAGTGCGTGGTGATAATAATAGTCACAATTTGAGCATAAAGCAAGTTTGAACCAGTTTAACCCCTCAGTGGCGGACTCAGGATGTCAGAGGGACAGGGGCGAAAACAATGGAAGAGGCACCAACTGCATGTGTGGGGCACCAACGTGCAGAAATATTTTTATCATGCAGCCTAGCACTGGACAATGTAAAGATATTTTATTGTGTCAAGATATGAGAACATATATCCTCTTAGATACTGGATATTGTGTATAATTCTTGACATATAACCAACCAAACTCACATTAGAAACCAATAAATATTCATACAGGATACTCATAATTACAGCAAAACAACAGATAACTGGTGAAATCCCACCTCACCATTATTTAACAGCTGGAAGTACAAAAAACATTTCAGGAATGGAAAAACTGATATATAGAATTAGAAATCAAGAGTTTAAAGCACTTAAAATGTTGGAATAAATTGATTAAATACATTAGTAAGATTTGAACAGTATTTTTCTCCCATTAAGCCTTGCTTGTTTGTATTCTTTCTTTCCTTTTTTATACTTTTTTATTTGTTTGTTTATCTCTTCCATATAGACAAATTATTATTATTATTATTATTATTTATAGGGATGCACAATAATTATTGGGACTGATAATTATCCACAGGAGTGTTATGGCCCAACAATCTGATGACATCACCTCACGAAATGGTCTCATCTTCACCGACCGTACATCTCAACATCATTCAGAGATGAATCAAGACAGGTAGGATGTTTTTTTCTTTAAGATGTTATTTGGGGCTTTTTTGCCTTTATGGGATCGCCCCTGGCCCACATTCGATTTAAGCTGCAGATCGCTGTAGTGCTGTAGTTTTCTTCAGTGTATAAACAGCTGAAAATAAGAACTTCTGTGTTTTCGTTACCTTAGAATGAGCCGTTATATCTACACAGGGAGCAGGTTCTCGTCTACTGAAATCGCCATGTTGCACCGCCGTTTCTACGGTAGACCAGAACAGACAAACTAAACACTGGCTCTATAAGGGCCATTCACATTTTCAAGGTACAAGGTAGATTTATTATTTATTTCTCATCGGTCACTGTAAGTAGAAGCCCCTTTGTGACGAACAGCGTCGTGAAAAGACCAAATTTTAAATGTGAAAGTGTTTTTACTGGTTTTAATCACCTGCTCCATTTGTTTTCGAGAAGAACAGACCTCTGTGGATAACTCAGCTCACAGTCAAAACCTCCTCAACAATGAACACTGAAATGATTTTAATTAAGTGAAGTTTGAGCTGGTTGCAATCTCATTCATCACCATTAGATGTAACGAAATCGTCCCAAATCTTACACACTGTTCCTTCAATGCAGTATGAAATCAGATGAGAAAGTTTCTCTTTTATGTACTTCATGTGATACAGGATCTACATGGACTACAATGCCACAACTCCGCTGGACCCAGAGGTGATCCAGGCCATTTCTGAAGCCCTCCAGGATGCCTGGGGAAACCCAAGCAGCAATTATATAGCAGGTGAAGAAAAATTAAATACAAATAAAAATGCCTTTAATTATGTATATAAATATATAGCGAGATTTGGTTTTATATGACTTTGTAATATTATTTAATTTACTTTTCTAAATTTTTTTTGGTTTAAGAAGAAGAACAAAACAACAAAAAGAGGAGTATTGATGAAATGATGGTTTAAAACAGTTTCATTCATATTAAGATTGTATTAGTGTGACTGGTCAGTAACAAAAAAATCAATAACAAAAAAACTGACAGTGGTGATTCTATGTAATACTCTGAAAATTAAAAGAAATAAAATTAAAATTTTAAAAAAGCCTTGAAATTAATGATGAAACTGTAAGCAAGGTGTGTAAATTAATCTCCTTTAATTAACTAATGCTGCTTTTCTCTAAATTGCTTGCTCAGCATCCAGCCGATAATGTTGTATTAAAGTGTGCAAACAGAAAAAAAATACTTATTATATAAACTTATTTTATTTCTAGGTGTTAAAGCCAAGGCAATAATAAATCAGTCCAGAGAGAATATCGCCAGGATGGTTGGAGGTAAAGCAGAAGACATCATCTTCACATCAGGTGGAACCGAGGTAATCAGCACTGGTGGTGCACTTGATCAGCTACACCAGTTTTGTGTAATGCTGTAAAATGTGCAGATTAGTGGTGTCATTCATGCAATGGTGATTCATAGCAAATAAATCTTTTTCAGGCTAATAATCTGATGCTCCACACTGCAGTGGAGCACTTCAGGAGGAGCTGCAGGGCTGCACAGGAAGGTGAAGGACACCAGAATGGAAGTGGTGACCTTCCTCACATTATCACCTCGAATGTGGAGCATGACTCAGTCAAACTGGTCGCTGAGCACCTACAGAAAGACGGCAAGGCAGGTAGGAGATCCTCTTAAGTTTATCCAGATTACTACCAGTAGAAAAATATATGTTTTTTTAACACTAAAAGGGGCAGAATCCCATACCTACTAAAAAGACTGTTAGGATATCTTTTTTGTTTTTTAAGAAAGAACCAAATTGTACATTTTAACAAGTGTAATTATACTTTTTTTGCTATTATTATTTTGGATGTTCCATTTAGTCACATTATTTTATATCAGACATGTTCTATATAGCCTAATTCTTTTTCATTTTTACCTTATTTAGGTGGAGGCTCCAACTAAACCCAATGCCTTTTCTGTCTGTCCCTACGCGACATGTCTTTGTCATTCCTGTGTATTTCTTTAATTGGGAAAAAAATTGTAAACACTGCTATTTGTAGAAGCCTCTTTCAGAGAAGTTGGTGTCAAAATTTTAGAGCTTAAACACATTTTCAGCTAGTTATGGGCACTGAAAAAGACAGTGTTACAGTTGTCTCTAGTCTCCTCCTACTTTTTGTCAGCCGGGAGCGGATCTGGATGATCCATCTGTGATGAAAGTTGGCGTTGAGGATGAGGATGAAACATTTGTGGCCACTCTCAAAGTTTTACTTTGGACAGAGACCATGATAGTTGCCAAGTAACCAAGATGCAGCTGCCACAGTGCGAAAATATATCAAATTAACAACAGCAAAATCTGTGCGGTTATTATGACTGCCTCTGCCCAAAATAGGTAAAAATTATCACATTTTCTTTGCCTTTTGTGCAATTTGTATAAATAATGTTTTAAATGAAAATACATACCTTTTTAGTAAAATTCAGCAGCACTGAAGTTTTTAATTAAAAAAAGTTATAGCCTGTGACAAATAATGTGTAAAAATAAATATGAAAACTGCCAAAATGACTGTCATGGCCGTTCTAGTGTTAACAGTCAGGCTTTATTTAAACAACTAACCAAGCTTCGTTATGTTTGCTTTCTCTTCTGCTTGTTTTTGTCACAGAGGTGACGTTTGTTCCTGTGTCTAAGCTGACAGCCCGTGTTGAGGTGGAGGATGTCATTGCTGCGGTTCGTCCAAACACTTGTCTCATCTCCATCATGTTGGCTAATAATGAGACAGGAGTCATCATGGTAAGAAGGACATGTACGGCCCATAAGTCCATCATTGACATGCCAGTGTAAATTTATAAAATCACAAAAATACTATGAGCTTTGTATGTTGAAACATTTTCCTCTTTCAGCCGCTCCAAGAGATCTGCCAGAGAATAAAGTCTCTCAATAAGCAGCGCGATCGGCTCAGGATCCTGCTCCACACTGATGCTGCTCAGGCTCTGGGGAAAATCCGAGTCGATGTCTGTGAACTGGGAGTGGATTATCTCACCATCGTGGGACACAAGGTCAGGCATGTGTTGTGTGAATTATGTAGATTTGGCATCACAAAAGAAACAGGAAAACATGTCATTGACAAAGTTTGTGACGTTTGTAGTTCTACGCCCCTCGGATTGGTGCTCTGTATGTAAACGGCCCCGGAGCGAGAACACCTTTATATCCGATGCTGTTTGGAGGAGGACAGGAGAGAAACTTCAGACCAGGGTAACACACCATATGAGGAATAATTAATCAAGTACCAAACAGGCATGAGACAACAGTCAGAATGTAAATATAAGGGTCTATTTTCTCTCTTTCTGAATTCCACAGCACAGAAAACACACCAATGATTGCTGGTCTTGGAAAGGTATGTTTTCTGCTATATATTTGTGTTACTGGAATTCAATTTTTAAGGTTTTAGAGCATTTGACAAAAGCTTACACTGAAAAAAAATCCTCTAGATGAGTCTTGTCTTCGTGATTTGATGGTGTATGTATGAGCAAGAAAATTAGTGTCTTGGCTTTTCACAGTATGGAAAAGTATGGAATTTGATTTGAGTAATTTCCAAGTCGGGATAAGTATGGGGAAAAAAGAGAAAGAATATTTAAAATATTTGTTTACAGATTTCTCTATTCTGTTTTCTTAGGTGTATAATTCTGAATTTATGGAAATAAATTGATCATACAAGTATTTTTAGCACCAATGATGGTTTCTGTCATTTTTGGTAGTTCTGTTGGCCTATAATGTTTGTTCAATGATGCATTTTTTGTTTTCATAAAACCAGTGATATGATGTTATCAAAAGGGGGTTTATCGTCATGATTGACAGCTGTGTGCATCAAATAGTGAGCACAAGTTCAGTGGCGCTCGTCAGGATTTGATGGACGGGAACTTGATACTACGGAGATCACGACTGCACAGACTCTGGCTCTAAATGACATCACTGGAGCAACATGGCAGTGGCTGTCTCTGGGATATTTTGGCTTCATTTTTTAGACCTGTATAGCTGTAGTTACATTTTTATGAAGTCTATACAACACGTCCCTACAGCCTGCGCCCACCAGCAGTACAAGACAAACCGACACTTAGTTAAATCACTACATCAAGATTTGTAGTGACTAAATATTAGGCCAAATGTAGAAAATAATCCACTCTATCCATTTACTTTATTTAGGACCTGATTTACCTTGTAAATAAGGAAATGTAACCCTTACCATTACCCTAATGCTAACCCTATCTGCCTCTTTTTTAACCTTTTTTTGAAAAACAATTTCTGCAGCTCTTTTTTTTTTACACTCAGTAGCTAGCTAAACAATAAGTAACCACTTTGTAAAACTGATTTATTATGTGTCTGTTAGGCTGCAGAATTGGTGACCTCTAATCTGTCAGATTATGAGAGTCACATGCGAAGCACCAAACTTTACTTGGAAGAACAACTGAAGGTAAGTTTGATTATACTTAGAGATGAAAAATGTCTTATTCTCTGACTGTAGATGAATATCAGTTTATAGTGTGATTGAGGTTATTTGAAATACTGTAGCATGACTGCGGTTCACAGGGATTTTTTGTGTATTGACACTGACATTTTTGTTCATTGAAAAAATTATAACCTACATTCAGGGTTCCTGAGGATCCTTAAAAAGTCTTACAGGGCCTTTAATTTAATAATCTAAAAATAAGGCCTCTTCAATCTGTCTTTTACAAGTCTTAAAAATGGGAAACGTTTGAAGAATGATTTTATTAATCCCTTTTTGTGACGTTGCATTGCAGAATCTTAAGATAGTGGGTAACAACTTTTATTATTTTTTCTTTTTTTTCTAAATAAAATATTATATTTATAATATACTATATGTTATAATTAATATTAGAAAAATTAACCAAATTACTCTTGCATTAATGGCACCAGAAAATGTATGTTTTATGTTACAATAAATATTGGGCCAACATTGTCCTGAACCCTAAACAAATGATGTACATGCATGTTTTCTTTGTCTTAAATTTTGGTTATTGTAAAATTGGTCTTAAATTTCATTCTGAGGGGCACGAAAAAGTCTCAAAAAGTCTTAAATCTAACCTGCTTTAAGCCGTAGGAACTCTGTACATTATTAGAATTTCTTTGCTTCCATTTTATACTTTAAAAAACAAACCATCAGATGTTTTCCTCCTCAGGCCGTCTTTAAAGACAAGATCCACTTCAACAGCCGCTACCCTGGTTCTGATGTCCTCCCTAACACATGTAACGTGTCCATCCTGGGTCCAACATTACAAGGTGACGTCATGACTCTTCCGTCTCTGTCCTATGTCTGTTTTGGCCAGCCGGTCCAAAACAGTGTCCTCTAACTCTACACCAATGTTAGCAGAGATGGTTCATGACCTGCACGGGGCTATTTGTAAACTACAGAGGCTCTGAATGATTAATCCCGCTCTCTCCTGCTTTAGGTTGGAGGGTATTGTCCAACTGTAGGAGGCTGCTGGCCAGCGTCGGCGCCGCCTGCCACTCAGACTGTGGAAACAGGTACAAGAGCCCCCCTTTCACCTGTTATCCTTTTGTTTGGACGTTGTTTGGTTACATAACTCCCCTGCTCTGTACTCTGTGTCTGTCCATCAGGCCATCCCATATCCTGCTGAGCTGTGGCGTCCCCTCAGAGGTGGCAGGTAACGCGCTGAGGTTGAGCGTGGGCAGAGGGACGACCAGAGCGGATGTGGACGCAGTTGTGGAGGATCTGAGGAAAACTGTGCAGCTGCTGCAAGAAAAGGACTGATCGCCCACAAACAGGTCAAATCAGGATGTGCAGAAATAAAAATACTGCATTTATTGTTACTTTTAAGTGACATCAGACAACTTTTAAGCTTTATCTGCTAGCTTTTCAAAGTGGTGTTTGGTGACGCTGCTGTTACAAAAACAACCAGATCGCTTTCTGCTTTTCCTCATAGCCTAGCTACTACATTTTACCTAACTTAACCTGGTGGTATCTTCAAAATCTCAACCATCATCATGCTTATTAACCCTTTGAAACCTGGATTAGCATTCATTTTCTTGTGTTGTGTTCAGATGCATTTAAAAAGCATTTAAATCTTTGAACCCTGAGCAAATTGGTTTGATTTCTTTTGAAAAAATCAGAAAAAGCAATGAGTAACTTCGTGAGAAATGTCCTGCAGATTGCAAGAAACTAGATTTAGAAAAAAAAAATGAAGCTGTAAGAAAAGTCTGTTCACCCATATATATATAATTATCATAATCATGTATTTAAAATGAGGTTACTTAATTATTTATATTTCTTAAGCACTATTTCTTAAGTCACATCACTGGCCTTTTTAACTTGCCAATTTTGGCTAATTTTCTTGCCTTTGTTTTTTTTAAACGTAACACTTTTTTGTGTTAATAATCAGGTAATTTCGTTGTACTTTTTTCACATATTTAGTGCTATTTTTGGTAATTTCTTATTAAGTTGCTTATTGCCTTCTGTCAAGTTTCAAAGGGTTAACTCCTTGATCAAAACACAATTTACTAAGTCAGGCGCCCAGGAACATTGCTCAGTTTTTACCCTGTGGACTCTTGCAGTATTGCAGCAAATAAAATCCCCTGCAGCCAAAAAAAATATTTTCCCCATAGAGCACCATTATATAAGAGACGTCTGTAAAACTTTTGACGGGACAACTTGAACTGTAAACAAGGTCAGTTATGTCCTTTTATCATTTTTCCATGGATGACTTCTGTGCAGCATCAGTTTCCAGTGACATCGCATTCTGCAGAGACAGAGACTTTGATTCAACTCGGCTGAATCCTGGACGTTGCGATTCAGCCAGGAGGCTCTTTACTTACATGCAGATCTGCCAGAGCAACTCTGGTAAGAGAAGGAGAGGAGGCGAGCACTTTATGTTGAATAAGGACTGTTGTGTCGGTGGAAATGTGAGGTGCTTTCAATCTGCTGTGCAGCACTGCTGTACACGGTGCAGAGGTAGCTGCAGAGTGGAGTCGCCGCACATGTTCGAGAGTACCAACCGTACGACTGTTTTGTTGAAGTCGGGATGCCGGACAGTTAAATCATTTCATAACCAGAAACCACAGATTACCAAAACTTTTCAGAAACATGAACAATTAGCAGCCAAAGATGCAAGAAGATGCAAAACGGGATCAAACATCTCACTGGAGGTGTACTGTGAATAATTCCATGTGACAAATAAATTAATTGATTTTATATTTATACAACTGTCTTTGAGCTGAGAGGAGTGACCTAAAAACCTGCGTAACGTCCTTGTGGGATCTTGCAGATGGGGCCAGTGAAAGGAACGCTCAGGGCGTGCTAATGTTCGAGCAAAAATGCATGTATTTGAGAAGTTTGTAAACAGATTTTTTTAATCTAGTTTTACTGTTAAATGTGGGCTTGAAGAATGTTCTCCCCTTTTTGGATTCTCCGTTTACTGCAGAGGCATGCCAGAAAATTTTTTCTTTACAAAATCAAGGAAAAACAGTGAATATGTGATATAAAAATTGGGTTTATTTGCTGGTGAAGTATTCTTTTATAAAAATAAATGTGCAATGGTTGACACATGTCCTTTTGCCATAACTCAAGCCGTCACACTCGGTGGCAGAAAGAATTGCGTAATAAAAGCCGAGGTGTTTTATTTAGGGAACCAGTCTTGACTCCATAGGTATCATTATTCTGAAGCCATCACATTGTGCAATCAACATTGACTTCATAATAATAAGTTAAAGCAAAATCATGTCTGTTGCCACTTTAGCCGGCCATGTAAAATGGTTGAAATATTTAATATAAATAATAAAAAATGGAAGAAGTTGAAGTGACCTGAGGGGTGATGATGTTATGGAGAGATGACTGTACTCAGCTTCCACCACGTCATATGAGGAGCTAATCAGCTAATTGGAGTCAGGCTGACATGTATGCCCATTATTGACATAAAATATTAACATATTAGTATTTTTCTAATCAATTGAGAAAAAGAAAAATGTATATGTGGATTCTAATCTTGCAAATGTAACGTGTTCAGTCATCCCCGCTGAGATGAATTTTTAAAATAGTTGTAAAAAATAACACTCATTGTAATCCACCAAGCCTTGGCTCCGACTTCTCCCATTACTTAAGTTTCCGTGCCGCCTCAGCTCCCCCATCTCCAGTGAAGCGTGGGTGCGTGTGCCAGCATATGGTCACTGCCACACAAAGGAGAGCAGGAGGCCACGAGTGCTGCGCCTCCACCCGTCTTTCATTACCTTTCTATCTCACTGGCTCTGACCCCCTCCTCTCTCCCCAACAGCCGTGCCCGCCAGCTGGCTGCCGCTCAGGTGTCACTTTCCTGGCTCTGGAAGAGGCAATGAGTGCATGAGTTTTTGTTATTGAATGAGCATGAGCGAGAAAGAGATGGTAATGTGGTGGGAGCCAAAGAGCTCCGGGGAGCTTGTTCTGCATGCCATAACTGACTCGTAGCAGCCAGGGATGGTGCTGCATCGGGCCATCCAGGCTGCTCGAGCAGGGGATCTTTCCACCCTGAAGGAGCTGGCATCCTCTGGTCACCTCTCACCTGTCATCACAGATGCTCAAGGTGCAGGCCCGGTGCACCACGCGGCCAGGTGTGGACGCCTGGAGTGCCTGCAGTTCCTGGTGAGCGAGCTGGGGCTGGTAGCTGACGCCCGGGCCTCAAACAGAGCCACGCCAGCACATGATGCAGCAGCTACTGGCCACATCCGGGAGCTGCAGTGGCTGATAGACCAGGGAGGCTGCAACATTGAGGTAAGTTTATCCAATCTGTACAAAGAGCGAGGGAGGGAAACCTACCCTGAGTGCTCAAATGCCTTGGAGAGATGCCACATGTCCAGCTTTCCTGGTAATTTCCACCGACTCCTTTGTGTGCGAGTCTAAATTCAGGCTTTAGATGGTCATCTAACTGATCCCAGAGTGCAGTTACATCACTGCAGTTGTAAAAGGTACAGTATGCTACCTTTTCAGATGTGTTACCAGCTGATTACATCATACGGTGTTGACTTACTGGGTATCCATTAGTATTGTGTAGCAAGTGTAATTACGTCCAGATGCTGGAGGGGAGCTCCCACTCACTGAACTTGCTGCTAGCATGGACTCAAGTCTACATAGTGTCTGTTTTTTTCTTAAAAACATGAGCAAATTGGCTTTTTTCCCCCCAAAACATGGGAAGACGGTTATGAGGAACTAAAGCATAAATTACCCCAAAATGAGCAAGAAATTAGTGGGAAAAAGTATGAGAAAATTACCTAATTATTAGTATAAGAATAAACATTTGGGGGGAGCCAAGAAAATTGCCTAAATATTAGCCAGTGACTAAGTGACGACCTGAAATTTGCAAAAAAAATTAGTAAAACAAAAAAAGAGAGAGAGAAAAAGCAAATAAAAAGAAAAAAACAAGGACATTTTTAAAATAATTTAAAAAATGTAAACGTGATCCCCCCTCATACATTTTTCCCTAACTTTAGAAATAAAATAAAAAAACTAAAATTCGTCATCTACAAATTTCTTGCTATTTGTTTCAAAATAATTGAATAATAATAATGTATTTGTTTTTTACCAAGTTGCCTTTTTTTCTGTTTCTGGATTCAAAGCTTTAAATACTTATGAAATATATATATTATATTATAGGCAGTACAAGGACAGTGTGGAGGGATTGTTAGGGAAGAAGGTTTGTTAAATGTTTCTCTCAAATGAAAAATGAATGTTTCCAGGATAGAGATGCTGCTGGTGCCACTGCGCTCCACCTGGCCGCCCGGTTCGGGTGTGTGGAGGTCATAAAGTGGCTGCTGTCTGTCGGAGGCGTGGCCGAGGTGCAGACAAACTGTGGAGCCGTACCTGCTCACTATGCTGCAGCCAATGGGGACCTCACCTGTTTAAAACTACTCATACAGCAGGCACCGGGGTGAGTTCACAGACAACTGAGGTCACGCCTGAATAATAGTAAAAATGATAATAATAATAATAATAACTTAAATTATACATCACCTTTAAAAACAGAGTTTACAAAGTGCTTTGACAAACAAGGCAAAACAGAAGAAAAAAGGGTTTCCTGAGAGGCAATACAGCAATAAGAGCCAAACAATGATGCCAAACTAAGGCCAGTTAAAGTTACAATAAAAATATGACACTTTAAAGATAATTTAAAAGTATGATTTTGGGAACATGTGAAATACTAATCCCCTTTCACCCATCCATCAGTCCCACCTCTCCTCCATCTCCTTAACCTGAGACAGTGGCACTTAGTGACGACCAGAGAAAACATGTTGCTCCTCCTGCTTCATTTCCTCGTTACAGGAGAGTGTGACTGTAATCAGCATGACGCATGACGGGGTCAGACAATCACATGTGACCAGGGTCAACCTGTGAATAATACATGCCTGGACACTGTTGGTCACATGCCGGGTTTCAGGTCATTGAGTGCAGTACGTATGTGAAAGTAAATGCAGCTCGGCTGTGAAGACAAGAATAAAGGTTTCAATCCTCGGCTTATATCCAAAAACGTGTCATATCCTGTGTTTTTGAGGTGTAAGATTCCTGTCGGGGTTCTTGGACCAAATAATGACATAAACTGACTTTGGATTCATTTTAGAATTGATTTTAGCATTTTAAGGGTATCTTTTTAAAGTTAATTTAGAGTAATAATATTTAGAGAGTGTAGATAATACTGTATATCACTATCACTATATTCAACAATGTAATAGAGAATAATAAAACACACAAACCAATACATTTCCAGTAGTTGGAGAAACTCTTTAAATTCCAAATTTTGACGGACTTATTCAGGTTTATCAGGTTGTTTGGATAACAAAATTTGACATAGGTATTAATAAATAAATATATGTTTAAAAAAAAAACAAAACAAACAAGAATGAGTTAATTATTTAAATTAATGAATACCAAAATAAATGAAGACAGGAATATACATAAGTACATAAATAAATGAATGTAGAAATATTAAGGAATTAATAAATAAAAATGAAAATTTAAAAATAATTTCTTAATAAATGTTAAATTAAATATGGGTATAGATAAATAAAAGTTGATAATAAACAGGATATCGATAAATAATTACATATTTTTTAATTATTGTTACATTTTTGCACAACTATTCTTTTCTGCATTTCTGTGTCTGTATCTTAATTAGGTTGGAGGTCCCAAACTGCATTTATTTCTTTATTTTTGCACAGATTTCTTTTTATATTTTCCTATTTGTATGTACGTAAGCATTTATTTATTTCTTAATTTATTCTTGTATTTTTTATGCATTTCTTTTTATTGATACTTATGTCAATTTTCCTCCCCCATAAGGTTGCACCTGTTATGACTAAAATACCAATAAAGCTACAAATGAGAATCAGTTCAGTTATCAACACTAGAATAATTATTTGTGATTTATACTCAACAATGAATTTCGCTTTAAGTTTGGCCATCACTTCAGTAATTGAATCTACTTAACAGAAGCCGATTATGGGTAAAATACCCTAAAAGATATAACTGTTGCATGTTTTAACATCATGAATCATCTTCATATGAAATTAGTATGTTACATCTGTCAGTTTTAGTATTGATCTCATACTGACATGTTTTAAAGCATTTTAGAGATGATTCTGGTCACTAAACCTTGTGCCCCCCTGTTGTTCGTGAACAGGTGTGTGAACCACCAGACCGTCCTCGGTGCTACTCCGCTCTATCTGGCCTGCCAGGAAGGACACCTGCACGTCGCTGAGTACCTTGTGAACGCCTCCGGGGCTGACGTCCACCTGAGGGCCCACGATGGCATGACCTGCCTGCACGCTGCTGCTCACATGGGCCACCAGGCTGTGGTGGTGTGGCTGGTCAGTAGAGAAGCACGAGTGTTTCCTAAATATATTATTTAATCACCACACACTGTAATCCTTTTTTTTCTTTACTCCTAAATAAGGTGACCTGCACTGATGTCAGCCTGTCCTGCCAGGACAGAGACGGAGCGACTGCTCTGCACTTTGCTGCCAGCAGAGGGCACTATTGTATCTTGGAGAGGCTGCTGCACATGGGTTCAAAGGTCATCAAGGACTACTGGGGAGGGACTCCGCTTCATGATGCTGCAGAGAATGGAGAGCTGGAGGTTGGACAAAAATATGCTGTTTTTGTCTTATCTTGTCTGAACAATCTAAAACTGTATTCATAAAGCAATATTTAACACATATTTCTGTGTTCTGCACCACTGTCGCCCTTTCTTTCTGATTTCAGTGCTGTAAAATCCTGTTGGCCAATCAAGCGAGCCCCTCAGATCAAGATGTTGATGGGTTCACAGCAGCAGACTTGGCAGAGTACAATGGACACCATGAATGTGCCAGATATCTCCGTGCCATGGAGAAAAATGTAAGCTCTCTCACTCTCAGCTACAGCATTTTCTTTACACGTTTCCCTGTTCTCAGTCCTCTTTCTGTGTCCGTACTGCCCAGCTGTTTATTCTGGCATGCAAATCAAAGCCAGTTTGCGGTCAACAGCAAACATCTGGAGGATCTCGGAACCACGGTGAATCATTTTCTTAATTTGTATTTCATGCAGGTCAGGCCTGTCCTTCTCCAGTGCTGTTGTCTTCCACTCAGCCTGATTGCTCTCAGTTTAAGAGGTCTAAGAAAGTGGAGGATGAGGGCTTTCGTGTTTAATAAGGCATTACAGGCGATGGTGCCGTGAGTGCCGGAGGAGATTGGTTGTTCTCAGTTTGCCACAGAGGACTCTCTTGAGATTAGACTCTTTTGTTTTGCGCAGAAAGCACGACACTCCTTATTGTGACTGATGAATATTTTAGTGTGAACACATTGTTTGTGCTGGTGTTGCCTGCGAGTGTCAACTCGGCTAAAAACTGTCCTGCAATCAACACAAATTAATTGCTGTGCACAGCCTCTTAATTTGTTTTTCTTCTGAATAGCTACATAATTATGGATTACAGTTGATGCTGACACTTAAAGTGATAGTTGGAAGCAGTGGACTGCTGCGGAGGCTCAGAAACAAAACATATTTTAGCCTCCTAAAAAAAAATCAGTATTAGTTTAAGTGTAGGCTATATTGAGAGTATTTTCACCACTTTACCTTAATGCCAGACAGTGATTTCCAACAGGAAATGAAGCGTTTATGTTGCTTTCTTCAAAGCCAGACTCCATTAAAAAAAAACATTGATTTAACATCCCTGAACACTGGAGCTGCTGGTCTGTTGCTGCCTTGATCGGTTATTATGTTTGTGTTATTGTGTGACTTTGGCATTTAAAAGGGTTAGTTTAGATTACCAAAGTCAAACAATAACACAAACAGACTAAGTAATCGAAGCAGCCGTCAACCAGCAGCTCCTCTGTTCACTTAGCTAAAACTACTGTTTTTGTCAATGGAGTCTGGTGGCTTAGAGCAAAGATGGAGAACTGAAGCTGTTTGTGGCTATCCCTGTCACAACGAGCTGTCAGAGGGTAATGCAGTGAAAATACTCTCAATATAGCATAAAATATAGCACTAAGCTCCTGCCTGCCTCTTCACACTGGGGGCGTGTCGACTGCCATAAGCTGCAGTGATTCTCAACTTACAGCCTGCAGCCCAAATCTGGCCTCTGATAGCTTGCATGGTTGAATGTTTTTTGTACTTTTAGTATATATAAGGTGCCAGAGTACACACAACAGCAACAACATGGAGCATTTTTATCAAAATTTTTATCTCATTTTTATCACCCAAAACCCCTGACAGAGGTCATAGCTAAGCCCCTTATGTCCATATCATAGATCCTAAAAAAAATCCTAAAATCCTAGAAACTTCCTGAAGTTCTGGAATTTTCCTAAAATCCTAGAAATGTCCTTAATTTCTAGGAATGTCCTAAAATCTGAGAAATGTCAAAAAAACCAAGAAACATGTTTCAATCCTATAAACTTTCTAAGATCCTACAAATGCCCTAAAATCCTAGAAACATGAATGGGGCTGCTGTGACGGGCCCCTGCCCTGCTGTTATTTTGCAAAAGTGGCCCCCAAGCAAAGCAAGCTGCGTGTCCCTGATCTGCTGTTTGTGTCCACTAACTGTGGATAAGCACCTCATACAAACCCACCTCCAAAAATCTGAACTATCCCTTTAAATTTAAACTTGTGAAGTTGATTTAAATGGGAAACAGATTAAAGTGTTAACTGTCAGAGCCTTTGGGGAACCACTCTGTCATCAGACTTGTTGAACCTTAAAGCCTCACAGCTGTCCCCCTGCAGCCTGTCCTCGTTTCTCCCCATCACACTTCGCTCGCCGCCTTCGGCTCAGACGACGCGGCGACGTACACGCACAGTAATGAAAGCTGTCGGGGCCCAATAGAAGCCATTAATAAGTCAGCAGAGAAGAGCAGCACTCATACATAAAGAGGATGATGATAGGGAGCCGGCGAGGCGTGGCTGCTGAGCTCCCCTTCACAAATAATCCTCCCATCCACAATGGAGAGCTAATTAGCGCAGGGGCCGCTGCGACGTCGAACGCAGCCGGAGCCGCCGCCAGCTAAGGGCCTATCAGTTACCCCTCTCCAGCGGCTCAGGTGGAGGGCCCAGGGGCTGAGCCCGTTATGAGATCCACAAGCTTAAGTTTCAGCGTTTTCACCATTCTGATGCCTGGAACCGGCAACTCTATCCCTCTGTGGACTCGGAGAGCAGGATGTCACTGGCTTCAAACACACGTTTGATTGTGTGTCATGTTTTGGGTTTTTTTTTTTCCAGGGACTTGGAAGTGCTATGATTGTCACCTCTGTGTTATGTTGGTAGCAGACAGAATGATGTATCAGGTGTCTCAGACAGACAGACAGACAGAGGCTTGATGTGAACAAAGGGGACATCTGATAGAGAATCTTTAAAAAAAGTTAATTGATTTAAAAACCTCCAAATATTTGGAGCGCAGAATGTGTTTGAAATCTACTGTGCCAACAATGAGCTGCACAAGTAGAGGAGCTCTAACCCTCTGAAACCTGAGCATATTGGCTTGATTTCATTCAAAAACATGGAAAAAGGAAATGAGCAACTTAACAAGAAATGACACAAAAATAGCAAAAAAAAAAAAAATACTAAAAAGTTAATAGAAATCTTGAAAATAAGGCAAAAATGGAAAGAAAAAAGTAAAAAAAAAAAAAAGGAAAATGACCTAAAAAATTGCAAAAAATTAAATAATAGTAATCAGCAGAAAATAAAATATTTATTTTTTTCTGTAGCATAATTTTAATATAAAATGATGATAATTACAACTTTAGTTATATGGACAATTTCCCTAGTTTTCTTTTAAAAAATAATTTTCCAGTAATCTCTCTACCTCTCTTTTTTGCCAAATTTTTAACCTTTTTTTGCATTTTGCAGGACATTTCTTGCCATATTGTTGATTGTGTTTGTTTTTGAAAGAAATCAAACCAATTTGCTCACATTTCCGAAGTTCAAATGCTTGTGAGAAAACTGACGTCAATCCAGGTTTCAAAGGGTTAATTACATTTCTGGTGGTGTTTTAGGTCTGTAAAGTGCTGCATGGATCACGGGGTTTCATCGGTTCTTAAGTGTCAGTCAGATAATCTCATTTCCGAGCAGCGACCTAAATGGATTGGGACGTTGACCGGGGAGAGATGTGTGTGTTTGGCCCCTCCGCATGTTTGGATCGCTCACAACGAGGTCAGACTCGTTCAGCGCTGTCAACCGCTCTTCCTCATCTCACATCTCAGGAACAGCTGCAATCAAATAAACAGAGTGTGATGTGAAGTTTACTTCACACACATTTGTGGTTTTCGCTCTCCATTCACAGCGTTCGGGCCGCAGAGATGCTGTTGTTTAAAAACGGTATTTTTAGAACACTTGGACAGAGGAAGCACATTGTCGTCTAATTCATCTGTTATTTTGTCAAGATTTTGGCATTGTGTTTTGCATTGAGAAACAGAACACATTCTTTAATGGCTTTTAGTTTAACTATTAATAAAACATATAGTAAACATTATCTCTAGGGAGCGTCTGATAAACTTTTTATATTTTTTATTTTGTCTGAGAAAATAATCTGATGATATTCCACTTCTGAAGTCCTCTGTCCTCGTCCACATCAGGTCTGTTGACCTGTTGGATTCTTACAAAGCTTGGCTGCGTTACAGATGCATGTGCATCACAGATGGTCGAGATATTTTACCGAGCTATAAAATCTTTTCCCCATACACACTGTAACACCCTCTGCAAATTCAACTTTCAAAGTATTTAAAGCCAAGATGTTAAAATCTATTTATAGCTGTAGATCTGCTGTCATTAGTTCAACAATCGACTAGTTGATCTGCAGAAAATTGATCGTTGATTTGCTATTTTAATCACATTTTGAGTCAGTTTGTTGTTAGTCAGACTAAACGGCCAATATTCATTCATGCTTGACATTTTTTGACATTTTAGAGACTACAAGTGATCGAAAGAATAACTGATCAATCATAATGGCAGTAATTGTTAGTAACAGCCATACATACCTGGACTCAAAAATCAAAAAGTGACTTGCTACTCTTCTTGGTCTTTAACACAGATGACTAGTGACTTCACTTGAACTTGAGCCTTTTGACTTGGAAATAATTGATACTTTCCTCCAAGTCCAAAGGTTAAAAAGTATGTTATTTTAAAAAGTGTGTGATGAATCGATTCAATTTCCTTGTGATTCACCGAACATTTGTCATTTACAGAAAGTTAAAACTTAGTTTCCAGATGATGCACTTTGTTTGAATCTGACAACATCCAGTCAAGCTGCGGAAGAAAAACATGAAGAACTTATGTTATGTTTGTGAGCGCCAGTTGGCGAAATGATGCCACTTATCTTTTTATTTCATTTAGACAGAAAACACGTAACAACATATTATATCACTTTAAAGGAGGAACAGTCTTCCAGAAAGTGTCTTACAAATTTTGGAGGAGAGACTTGTAGATATCATTCCAATATGAGATGAGATAAATATAATACGACAGGACAGAAACTTACCAAATTCTTTGTGTTTTGGTCCTGGGTCGTAGTGCACACTGTCGCTCTAGACCAAAGATACAATCATTTTGGGGAAATGTTTGGGAATCATGCAGCAGATTCTTGGGTTGCAGATCCCACTGACATGCGTGACATTTAACTTGGGTGACCTACTATAAAGAAATAACAAGAAATGATAGATACCTGTTGAAAATATTTACAGTAAAAAAAACATTGCATTGTACCCTTCTCAGAACGAAAATTGCTAGCTGGTGCGTCTCAAAATTTGCTTGGTCTCCACTATATGCCCAATTGCCTTTTTTTAAATTAATTTTAATTGTCTTTCTCGAAAGGATGCTGGAACGTGTCAGATTTGATTTGATTTTCATCAGAAAATTGATGAATTAGTGTTCAATTTCAGTCATAAAATCCAGAACAATGTGACCAAAGTTTGCCACGGCACTCTGTTTGTTGTTGTCAGCGTTTCCACATCGAGTCAAACCCGTTTATTTAAGCTTATGGTGTCACATTGTGTTTCCGCTGTCACAGTTTACTCATCATCTCAGGCTGATTTTAAAGCCACCCTCTCCCTCACACACACACACACACACACACACACACACAAAACAAAAAGGTTGATAAATGAGTTCCTCCGTTCAATTGTTCCTAGTGGAAAAAGCAGCAGAGCGCGCGTGGATAAAATGTCTCTTTTCCAGCTGCTTTGACAAGTCTTCCGCTGATACCTCCTCTCGTGCCACAACATGGCCATTGGTTTGTCCGTGCATTAGTGACATTACCGGCCATCCTATCCTTTCCCTTAATTATTAACAGCATTCTCCGATCAGAGTTTTTGTTTATTACCTGGCGGCCCTTGGCCACTGGCGGAGATGCTGATGATGGTGTCAAACGAGTGGTTGGTGATCTTACGATAGTGTCACATCCGCAATACGGAGGGATAGCTGGCTGCAGGAGTCAGTGTGTCCGGAGTCTTACTGTGAAGCGAAGTCTCAGCGGTGTGCACAGGGAGGATTGTTCAAGGTCAGTTTGGTTTGTTTAGAGATCATTCTCACTGTTAGTTGTGCTTTCTGTGGTGCTTTTGCTTGTTTTTGCTCGTCTTTGTGCTTTCTCACATTATTTTCATTCAGCATTTGTTCATAAATAAGTGACTGGATAGGCTGAGTAATTATTTTTGTCAAATGACAGGAAAGTTTTGCAATTTCTCCTGACAGATGTGTTGGCAGTGTTTGACCTACTTTCTGATCAGTTGTGGCCTCTTACGGTTAGGCATGACTAATACTCCAGGCTCTGGACATTACTTTCTGTTGTCATTGTTGATTTCTTTGTAAACTGGACCTGATTTTTCTTCTGTTTTGAACTCTGCACTGTGTCTACATTTAGTTTTTGGATCCAGTAGTTGTTATAATGTTTCAGTGTGATGTAGACAAATATTGTTTTTAGTCTTGTTTAGTTACAGTGGCTTGCAAAAAAGCTGTAAATGTTGGTAAAAACCAGCATGTCTGTCAGCCTCTCAAGCACTCAACTCCATGCTGGAAACCTGAGAGTATTTTAACATGTGAGCGGACGTGTATTTACACTATAGTGTTCTGTGTATAATGTCCACCCGCTGTATACATTCCACGTTGCAATTTATCACCAAGAACGTGAATATTTCATGTGGAAGCAGGTTGTTTTCATGATCGAATCCAGAATTACAAGACGTGTTTTTTAAATACACATGCTGAAAACTCTCTCGTGGCTCAACCCACAGGGACCGCAGATTACTGGTGCTGCGTGTTGGACAATGAGACAGCACCGAGTAGCTGTTTCTTAACTCTTGGCTCCTAATCTGTAGTGATCGGCGCTCTCTGTGCTCTTTGATAGAGGGAGAGTGGAGCCGGGCCAAAACTAGGCTAGGCTATCTACTATATACTGTATCTGCGTGGCAATGGTGATGGGGTGCTGATGAAAACCAAATGCTCTCTGGCCACTGGGTCTAATTAAACACACACACGGACCGGTTCATCATAGCTTTAAGGACATTGAACTGTTACGAGAAGGGTCATAAAGGAATCAAGCTCCCATTTTCCCAGCGTCCCCCCCTCCCCCTGTTTATCTATTTATGGATTGCACAACTTCGGGGAAGTTAATTCCTCCGCCTGAGCAGTGTCACAGCATATTTCGTGCTGTTGGACATCAAAGTGCCGTGCAAGAGGAAATAGCGAGGACCACCTCACGGACACAAAGCACAACAGTATGCGGCAGCATATTAGGGCTGCCTTTGATGTTTTGGTTACTAATAATGTCCTCGGAGAGCCGAATTTGATATGCATTCTGCATGGAGTGCATTAAGACAACGCATGTTCATTAAAGGGGATCTAAATGTTTCCATACATCCTACATCCTCCCCAGAGCGGTGTGAAATGCTGCCAATTATTCAGGGTTGCTTACTATCCCATAATGTGCTGTTTTTTTGCTTTATGTCTCTCATACTGGACGACACTAGGTCATTATTCTGAGAAAATGTTTCATTATCTTGAGAAAGTTTCTCTATCTTACGATAAAAAGTCCTTATTTTTAGAACATTTTTTCATCATCTTCAGAAAATTTGTCATTATCTTGAAAAAAGTTTCTTATTTTTTGTGATACTAAGTGATTTTCTCATTAGTTTCTCATTATAATGACTTACAGGATTGTTTTTTAATCGTATAGGCCTGAATTGACTTCCATACTAAACTAAAGTATTTTCTTATTAGACCCCAGTATGTCATTGTATTGATTGTACGGAGATTTTTGAATATTCCTGGAGCAAAGCTAACCTCTTCAAATACCCATAAGTTATTTGTTTGGTCTCTAAAAAGTCTGTTGGTCTCTAAAAGTCTTTAACAGGTTTAAATGTGTCTCTTTCACAGACAGCCTGTGCAGAAAAGCCCATCGAGGTAATTTCTGAAGAAGAGGTGAAGGTGAAGCCGGCCGTGTTGTTGCAGCGCAGCAGGGAGGAGGAGGACTACTACGGCTGCCTGAGTGACACATGCAGGGACACTTACAGCACTGACACACCCATGGATAGTCTAAAGGTAAACACACGGCCATTTTTCACCATGTTTTCTATTCTTAACAACATATATATCAAAATCTAGATAATAACCGGGCCATGTCTCTTTTTGGTCCAAACTAGCAACCCGAGAGTGAGGAGTCCCCGCAGGCGAGATACCCTCAGCCTCCGTCTGCGCCTCCTTCACCGTCTGACTCATCCACACCGGCCTCATCAGAGAGAAACGCTGTCAACAGGATAGAGCAGGTTCATATTGCAACGTCTGGTGAGTAAAAAAATTATTCGAATCTTTATTTAATGACTTTTTTTAACCAAAAGTGTTTGTTATTACTACTTATGGGTTACTGGAAGTCACTACTCAAGAGGAAAAAATGTGTTTTTGTTCATTACAGTACATCAAGAGTAATTAATACAATGATTTGTATTCCAGTTATTAAAGGTTTCAATCAGACCAAAGCCACCGGGAGTGAGAAAAACATCTCTGCTGATAAGATGATGTTGCCTGATGCAAACCTGCTGGCTGAGAGAAAACTTCTTGGCAACATGAAGTCCATTCAATCCTTAAAACAATCAGGAATATCAGGAGTCTTCACTGGACAAGCAGTAAGTGCAGTAAGCTTTCCTCACTGTGTATATCATTCTTTAGTGCCTCTTTTTCTTTATCTAAAACACTGTATCTGTGCAGAACAAGATGGTGGTCCTGCCCACTGAGGAGGCCAACCTGTCGGACATCGACTACCTGGTGCCCACTCACGACGAGAGAGGCCGTCCCATCGCTGAGTGGAAGAGGCAGGTCATGGTGAGACAGCTGCAGGCCAGGCTGCTGGATGAGGAGGATCAGAGGAGGAAGGTGACGTCTCTCTAAAGATAAAAACAAATAGTTAATGCACTTACATTTCTACACTCATCTGAATCTTATGAATTTGCTCCAACAGATTTTATTAATCAAGAAAGCCATGAAGTTTATAAAAACTGATGTGACACCATTAGATGGATGGATGTGAAGAGCACATACTCATAACTCTAATGCAGTGTTTTCATTTTCAGGACTAGAGATTGACTCTTTTACACATCTTTAAGATTAGTATTACCATTGGAGCTCATGTGATTTAAAAATTTCCCAACATGTCTGTGTTTCATGCAGTGAATCAGTTTGTGTAGATTGGTGCAAGAATGAGCCTAAATGAGAAATGAGTGAACATTTTGGCATTCCTGCTTCCCTCATGTTGAAGTCAATGGGTTTTTGGATTGTTTTTTTCTTAGATAACTTAAATAAGGTCTGTGGTTAACTCAAGTGGAACAGACTTTAGTGTTTCTGTGACATAAAATATGTCTTTAAATGCCCCACTCGAAAACTTTGAAGCTTTTATGTGTCTTAAAAAAGGTGTTTGCAAACAAAAAAGTCATCACACTGAGCCCAGCTTTACAGCCTCGATGTGCTGACGATGGTAAGTAATGCAACAGTGGTGCCTAACTTTAACTTTTTACTTCTGGCGATTGCATTTAGGTTTCAAAAATCCTAAAAGTGGAGTTCATTTGTGAATTTTATCTTGCTGAACAAACTGTTTTCACTGCTGACCGTCTTGATTAAATTAAAATAAATCAGCCAAAACAATTAGTCAATTAACTAATAAGTTGATCAACAGCAATTATTTTGATAACTGATTTATCATTTCTAGCCCTAGAAAAGTAAAAAAAGTCAGTAATATGTTGGACAGTCCTTTTTAAACAATCGCTCATTGAGCCTGAACAGAGCAAAAATGCTGGTGTGATTTTTGTGGTGCTTTTTTTTTTCAAATATGCATTACTAAAATTTTGAAAAACACTTGGAAATTCGATCATCATTTACTTTTAATTGCATGTAACAAATCACCAAATGCATAACACATTGCTCGTCAAGTCATATTTCTGAGGTTTGGATCGCAGTTTTACTGTACCATTACTCTTTTCCCTCTCACGCCTGAGTCATTTAAAATGTAAAAAAGAACTTTGCAATGACATCCTGCGTGTTTATCTGCCTGCTGTTTGCCGCTTCTCTTACAGGAAAATGGGAACAGATATGCCAAAGTCAGCTGGAGGTACTCCCAAGCCCACAACGCGATCCTGGGCCCCTCTGGTGAGCTGCTGACTGAGGATGACCTCATCTATGTGGAGCAGCAGATTGCCAACGTCTCCATGCAGAGGAACTGCGAAGGCTACGAGCTGGAGCTGGCTCGTCTGGCCGAGGAGCTCCGGCACATCCTGCCGGCCCCCATCGTCAACATCACCGCCAACACGCAGTTCAGAAACTTCTCGAGTCAGGTTCCTCTCCCTTTGTGGTGCGGCCGCATCTCGGGCATCGTAAAGAGCATGTCTCTGCTCATGACCAACCTGACGGACCAGCCCTACTGCAAGATGCCCAACACCGACCTGATCACCGTCTTCTCTCAGACGCCGCACAGACAGAACTCCACCAGGGGACGCAGGGAGAGGATAGAGGATGAAATCCATCAGTTCGGAGTGTCAGTGAGGACTCTGAAGTCCAATTTTGAGACACAGAACTCACCTTTGTCAGACGAGCCCGAGGAGGCGGTCGTGTTGAGTTCTTCTACTCAGCTTGAGACCACCGAGTCAGAAAAAGAGCCCAAAGACTTGAGTCCGGCCCCAGAAACAGACCAGAACAGTGACTCAGGCATCGACTACGACGAAAACGTTGCAGATGTTCTGGAGACCACCAGCCTCAGAAAGGAGCGTATAGTCGTACTGTTTTTAGGCCACTGGAAGAAGTCTGCCTACACGGTGACGCTGAAGAGCAAAGACGCAGCAGAGAGGAAGATGAGCGGCGGGAACTCGGGGACAGGCAACGAAAAATCAGGGTTGGACCGCAGGAGCAGCGTGGAGAGCGCCCAGTCGAAGATGATGAACAGCTCTCTGGGACATTTCTTCAAGCAGAGGAGCGCCGTCAACAAGATGCTGGGAAACTGGAGGAGCATGATCTCCAGCGTCCCGTCCAGACAGATCCGCAGGTAGGACTGCGTGCATTTTCTAATAGATTTTTTTCCTTTTTTTAATTTCTATTTCTTTATAATATCTAGCCATTATCCACAGCTGATTTTCAGGTCATTTTCCTGTCACATTTTGCGGGGTTTTTTTGCAATTTGCAGGATGTTTCTTGCCAAGTTGCTTGTTGCCTTTTTCTTATGTTTTCAAAAAAAATACAAGTTGAAAAAAAGGTAGTTATATGCGCATCACATAGGTGCAAAGCTATCAAAAATCAACTGTCATGAGGGAAAAAAGTTAACGTCTGCACACTTACTCCATGCCACACAAGTTTATTAAAGACAACGTTTCATTTTTCTCACATTTCAGAGGTTTAAATGCTTGTGGAAGGCATCTGAACGCAGCACAAGAGAAAACTGAAGTCACTCCAGGTGCTGCAGTCTCTAGTCTTGGTTCATTGTTGTCGTTAATAACCCTCCGGTGTTCTCCTCAGGCTCCACAGGCAGCAAGCCCTCTACTCCCCGGAGCAGTTCCTACCTCGTCTGGAAGGCGTCCTGGTGGAGTACGACAACCTGACCTTGGACCTCTTCATGCTGGGCTACTTCCACATCCTGGAGCTGGAGCTTCCTGTGGACGAACGCAAAATGAGACACCTTCTGTGTTTCGAGGTGTTCGACCACGTGGGGAGCTTTCCCTGGGAGCTGGTCCGGGACTTCCACAAGGCCGTCATCCAGGACATCGAGGCTGGGAACCGCGAGTGGAAGGACGGCTTCGAGGACATTAAAGTCAAGTTCTTTGGAAACGCAGTGAGTCAGTCTGAAAGCACTGTAGAGGTGGCGAAACACATCCTCCCAGAGGTTAGACAGGTCCCGAAGGTCATTGTGCAGACACCCACGCCAGATGAGGGGATGCTCCACGGTGGAACCGACATTTCCAGTTTCAGCAACGAGGAAATTTGTAAATACATCGACCGCAGTTTTGCTTTTTGGAAAGAGAAGGAGGCAGAGATTTTTGATTTTGAGTAGTGTCATGTTTTTGATATTTTTTTGTATTGTTTGTAGTTAGATTACATTCGGGCTGGGTATCAAACCTAAAAACTGTTTGAGTTGTGAGTGGTTTTAATGGTCTATCAAGTAAAGAAAACTAGAACAGCCAGACTCCAAGCCATGTTTACTTATTTTGTAAATTTTATACTTTAATTTTATTGTGTTAAACCATCAAAGTCTAATGCATTTCACAAGTTTGGATGTCGTTGTTAAATTTAAAAACAATTTTTATGTTTCTATATAGTAATAAAAGGATTTTAGTTAATATTTTGGTACTGTTGTTCAAGCTTAGGTGTCAAATTGGCAAAATATTTCAAACCATACCCAGCCCTATCACAAAAGCCAGAATGCCTAAAATGCTAGTGTGTGTTTCTGAGAGTAAAAACTCACTGACAAGATTTCACTTTTTATTTTTCATTTATTACATTTTTAAGGCAGTTTCAACTCGCACATCTCTTAAAGGGACAGTTCACCCCAAGATCTGTCTGCCTACTTTTCAGTTTCATGTAACCAGGCGGCACTCTGCTTCTCAATGTCTCTTTCCAGAAATTATGACCCGGTTATTCAAGATAATCCACAGACCTTAATGTGAGCAGGTTCACGTAGAAACTATTTTATTCCTACCATATGAGCAGGAGCATATTTTCACTAAGAGCTGCTGCACAGTACAAATGTCCGCCTACATCAGTGGTTCTATCAGCCGTTAGTCCAAAACATGTATGTGTCGTCGCTGTAATTTCAACATAGTTTCTCTTTGGACTGAATTTGCCAAAATTGATAATATGTTATGCTATCAAAATTAGAAATTTTGGCACATTGTGTCAAAGTAATGACAGAAATGACCCAAAATTAGCAAGAAATTAGGAAAAAAATACAAAAAAATTATGTGAAAAAATAATAAGACACAGGCAATTTGTAAGAAAAAAATGACCTTAAAAATAGCCTAAATAATTTTGTAACACAACTTTAAAATTTTTTTTTTTAAAGTATTTTATTTTGATAAAAATCACGTACTTATTTTTAAAAAATCCCTTGACATTTTTCCCTTAAAAAAAAAGAAAAAAATCTAAATCTATTAATTTCTTGTAATTTGTGAAACATTTATTACCATATGGCTCATTGCCTGTTTTTCCCATATTTTTGAAAGAAATCCTACCAATTTGTGAATGGTTTATAGGTTTAAACACCTCTGAAAGCAGCAAAAGAAAAGTGATGTTGCTCCAGGTTTCAAAGGGTTAACACCGACACATGTAGCACTTTGTCTGTTAAAGTGGTTTTATTGATAATTGTTATAACTTAAAAACAAGTCTGTGCTACGTCATTTAGCTCCCCTGCTGGTGTCCAGGCCTGCTGGGAGTAATGCGCGCCTGTAACAGCAGCTGTGGGTCCCATGCTTGTTGTTTGGAATCTGACTTCAGCTCAGCGTCACTGTCAGTCCTAAAAATAACCGAAAGACAGGCAGCCTGTCCCAATGACTTGGCAGAGGCTTTTCGCCATGCTGCCCACTCCATGTTGATCTAACCAGCCGCTCAGCTGCAAACAGCCAAACAGCTTTTTTACTGGAAGGATGAGCCATTGTTTCCATGCGCTGCTCCTGTGGTGAGTTTGTTTTTGGTTACTTATTTAATTTTACATTGTTTGATGACAGGAAATGTAATTTATTGTTGGCTTCAGAGGACATCAGTCATTGTGTTACAGTATATCGTACTAAACATGAGCCAGAAGTACTTTGTAGTTCTTGTAACAGCACAGTGATGCTACATTTAAGAAGACAAGCCGCTTTTTATTCAACAAGAAACTTTTTATTTAGGTCACAGAGGGGAAACTTTTCAGTGGTTCCAACGTTTTTTTGTCTCAAGAACCCCTAAATTGATACGCGTTAGGCCACTGCCTCACATTTAATACGTTACATATGTTTAGGCAGGGCATGTCAGCGCCAAGGTGACTATGTAAGGGTCATTATGCTTAACTGGGAAACGACCTCACGCTTCTCCTAAAGGAGGGAAATATAAGTAGAAAGAGTTATGAGGTTGAATCACGGTCTCATAAATGTAAACAAATACTAAAACTTAAAGGACATCTCACCCCCAGATTAAAAATAGATGTCTTTCCTCTCATCAGTAGATGTCTTCATCACTCTAGATCAGTTGCTCTCAAACTTTTTGTGTCATGAACCCCAAAATTGATAAGATTTTGTCACAAGGACCTCCATCTGAAAAGAATATAGTTGTAAGAAATGAGTAAATCTATACTTGTTGAAGAGAGAGCTGTGGACGATGTGAAACCTATAATCAGAATAATCACTCCTATGACTCTTAGTCACCTCTATATTGAATTAAATGTTAAAAAAAAGAACATTACTCATTTTTCTGAAGACCCCCTTGAATTTGTTCAAAGACCCCTGAGGGTCCCTGGAGCCATGGTTTTAATCCACTCTTCAACTAAGCTCTGAATTCAAGACTCAAAATGTATTTTCTTTTCATAATTCTCTTTTTATTGGTTTAAAAAGCCAAAATGTATATAAATCCATAACTAAATGAACATTAAGATCTTTCAAGGGTGAATAAATCATAAATAAATAAAATAAAATAAGGATAAAAATAAATAGATAAATGAACAAAATGAAATTTTGTGTAAAATAAGATGTTGGATGAATACAGGCTCAGCTCTCATTTTCTCCATTCTATAAATACTGTAAATAAATACGTAAATATTGTATACAAGGTCAATCCCTTTGTCAACACTAGGTATCTCTTTTTTCAACCACTTATTGTTTAGGGATTTCTTACAAAAATCTTACAATATTCTTAACAGATGTTTATTCTTCTTTATCCATTCAAGTTTCTCCTTAAAATTTGTGTTTGAATCCATTCCTTTTTTTGCACCATTGTGCAAAACACATTTTAAGTGATCTTTCGTTGTAAAAAAAAAAAAAAAAAGATTTTCTTTAACATATTCTTTATTTTTATTGTTTTTATGTTTATCTAGCACAATTTTAATCGTAATACAAGAGAGACTAAAGCTGTTAGACCTCTTTTAGGTTGCTGTTATTCTGAATGATGCAATGCTGTTGCCAGGGATGCAAAATGTTAAATAATCTTGGAATAAGATTTTAAACTTCATAATGATATTATGATTTGTTATGAAACAGGTTTTTAGATTTTTTTTCTGTAAATGTATGTATTTTTTTCTGCATGTGCAGGTAAGCTTTAAACTCGAGTTTTCCCTGCTGAAGGACGATTTGACCTTTGAACTTGACCATGGTGCGCAATGTGGACGACCTGGACTTCTGCCTGTCCTCCCACCCGCAGAGCATCCTGGAGGGCCTGCGCTCCCTCTGCTCACACCCCAAACTGGTGGACGTGACACTAAGCGCCGGCGGTCAGGACTTCCCCTGTCACCGCGGCGTGCTGGCCCTCTGCAGCGCCTACTTCCGCAGCATGTTCTCAGGGGACTTTGTGGAAAGCATAGCTGCGCGCGTGGAGCTGCAGGATGTTGATCCTGATATTCTCAGCTGCTTGCTGGACTTCGCCTACACAGGCAAGCTGACCATCAACCAGAGCAACGTGGAGGGGCTGATCTGCACCTCCAGCCAGCTGCAGTTCCAGACGGTGAGAGCCGTGTGCAGCCGATACCTTCAGCACCAGATCGATGCTACAAACTGCCTGGGAATCCTGGAGTTTGGGGCGATTCACGGCTGCCCGGAGGTGATGGCCAAAGCGTGGGCGTTCCTCTTGGAGAACTTTGAGGCCGTGCAACAAGGTGAGGAGTTTCTGCTGCTGGGGAAGGAGAGGCTGGTTGCCTGTCTGTCCGATGAAGGACTGCACATCCGGACAGAGTGCACCCGTGTGGAGGCCATCCTGAACTGGGTGAGGCACCACAAGGAGTCCCGACTCTGCCACCTCCCCGAACTCCTCGCCTTGTCCCGTCTCCATCTTCTCAGCCTGGACTACTTGGCGGACACCCTGCTGAAGGACAATCTGGTGCAGGTGTCTCCCAGCTGCAGAGAAACCGTGGAAAAAATTCACAAAGAGGTAAGTGAGTCCACTTTTTCTCTTCAATCATTTAATCAGACTTTATTTATATAGCGCTTTTCATACAAGTGAACTGTAACAACTGTAACACACACACACACACACACACACGCACAAGCACACAATTAAAAACACACCAAAAAAAATTTCAGAAACAGTCCTCATTAAAACCAGGAACTGAGGAGACACCACCATAAGTGAGGAAACACCAGAGGTGGGATAAAATCTATAAATAGAAAGATAAATAAATAATTTAATAAGTAAATAAATACATAGAATGATAATAGCAATAAAAATAAACAAATAAATAAGTCAAAAGCTCAAACTGTAAATAAGAGGTAAGTTAACGGACGGCAGAACCAAGTAAAATACTGCCGCCAGAATTGCTATTTATCAGGAATAAGAATAAATGCTGTGTTTTTAAAAGGATCCAAGCTTTTTTAAAAACATTTCACTGGTTGAGAAATGGTAAAACCCACTGAGATGTTGAGGGGGACCAGTAGAGCTAATTTAAGAAAGAATAAAGAAAATACTACAATGTGGAGATATGAGGTTTATGCCCGACAACGGTGATATGTCAAGAATAATAAAATGATAAAGAAAGTAGTAACACTGCTCAACAGACTAAAATATATAAAGGTAGATCTTGAATGTGCTTTTAAAAATATCAACCCCCCTCTCTCGCTCTCATGGGCCATCGTAATAAAAAGATGTCTCACCGTGAGTTTTTACTCTGACTTTCTCGTCTTTGTTTTCACCATCTGAGCAGATTTTAAAAACAATATTTTTTTCTAGAAAGTGGATTTGGCGCCAGAATACACGGACACACTCAACTCTCAGAGTCCACAGCCGAACCTGCAAGAGGTGCTGCTGGTGATGGGCGGCCGAGCGCTCGACGACTCAGACGATGAAGACTCAGATGAAGAAGACAGAGACCCACGACTGCAAAGACTGCTGACCAGGAACTTTGCCTTCTACAACACAAAGACAAGTACAAATATATTTTTTCTTCACGTATCAGAAGTTTGTTTAAGTTCAGAATCCATTTTATGACAGAAATTTGTTGTGAAATGTCCGTCAGGCTCGTAGAAACAGTTTGGCAGATGTGTTGTAGGTCGTTAAACGTAGTGTTGACAGAAAAACAGCCCTGCAGGAACGCGGTCTGGATGTGACAGAGTTGGATCATCTTCTCAGTTCCTCAAACAGCCGTTTTATTGTGCAGAGCTGGAAGAAGGCGTACATGTTTTTCACAGGGGATGTTGATGAAAAGATTGTTGCATCTCAGTCTAAGATTTCTGATTTTATGTTGAGGCTCCACAACTCAAGACAAATTATTGAGTGCTGTGCTAGAAAAGTTATATATTTATTTATTTTTACTTTCTTGACCCTGCTTTGACTTACTTTCATGGAGGACATCTGTGCACCATTTGACTAATTTCTCTGGTATAAATTTGTCATTTGCATTCTGTGTTTCAAAGAATTTTATTTATACACCATCTTTCAAAGTGAAGTTAGCCAGTGCTGTACGATTAAAAAATGACAACAACAGTTACAAAGCTAAAAAAAAAACATGTACAATATCTAAAACTGTATGAAATATTATAAAAAGTAACAAATAGTATCAGTTACAGAAAAGCCAAAAGAGCAGCAAGGGTCAATATGACTGTGGCTGTTTCTCTTAGTACAAGTTAAAGCCTTGCAGCAACATTCGATTTTATTTTTATTTAATGTTTATTTAAAAGGGACATTGCATATTAATGAACATCAGTGTGAAATACAAACGTAAATATGCAAGCAGGACTGCTGATTCACATCTGTAGTCCCCTGGCAGGTGACCGATTATGAAAGAAAGACAGAAAGAAAGAAAGAAAGAAAGAAAGAAACAAAACAATATAATTCATGCATTTGGATGAGCTTAAGTCTTAAGATGTTTTGTTTGCTTATGCCAGAAAAAAATGTTTAACAGTAATCAAATGAAAGCATGGATCGCATTTTCTAAATCTGCAAAGGAAAGAAACGATATTTGCTGAGTGTCTGTAATTGTGAAAACTTTTCGCTCACTCTGAATAATTCTCAAACATGAACTCCCGTTTCTTTCTGTCTCTGCAGAACAGTGGCATGAGCTCCCTAATTTCCCCAACCCCAACAAGTGGGGTTACGCCATGGTCTCCTTAAACAATGATGTGTACGTCACAGGTGAGTGAAACACAGAAACTTGAGGGGCAAAAGGAAAACAGCTCATCACTGGTTTGAGCACTTCTCTTGTGAGGAATGTAATAAATTGACACTTTTGACAAAGTGCTCTTGTCTGTCTGTCAGGGGGTTCACGAGGATCGAATACCAACACCTGGTCGACCACAGAGACCTGGAAGTACATCACAAGAGAGGGGAGGTGGGTTACCGTGGCACCCATGCTCCGGCCTCGCACTAACCACACATCGGCAACGCTCAACGGGGAGATTTACGTCATTGGAGGTAAGAAAATAAATACAGTCGTGCGTGTGGTGCTTTAAACCTGCAGTGAAATGGAAAACTTTAAGTAGCTCATCTGCCCTAAATGGCCCTTTACCTCTGCTGATAGTTTGTGAGGATTTACTTTCTTCTCTGTGGTTGAATAGTTTCGAACGTGGCCAAGTTTTAGGACCAGGGCAACATTTAAGGTGTGTGATATTCATCGTTAAAGGGAAAATTCACAACCAAATCAAAGATCCATATTTTTCCTCTTCCCTGTGGTGCTAAATATCAGTTTGATAGTTTTGGTGTGAGTTGCAGAGTGTTGCAGATTTGGCCGTAGAGATGTCTGACTTCTCTCATATTTAGAACATATATTTTCTCACATATATAGATCTAGAAAATTTGTTTGGGACTTTTGGATAATAGTAATTTACATTTATTTAATTTTGATTGTTTCTTTCATTTTCAATGCATAAATATAAAGAAAATAGTAGAAAAAACAAAAAAATGAAAACCTTTTTGGTCAGAAAAAAACTTACTTTGGTACGTCATTGCCTCAAAAACAATTTATTATTATTATTATTGTTATTATTTATTTATTTACTTATTTTTTATCGATTGTTTTAAATTACTTCTTAAATTTTTATTTATTTTGCTTATTTAGTATATATATTTAGGGTTTTTTATCTTTTGTGTATTTGAGTTGAATCAGTTTGAAGATGACCAAAATAAACTAAAATAGCGAGAAAGCAATTGACTTGTGATGCTTAAAGCACCACAAAATAAATATTTAAATAAAATTTAAAAACTCAACAGTAAAGCCTCTTTCCAGACATTATGAGCTGGTTACTGAGGATAATCCACAGACCTTATTATGAGCAGTTTTATGTGGGAACTGTTTTCTTTCTACAGAACTACGTTAGCGGGCCGTATCACTGCGCAGAACAAAGCGTGCATCTGGAAATTTCTGGAAAGAGACATGGCTGTTGAGTTTTTCAGAAGTACTCTTTGGCTCTTTGAGCACTACAAACTGAGAGTCGTCTAGCTCCATTATTTTGGAGAAAAGACAAACTTCTCTACGGACGATATCTCCAACACTCTGCAACTTAAAACTATCATTTACGTATTTGTTTATGTTTATGAGACTGTTATTTAACCTCACCACTCACTAATATTTTTTCTCTTTTAGGTACAACGTCCGATCGTGTTGAAGTTGAGCATTACGATCCTTACAGCGACACCTGGGCGCTCACATGCCCCGCCTTAAAATACGTGACTAACTTCACGGCCACGGCGTGTCACGGGAAGCTCTATGTGATTGGCTCGTGTGCCGTGAAGTACAACGCTTTGGCCATGCAGTGTTACAACCCTGTGATAGGTAAGGCCGATCAGTGCAAACCTCAGGACTCTGAGGGCGTTTGATTTTATTTACACCCAGATCTTTATTGCTTAGAGATTTATATCATCACATGATAATTGTTTTGATCATGATAACAGATTGACAGTGCAGAAGCAGTGTTAGATGTCCTGTACATGTTCATGCAGTCAGTCCTTGATGGACGCTGATGGTCCAAATAATCACAAATCTCTGTCTTCGTCTCTGCTAAAAGCTGCTGTCATGTTCACATGTGCACTTATTAAACTGCCTGATTGCACTTTTGAACTGTTTACTACCTGATTGCTCATTTTTACGGAGCTATATATTTATCTGTTTATTATTTATCATTGCAGCAAAGACATTTGTTGCCATAGTAGATTTTATTTCGATTGCTCTTTATTATTTTTGTACTGTTTGTAGAAAGTTTGCATATACGAGTACATGGGTCACTAATCTTACTGTTGCGACTGTCTTTTATTGCATCGAGTGTGGGAGTCCCAAACTTTATTTAATTGCACAATGGAAAGAAAATTACCTGAAAATTAGTTTTAAAAAAAACACACATAAAAAAAAGAAAGGAAAAAAATAAAGAAGACAAGAAATTTAAAAAATGTGAAAAGTCCTTAAAATCATAACAATTCTGTTATGTAATTTTAAATAAGTAATTATGATTATTATTATAATATACTTTATCCCAGTGAGAAATTAATTTAAGCTAAGATAAGATAAGATATTAAGCTAAGATATTTACTTAATAGTGTCACCATATAGTCTTACATCACCTGCTGTGTGGGCTCATTATAAAGCTGTTGACTAAAGAACCCAAACATGATTTTTAATCTTTATTTTTATGAATCTTATGTGTGTTTGCATGTTTTTACAGATAGCTGGATCAGCATATGTTCGCCCTTCATCCCTAAGTATTTGTCCTCTCCTCGCTCCGTCTGTGTAGACGGCATTATATATCTGGTTGCCGACAACACTAAGAAAGTCTACTCTTATGATCCAGAGGCAAACATGTGGCAGAAGGTGTGCTTAAAAATAATACAATGCCTTATTACAATGCAAATTTAACAAGATTAAAGATAAGATGTATGTTATTCTCCTGTTATTTTAGCTAAACGTTGACGATTCTCTCTCTGCAGGTGCAGCTTCTGCACATGCTCCATGAGAACGGCGGTCTGGTGGCGGTGGATGGGAAGCTGTTTGTCACCGGAGGCCATTGGAAAGGTATGGAGGGGGACTACGGGGTGGAAGTGGAGGTCTACAACCGAGCATCCAACACCTGGGAGGTGGAGTGCTACCTGCCGAAACTTTGGTTCTACACCGGAGTCTGCACCATCTTTCTAGATCCGTCCCAGTGGCCTGAGGTGTTCCCCGTAGAGTCCGAATAACGGCCTGCTGGTCTGCTGGGACTAAACTCAGGGTCAGAGAGTCGACACAGACGTGTTACCATCATAGACACTGTGTTACAACGCAAGTGGCATGTTTATTCCAGGATGTCATTGTGCCCGAGAATAGTGAGTAACTTGATCCTCAGGTATTTGTGGATGTTTTTAGGGCCTTGCTTGGCTGCTTAGCAGGTGTATATTTATACTTCATATCATGTGTTTGAGATCTGAATTCCTTTGTGTATTATTGAATGGTGCTTGTGAATCATTAAATGTTTGTAGAGTGGGTGTTATTGTTATTATTGGTTGTATATCAGCAGTTTGGAGTGCTCATGTTGTAAGGGTTATCACTATTATGTAGCCACATTTGTGTCCCCATAACTTCTTCAAAATGTGTCAGATATTTATAACAAATGACCACCCACAGATTGTGAGTTAGCTTGTTAAAATGTGATAAGTAATGTAACTATTTTAACGCCTTCATCCAAGTAATGTTACTTATTACATTTGATTACTTTGTGTTAACTTTTCTAACAAATGTTTTGAACTGCTGGAAAATGAAATGAAATAGGCCATGCCAAAAAAAAGAAAAAGGGCATCCCTGTACGATGAAAAGACGCAAAGCAACTGAATGAATGTTATATTCTACATAAACATTTTATGGTGTGAAGAATGTATTTTGGATGTAATCCCTTTGTAAACACCAACATTTTATTGTTTTTTTCTCCTTAAAAACTGTAACTGGTTACAATTACATTTACAACACAGAATGAACGTCCTTTTTTCTTTACCATTTTTTTGTCTTTGTGTGTCCCTGAAGTCATTTTACCACCCTGTTTGTAGTTTTTCACGTTCAAGGTTTAAAAAAAGACTACAATTCCATAGAGATCAATTTCAGGAAGTGACGTCATTTTTGGAGCAAAGGAGTACTTAAATCCGGTGAGCATAAACTTTCACTTATGTTTTTCATACAATGTTTTATGTTATTAATCTGTTTGTCACATCGTTAAATTTTAACCCCGTTCGGCTAAATTATAAAGAAAGTTGCGCGGATCGAAAATATGTAAAAACATATTTGGATACGGTCATAAAAGTTGTGTTTATTGTTTAAACGCTTAGCTAGCTAAATCCAGATCACTGCTACAGCTAGCTTAGCTCAAAACCCTGTTAGGTGTGTAGCATGCCGCCCAGAAGGGTTATTTTTTGAAGAAAACAAACAAAAAACCCCACGAAGAATAGTCTGTCTTTCTCTCCAAAAGTTATAAGAATTATATCTTAAATGTAAATATACGTCGTCAGTTTTCGTTTGCCTTTTCCAAGCTTTAAACCATTGAAACGTTGAGCAAATTTGTGTGGCTTCTTTCAGAATAATATGGGGAAAAAGGTAATAAGCAACTTTGCATGAAATGTCTCACAAGTTGCAAAAATAAATAAATAAAATTGTAAAAGGTGACAAGAGAATTACCTCGGAAATTAGCTTGAACAAACAAACTACATTTAATTTAATAATTTCATTATTCATATATAATTTATATTTTTTTGTTGTCTTATTTTATCACTTTTTCAGGTCATTTTGTGTTTTGGTTCTTTTCCTTTTTGTTTTTCCTTTTATTTTGCTAATTTGGAGTAAGTTTCTTGTGACCTTTTACCAGTTTCTTGCTAATGTTTTTGGTCTTTTTAAAAAAAAGTTGCTCAGTGCCTGCTTGCCCTGATTTTTGAAAGACATCAAGTCAGTTTCAGGTTTCAAGGGGTTAAAAAATATGCTCCTGAAAAGATGGTCAAAAACATGTAAATCCTCTCTGAGAAAACCGTCTTCACTTGCCTTCAGTGCCTTGATGATCATTAACCCTTTGGAATCCGGTCGCTTGTTGCCATGGCGTCTCGTCACGGCAACACCCAAGCCAGCATTCTATCTCTATGGCAACGGCCCGGAAGCGCTCGGTCACCTTGGTAACGTGGACTGGGATCAGAACGGTGCAGACGTCCCCTAAAGTTTGTTGGCTAAAAAGTTTCTGTCAGTGATTTCTTTCACCTCTGCTGCCTGTTAGATGCAGGTGACAGTTCAATGTGAGCTTCATTTATTCAGAATTACATTATTTAAATGTCAACATTTGACTTTTCTGTATATTCATTTTAGTAGCCTCGCAAGCTAACGTTACAGACAGGTTTCTGTGTCGTCAAATGAAAGTATTGACGTCACTAGATAACATTTTATTGTTAAATTTGGGGCCAGTTTCTCAATGAGTTCTCAGCGAGAGGAACACTCACCCAGACTGGAGGCTGTGATTCAGGTTGGTAACTTCTCCACTCTGTTAGTTAGCGTCTTTAATGTTTCAGTAGGCTTTATTCACGGGAGACACTTTGACATATCACCGGAGGAAAATCAGAGGTGTAGCAAACTAATGAATGAAGTTAAAGATGTCTGAATGTCATTTATGTCAGCTGATTCAGTTTCAGGATCCTGGTGTTGTGTTTGTTGTGTGATATAATACATTATATGTAAACCTCTGAAAGGGTGCATTCTCATAATGAGCGCCATTACATGTTGCTTTTTGTCTGTATTTTTACTTTAATACACTTCAATTTTGAATGTGATGTCACGGCTTTTACTTTTTTTTTACAGAGTTTTGTGATTTGTTGGCATGACTGTATGATTGCAGAAGTTGGAGGAGTCTCTGCTTCACTCTGACGGCAGCTCAGGAGAGAGGACTCTGACACTTCGAGGTGATGGACATGAGTCCGGCGTCACGCCTACGCCTGTCTCAGCACGCATCCGTCAGATCGTCACCAGTAACCTGGCAGAGCAGCCAGCTGGTAGGAAGGAGCTTTAATTTAAACTGAAGTGTAAACGATAAATCTGCCTCGCTAGATTTCAGCTATCATTATACCCCATCTGATAAGACTGACACTTGTGTATGCATGATCTGTTTCCGTGTCCCAGGTGAGAGCTCTGAGGTCAGCGAGCTGGAGGAGAGCAGGGCCCCGAGGGAGCAGCTTTCTCCGAGCCAGATGGACCGTGTCCAGCCGCGAGTCAAACAGGCCACTCTCGCAGACAGGGTAGGAGTGACACACGGCAGCGACACTTTCTCAGGTCGAGGCCAAGCTCTGCAACATTATTTCATGATACCCGTGCTATTCTGGCAGAATAATTCTCATAAAATGATAAAAACAGACCCAATGCACAGATCATATCATCAGGTAAGCACACATCGGGCCTCATGCAGCAACATTCTCTTAAATTTCTCTCATATTTTCTCTTAATTTTCTGATAAGAGGTGTTGTGCCATGTGAACTGACATGACATCCAAAAAGGTTGTAAGAACAAGAAGAACTTCCACAGTAGTTAAACTGACTGTTAAATAAACTTAAAGTAAAATATATTGACTTAAAAGTACACATGCACAAAGATTTAAATATATTTAAAAAATCAAAATAATTTTGAATATAACAAGAAAAAGCAGCAAGTCTTCATACGTACAGTAAATATGAGAAGCTGGAACCATAAAATGTTTTAATTGCACAATAAAAGAAGAAAATGTTTTATTTAGCCCTGAAATTGAATAATCCAGTCATTATAAAAACTCTAAAACCTCATCTAAATTTGATTAAATGATAGTCATATATTTTTAAACATTCCTTAAATATAAAACTTGTTTTTCCCTGTGATGGACAATAATTTGTGGACTGTGAAAGTGAGATGTTTTTCTCTTATCTGTGTTACAAGTGCTCTTAACCACATAATATTTTAGGGTGCAAGATGAAAAATACAGTTTCCCAAGTGGGTAAACAAAATGTGGAAAAGAGAATTAACCATATTTAAGGAGATTATAAGAAAATTAAGATTAAAAGAATAGCCACATGTATAAGTAGATAAATGCTAATAAAAGAAATAATGTCATATAAAACAGGTTAAATGCCAATAAAAGAACAAACCCTTGAATTTAAAAAAGTTAAATGTGCAAAGTACATGAAAATAGTCACACAGCACAACTAAAACAGGACCACAATAAAAAGCATCGATAATAATTTTCTAACATTTTCCAAACCCAGCTGTGTCTCCTGACTGCATCACATTGTTTACACGCTCAGATGTCAACGCAGCTCTAACAGGAGTTGGAGTGTGTAACGCTGTCGATTGGTAAATTTGTGCAGTTTTGTTTGGAGATGAGATCAAGAAGGTCAGCCACACTAGAGCATTGACTGCAAGAAGCTACGCGCGTTTGAAATGGAATACGGTTACAGTAAACATCAGTGTACCGCCGCTCTTTCCAGCAGGGAAAGCCTTTTGGGGCTGAACAAACAAACAGTGTGGGAAGGCTGAAACAGCTTCGCATGTACTGTAGTGAGCGCTGAGGGGGAAGAAGTTTGGAGTATACATGCACAGACATGCACATTGGATTAATTTAACTTGGCACAAGCACCTTATGTCATATGTCTATCTTTAATTAACTGCTGCAGAATTACAGTTTACATATTACAGTAAGTACTGCATAAGCATCCATTGTGTGTATGTGTGTGTGTGTGTGTGTGTGTGTGTGTGTGTGTGTTTGTAAGTGTCAATAAGAGAGGGGAGGGTGGTTCATGAAGGGTTTCCTTGTGGTCTGTTCAGGTAGACTCAGACCCCCCTGTGCTCATGAGGGCCGGCGTCTCCCTTCACAGCCCCCCCATGGTTGCCCCTCCATGTAGCGGCGGCTACACAGGGGGAAAAATTGTGAAGGTCACCGGCCTCCTCCCCTGAGACTGTCGAAGAAAAAGCTCGTTTTTCATGGCGCACAAAGCCGCCATTTGTGATAACACTGCCCTCATTCTGCTGCTTAAATCTAATGAACTCCCACTGCTTGCTTTACTCTCGGAACTTATTTTAAAACCAAGGCTATAAATATAGCTTAATTAGCTTGGCAGATATATATAGCGTATTTATTTTGTTGATATTTTTAGATGTGAAAAGCCACTAAACAGTGAAAAACATAAGCAAGTGTTGCTGATATGTGATGCTTACATACTGAGTCATAATTTTAAGAGTGGTGGAGTGCAGCACGAGCACAGAATAAATGTTGGCACTGTATATTTCTTTACAGTTCAAATCCTAACCAACACTTTGTTATCAGCGAGAAAAGATGTATTTTTTGTCTTTAAAAAAAACTGGCACAATACCGGCTCGAAATGCAGCGATGTCTTTGTAAAAAATAACCGCTTTTCATGGCACGTTTAAGTAAAAAAGCAGCTGCTTTCTATTGGTGCTGTCACAGCTGGACATGTAGTTTGTCTAATAAATAAAAACAGCTTTTCATGGCACTATTCTGGCTGAAAACACAGCGAGGTCTTGGTCTTTTAATGGCAACATCCCAGCTGCTTTTGTAGGCAAAGTCCTGGCTGGAAACGCAGCGAACAATTTTTTCACTATTACGGCTATAAAAAGACAATGTGTAGGTAAAATCAGGCTCTTTTGGTGGCACTGTTCGGGCCAGAAATGCTGCAATGTCTCTTTTACATAGTAGCATCCTGACTGAAAAACATAGCAATGTCTTGGAAGAAACTACCATGTTTAGTGCCTAGAGAGCCACTGGAAGATGTAGTGATGACTTTGCTGAAACATTTGGCTAAAAAACAGCTGGTTTTAATATTTGTTGGTCTTGAAAAACAGTCTGTAGTGGTCTGCAGCTTGTAAGGCTTGTCACTAAGGCCCCACGTCATCCACCATCCCTTTAAACTCCCAATGACAAAGTCAGCTCACCATTCAAACATTGATATGACATTTATGATATGTACAAATTCAATGTTTCCGTGGTTTGTAGAAACCTACAATTTCCACCGGTGGGTGGGCTGACACAAGACCTACCTTTTCTCCACAAGGATCCCAGAAATTATAACTGTTAACGCAGCTGAAAGATTTATCGGGTGATGTCTCAGAAGTCAGCAGGTTCATTACGAGACTCCTGTCGTGACTCGTCTGTTCCAGTGGAAGCTCCTGTCTTCCTCTCACTGTGTTTCCCTGCGGAGCGGCGTGGTTGTTTGGCAGCTCGGCTGTGATGTGATGTTAATGCAGTCTGCTAATCAATGCCCTGGAGCCAAACATACTTCCTTTGCTGCGGCATCCGTTTGGAGGTAAAATTTAGGTCTTACCTGCATATAGCTTTCACTGCCGAAGGGATCGCTTCACAGATTATATCATATACAGTATGATCCGTTTAATTTGTCAGCATAATTCGAGGCGCATTTCAGTGCATCTCACCTGCTTTTGGGAAAGCAGCCAGACAGCACATATGAAAAATCAGACCTCAGGAGGATTAATTCAGCGTAATCGTTCATTGGCACAGTGCAACGCGGTGGCATCATACAAATCATGATATGAAATCCTGTCGTTAAGATAAATAATTTCAAGTCAATTGTAAATAAAGCCATTAAAATTACTTATTGAGTTCTTGGAGTTATTCATGTACATGTGGAGAATTGGGGGTCATATTGTGGATAGCAGTAAAACACTGTAATGAAAAGATCATGCTTTGGCTTAAAATACCCGGTTTTGGAGGCTTAATTATGGCAGGAGAAACAGCTAACCTGGCTTTAAGCACAGCAGTGTCTCGATTTAAAAAAAAAATCCCCTTTTTGTGGCATCAACCCATTTCATTGCTTGAACATGAACCATGAATGTAAAAAAAAATCAAAAAACAGAATTATTCTTAATATTGATATCAGCCATGTCACCCGGCCCTGCCCTGATTACATGCATCATTTATCTCATTCTTGAAATTAAACTACTACTAATACAACTACTACTAATACTTTCACAGTATGTTTGTTTAAAAGCAGCTTACGGTAAATGTTGCTCGTCCAGGAGATCCTGCAAGAAACCTTTTAAACAGCATTTTTCCTGTGCAGTTCACCTTGGGGTATTGTAATAGAAATGTGTCGGGGTGATTTGCACATTGCTCACAGTTTTGCATCGTGCATTCCTCTGAGAGCTGCAGTATATTGTCCTCTGAGTGGTTTTTGGCTGCATGTGTTGCACTCAGCATGGTGGGGGCCAGGTATCCCCCTGCCAGTACAGTAACAGCCATCCTACAGTTGGCAGCTCGCAGCTGAAGATTGCCCTCCTGTCAAACAACCAGCACTCATAACTACTTACAGGCCAACTTGCTTCTCACCTTTTGACCTTTTTGGATCAGGTTGACACAATGTGACCACGTATTTTTCAAGACAAAGAAACTTTAACGCTAGCAGCAGGAAGGTGATAATGTCTTCAAGGGCTCTGATTTCTCTGGTTACATTACCATGTTATTGTTGAGTGGTCGTTTCAAAGCAGATTTGGTGACAATAGAGCCTCTGCTGGTTGCCTGGCAACCTTACAGTGACAACAAGACCCCCAGAAAGTCCTTCCTACGGGCCAAGACATTGTTACACATGTAGAGTTGCATGACATTTCATGTTTACGCTTCAGTATTTATACAGATTAAAGGAGCAGTGGGTCAGATTTGGGGGAATTTATCCACAGGAACTGAATATGATATTCATGACTATGTTTTTTGTGTGTGTGTGTGTGTGTGTGTGTGTGTGTGTGTGTGTGTGTGTGTGTGTGTGTGTGTGTGTATTATCACCTGAAACTGAAGCATCTTGGTGTGATCAGCCCTTTCCTTCTGCACAGTGATACAGTTGATGGGTGTAGTTTGGTAGAAAGAAAATACTATGCTACTATACATACTACTAATACATTGCTGTTGAGTTTTTAAAAGTATTTTATTGGCACTTTGGGCACCACAAACCAAGTGCCATCTATTTTTTGTTATATTGGAGAGAAGGTAGACATCTCTACGGCTGGTATTTCCAACACTTTGCAACTCACATCAAAACTAGACTGATAAATAGTGCTACACTGAATTTGGGGTGAAATGTCCCTTTAAACATTGTCCCCTTTTGAGCTGTATACTCGGTAGATGATACTGAATATAATGCTCAACTACCAAAAGTTTTTTTTCTGAGATCCATCTGATGCTCGTAGTGTCTGAGTGTCAGCTGATTAAGGCCCTATACTGAAGGTCTGACAGTTGAGAAACACACAGTTTCCCAAATTTTTCCCAGCTTTCCTTAAGTCTCTTTGACCCGACAGAAGACCATTAACGCAACACTGATGAAGTCACACCTGGCCTCTGAAAGGCGTCCTCTGTGTCTCTGCTAAGTCACTCAGCGTGATCTCTGATGACCCCAGAAAATTGCACGTGAACCAGGATAAACCTTGACCCAGTTTGCGAGTCGGGCGGCCTCGGGAGGCTGGAGAACATGTTGGGGTGAATTCTGAACCCTCTGTGTTGCTTTTGGAGCCCCGCCAGTGTGCATTTTCTCAGACATGGACATCCATACCCTGCTGCCCGAACACTTAGCGAGCGGCTGCACAATACCGCAGTGTGGCAGTCAGTCGGATAAAGATAAACTCGTGCTGAATGATTTCTGACACCAACTGCCATTTGCCAGTGCCCTCTGAAATCTTGAGTCCCCCGGGTCTCTGCATAAGAACCCTGTCAAACATAGTCGGAGCAGATAAAGTCTGTTTTTAGGGATTGTGTTACTGTCCCCTTTTACCCTGCTGCCCCCCTCTGTTTCCAGTTTGTTTTTCCTGCTGGCACAAAACCCGTTCATTTAGGCTGCAGTTTCAATGGAGCGCTGCCAGAAAGTCTGACTCTTTCAACTATCATGAAATTGTAAAAATTAATTGCCTTCCCCAGAGAGAATATTCTTAAAAGCCCATCCATGCACTGGATTTTTTGATGAAAGTATTCCATTAAACCTTCTCAGCATTTGACATTAAGCTGCTCATGTTACCTGACTTTCAAGTCAAACTTTAAGCACACGTTTCAGATCTTTTACGCATGTCAAGAGCCTCTAATCAGAAGTGAAGTCTTGAACTGACTGACTGGTATATGTATATGCCCTTACAAAAAACACTATTGTGTTTGGCCTACCACAAAAAACTACCAGTACTGCTGTAATTCTATGTTTTTTGTAATGCCTTAAAAGGAATTACAATAGTAGTGGTAATTCTGATTTTGTAGCATTGTTGTACTTATCTTATCATGTTTTTATATAGTATTGCTGTATTGTCTCCTCTTGTATTTCTGTTGTCTTAATACTAACCCTTGATCAACATCAGTTTTCTTGTGCTGCATTCAGACACCTTTTACAAGCATTTAAACCTCTTAAACCTGAAAAAAAATGGTTTGATTTCTTTCAAAAATACAGAAAAAAACATCATGTGCAACATTGGCAGGAAATATCCTGCAAACTGTAGAAAGAATAATAAGTAAAAGGTGACAAGGAAATTGTATTAAAAAAATAGCCGGGGGAATTATTGAATATGATCATAAAATGAGTGAAAAATATCCTGAAAACTATATTTCTGATTCTCTTAAATATTTCAAATTCTGTCACAGAAAAAAAGTATTTTTAGCACTTTATTTAGGTCATTTTTTCATTTTTTTTTAAAAACTTTTCTTTATTCTTCTGCTTATTTTCAAGTGTTTTTCTCACCACTTTTCACAAATTTTTTGGCCGTTTATTGCTAAGTTGCTTGTGGTCCTTTTCTTGTGTTTTTTTTGTTGTGGGGGGGGTTGCTACCCAGAAGTTTTTGTAAACAAACACTGTATTTTGCTCCATAGTAATACTCAACAACCTATATGCACACCGGTATTATTGAAATATTACAGGTCTGCTTTCCCTAATAAAGTAACTCCACAGAAAAAAAACTATAGTAATGGAATATCTGGTGAAAAATAGAACATATAACACTTTAAACTTACTATAGAGTCTATACAGCTTGTGTAATGTTCTATAGTAAAGCTGCAGTTTATTTTCATAAGGGTGTGTTTGTAGGTTTTGCACGCCGCTGTCCTCGCCAGCGGCATTGTGTTAAGTGCTGCAAGGCCGGCCACATGCTTGTGAGTACACAGCGTGTATTATTAGTTTGGCTGTATTTACACAGATCACTTGTATCCCTGTGTGCCATCACAGCAGCTGTCCCCGTAACCAAAACGTTTCACTCCATGGCAACACACTCACAGCAGCCCCCCCCTCCTCGCTCCCATTCTCCCTGTTTGTTATCCCACATTGTGTAATTACCGCCAGTGATGATACATAAACAGCTTTCACAATCAGCTGGGGCTCTTTCACGGAGTCAGCACTCAGGGGGTAATGTGAGGGGAAGGGGGGAGCGGGTATGTTGTTGAAGTAGGATAGTGCGTTTTTTGGGCAGCTTGGGGGCGATGGACATCCGCTCCAGCTGTGTTTAGGAATCTGACAGATAGTGCACTCCATTAATTCCCTTTATTAAGCCTCTGGGCCCAGGCCAAGCCAGGGAAAACGATTGCAGCTGTAACCCTTCACATGCTGGCTGGACTGTGCACTCACGGCCAGATTTCACTCTGGCTGAGTCAAAGAAAGACAGAAAGGAAGCTGAAAATGTTGCTGGATGTGCCTGGAAATGTAACTGTGTGTAGATAAACAGGCATTGATCCATCATGTCAGTGTTATACAGTAACAGAGGAGAAAATCGACTTCAGAAATTAAAACTAAAGTGATCTAAAACACTCAAAAAAGAGCAGTTGAAGAATCAGATACTGGTGACTTATTAGATCTCCAAATGTTGTGACAATCGGTCAGTGAGAGAATATTATAATCATAACTTGGTAAGTGAAATGGATTGGATTTTGATCTACCACATGAGCAAGGCAGCAAGTTCTGGCCCAAACACCAAAGCCTTCACAAGGGCCTTGAAAATGATTCTCTTGTTGCTTGTTGGCAGATGAATCAAAGCGAGATTATCCCTTGATGTTGTTTGAAATATTTATCAAAAGAGACAATACAAGGAGTGGCACAAATCATAAATATCAAGAAATATAAAAAGCTAATTCAAAGCACATTTTAAGAGGCTGAAAAGACTTTTACTTTGGAAACATAAGCAGGGCTCGGGACACAGATACTTGGAAATGAAAAAAAAGAAAAGAAAAGGAAACACAGCAACCATATGGAGGCATAAAACATACCATGACAAAAAGGCTGTTTTTGTATAAATTGCATCTTGAATATTATTGCAAAATGGCAGTAGAAGACCTCAAAGAGTCGTGCTACAATGAATTTGGGCTCAGCCCACTTTAGGGGGCCGCGGAGGCTGCTGGAGAGTGATTGTACTCCGACGCAGATCGTAAATAGCGAGGGTGTTCAGTGAGCACACTTCTAGGCCCCCAGTAAGCCCTGTAAGCCCCTGAGTTTGGGCAGATGGAGGACTGGGATTACTGGCCTCTCTCTTTTGCCTTTTTACAGTCACCAATGGATGGGTGTGTTGAGAAGAACAACGAGTTCAAACTAACTTGGAGATGAGGGTGATGAGATTAAATGATGCAAACAGAGCGATGGTGGTGCAGGGGAGTTCAGTGGAGGTGGGGGTCTCCACAGCGCACTGTTATGGCGCCCTCTTGGGAGCTTCCTGCACGGAGCATGGCTAATCCAGAGCAGCCTCCGGCCTCCTGCTTTACAGCTGACTGGGGAGAAACAATAAAAAAAAGCGTCCCCTCTGTAGTGTGAGGAGCATGGGCGCGGCGCTGGCGAGAAGCCCACACACTGCAGCTATGCATGAAAACGTGCAAACAACCGTCCTCAGCAGGGCAGGGCAGGGACCCTCAGGGGTTGCCAGGGACACCTGGTCACTGAGTGCACAGCAAGGTGGGGAGGGTGTAGTCTACATTATTAGTATTATTATCATTATTCAACTGAATCAGCATATTTTCAGTAGCATCAGTATTTCTCTCATTTTCATTATTATGAATATTAGTATTATTTGTATTTTATTCACATTTGTATAATATTTTGTCTCATGGCTCTTATGTAGAGTATTTGATGCCTCATATTCATAGTATGTCACATGTTTATTTGTAGGCACCTTTGAATTTTAGACTCACGCGACCTGTCAGGTGATTGGTCCATACGGGCACAAATGTGGCGCATCTCTGCCCTGTTTTATGTCTGAAGAAGGGCCTGGGTCCAAAACGTCGCATGAGGAGGTGATATTTCTGTATTTTTGAGGGTGTAGCATACAACAGTGGTTGGAACAGAGCTGTGTGATACACATTGTATATATGGGCAAATACATACAGCATAATGTCACAACTTTTGCAATATTTGTGTAATTTGCATGATCTTCCAGCTCCAGGGAGGTTGGTATGTCTCTTCAAGTTGTCTTTTCTAATGATGTCTTTCATTTTAGAAAGACTACACAGAGTTTGTGTCTCCGTTATCCCAAATTTCACGTTGTGCCATTTGTGGTGATTTGATTATTTGCTCATTTGTTTGGGCATATAAATCATTAAAGGCATTGCAGGAAAACCCCAAAGAACAAGTTCTCTTTGAAATAAACAAAGTTACGTTTACATTCAGTGTTTCAACCAAAACTCTTTTTGTGTGCATCCTTGAGGCCTAAAAACATGTTGGAAGTATTTTCTTCCTCATGAAACATTTACAAAGTCAAATTTTGGACTTTTTACATCTTTGTTTACTCACTAGCAGCCTTCTACATTATTTTTAATTTGGTGCATTGCTACAAATCTCTGCCGTCAACCGTTCCACACTAAAGTAATATGAAACTGGCGGCAGGAGTGCGAATCGTGTATCGTGTCGCCGATTTGTTGAGTCCGTCTTCCATCTTCGGGTTGCTTTGCAGTGTAGCCAATTGTTGATGCTGAAATAGCAACTTTCTCGGCAGGATTCTCCGTCATTGAATCAGGTTTTCACTGAAGGGATGTGGACACGCATCTTCTAAAACTTGAAAGCAGAGCCAGCATTTAATACACTAAGATACCATATGCTTCATGTTTATTATACAGTACATTATCAGCTGAAACAACTCTGGCCTTTATCTGAATCCTGCATTGTTACCTAATCATTTAATTCATTTTAACACTAACTTAATGATGTGCAAATATGGTTCATTTAAACAGAGGTAATAGTGGTGGGTGGTTGCACCAGTGCACCTAAAAGGGTTCATTTGGACCGTGGTGTTGACTGTGCTCTCATCTGGAGTCTTATTGGTGGTAAATATGTGGAATAACTGAACCTTTTGTATGTGTGAGTCTCCTGTTATGAGGTTAAGTTTGATTTAGTGTTGGTATGTTTTCATGACTTGCTGTCGTACAGCACGGTCTCAGCTGTGCTGTGGTCCCTTTTCCCAATTCCCCAACAGCATTAGACCCCCTAATATGGATCAAAATGTAGAGTGTGCTCATGTGCTGTAATAAACCTTGTGTGCTGTGGCCTTTTTATTCAAGGTGTATTTATAAAGAGCATGCTTGTTAGTAAGTCACTGTTATTGCTATAGTTGTGCCAAAATACTTGAAAAGATGCATAATCACTAAAGCTCCGCGCACAGCTGTTTCCAGGAGTCCCTTTAAACACAGCTGCTGCAGTTCTGTGTTTCAAACACTCCGCCCATGTAGTTCCTCCCTTCTCAGTCCCTAAAGCTGTCACCTCAACAACGGGCAGTAAAAGAAGCTTTTGTGCTCTCCAGGTCCTCGAAGAAAAAACACCAAAAAAAGCACAGAGCCAAGTGCATGATGGCCGTGAGTGTAGTTTGTAGTATAAAACTCTGAAAAGGGCATTTGAAAATGTGTTAATAATGGTGGCAAAGTGGCGGGGCTCAGTGTTGAACAGTGAGACTATTGTCTTGGCTCTCTTGGAGCCTGCTGGAGAGATTAAGCACCCAGAGAAGAGATGAGGTACAGAGGAGAGGTGGGAGGGAGTGGGTCGCAGGGTTGATTTGAAGGGCTTGGATGGTGGTTTGGAGTGTGTTGCAGGGGAGGGGGCTCCCTCACTCTTGCTCTCTTCCTCTCTTTTTAAATGAGAAGTCGGCGAGGGCAGCTGGAGGCACGCAGTGTGTTGTAGCGCTCTGGGGCCATGTGGTTTGTATTAGTGAGGACAGGGTGTCTGGCACCAGCATAGAGAGTGGGTGGTGCAGGGGGAGTTTAGGTTGTGTGAGGTTGAGAGGTTACGGGACATTTGGATCTCAGATATGGGAGAGGATATGAGATTCCACAATGAGAACGAGCAGTCTGAGGCTTTGTTTTAGATGCAGTTGACAGATGCAACCATCATGTATTAACACCAATATACAAACATACTGTACTTGGAAGTTCCATCGACATTAACCCTTTGAAACTTGGATTAACATAAGTTTTATTGTGCAGCATTCAGATGCCTTTTATAAGCTATTTTACCATTTGAAACCTGGACAAATTGGTTTGATGTCTTTTTCCCAAAACTTGGTAAAAAAGGCAATGTCGAACTCAGTAAGAAATGTCCTCCAAATTGCAGGTGATAAATAAAGGATGATGAAAAAATGCCTAAAAATGAGCTTTATTAGAAAATGCACCCCCCCCCTCCAAAAAAAAGAAAAATAGGGAAAATGATCAGAAAACTGTATTTATTATAATTATATATCAAAAATATAAAAAATCTTTTATTTATATATTTTTGGACCTTGCCTTGTTAAGTTGTTAGTGTCCTTCTCCCCACGTTTTTGAAAGAAATGAAAACAATTTGCTCAGGTTTCAAAGAGTTAATACCGTTACCCTATCTTTATATGTAGCCATGTTTTGTGCAACCCTCACTCTGAATGAATACTGTGGGTCTTTAGATTGGTTTAGTCAATCCTCTTGTCCTTTGCTTCAAATCTTTAGTCCACACTTCAAGTGTACAGTCTGAAGATTTGCAATTAAAACCACTAACAGACTGGGATACTAAATCCCAAATACAGTTTCTTTCTGGCAGAAATGCACCAGCACCTTGATGGACGGGACCTGTAGCTCGCCATCTGAAAATTTCAGTTCTCTTTTTCCTCTCCGACATTTTCTGCCGACTGTGTTCTCGGTGCAAAGGCAACATTTATACTTTGCCACATGGATAATTGCAATCATATGCAGAAAAGGGGCACTCAACTGCAAAACTTTGCCCAGGTATATTAATGTATCTTTTGTGAATCAGACCTTGAGATGCGGCAGATAGCAGTTGCAAATAATGCACTAGTCGTGGTGCTTTCATGACGTTTTTTATACTAGTATTTTGCAGAAGTTTAAAATTCTGTTATTGTGATCACCCTATTTGTTTCCACTCCATCCAGCTGGATCAGATGCTGATGCTGCAGTCAGCAGTGGACTCCGACCAGGACAGCATCCCACCAGGAGGGCTGAACAATGAGAGAGCTTACAGGCAAAAACTGCAGGCCTTCCAGGAGGCCCAGCAGAGACAAGCACAACTTGTTCAGAAGCTTCAAACCAAGGTGATTATGTGAATAAAAAAGAACTCAAAATTCACAGTTTTTCATGTGTAAATTGTGAATTTACACATGAAAAAATGTGAATTTTGAGTTCAAAGTCAAAATTCCTTTGGGTCAGCTTTGCACCGTGTGTTTGTTTTAGGTTCTTCAGTACAAGAAGCGATGTGGGGAGCTAGAAGAGAAGGTGCTGGAGAAAACCTCCGAGTCTGAGAAGATGAGACTGTTGGTACGTCTACGTAGCTGCATCACCTTTAAGAAGCACCGTTGATAGATATAAATGTTCAGAGTATTAGTGTGAGTATTTTTTGAATATTAAAATGTGTCTGGAGGGGGATGTTTCATTTAGCAGTAAAGCAGCCGTGCAAAACTAAAGGTAAAACATGAATTTTTCATTTCATGAATAAGATTAGTGCTTTTATTTAATTCATCTAAATATTATTCTTGGCTGAGTGATCTCCACAGAGAATATTTGGAAAAGCACATTTCCACTCAAATTATGTTGCTTTATAAATATTAGGTAACTGCATATTTACTACTGCTGCCATTAACTGAAGTGTTGACGATGCCAGTATTTGTGGTGGTGTGTGTGTGTGTGTGTGTGTGTGTGTGTGTGTGTGTGTGTGTGTGTGTGTGTGTGTGTGTGTGTGTGTGTGTGTGTGTGTGTGTGTGTGTGTGTGTGTGGGTGTGTGTGTGTGTGTGTGTGTGTTCAGCTGCAGGCCCACCTGGACTCAGTGCAGCGTCAGCAGCGCACAGAGCAGGATCTCAACATGGCGATCCAGAATAAGTCTGCTCAGCTGGAGGAGGAGCAGAGGAGGTGAGTGATGGACATCAGAGAAACGTGTACAGCTTCTGTATTCACAAGTTTTACATATTTTTGAGTTTTAGAAAGAAGTGCACAAAGTTTAGATTCCAGAAATCATCTGCAGCAGCAGGGAGCTGCTATTTGGCTGCCGACTCGGAGCCGTAAATTCACGGATAAACCTGTTAGAATTTTCTTTTTTTATTTCTCTGTTTCTTGTTGAGAAGCAGAGATCGTGCCGAAATATTTCTGAGAAATGTGGAGAGCAGAGATGTTCCCAGCAGTTCCTCCTGCTGCGTTTCCCTGCCCCTGCTGCAGGGAGAAGGCAGAACCTGCCCCTTGGCAGATAATCACAGTATCCAATTTGTCAGAGAAAATTAGTGGGACTATGCTGGCTCTTTTCTCCAAAGCATTTTAATGATGCCTCACATTAAGTGTGGGCCAACCTCCGCAGCGGAGGCCAGGTTTTAATGCCCTGTGATTTATACAGTTATGGAACTTTATTTGAAATGCCCATGGCAGAGACCTGATCGTTTTTACTGCCTAAAATATCACCCACTGCAGAGCTCTACCCACTGAGGCACTTTGTTAAAGAAGTGCAACGTAGAGATTAAGTCTACAACCACCAACATGTTTTTGCTAATTATTGGGATTACAGCGTCTCAGTTCACTTTAAACAGGATATCATCCAAAGCATGTAAACATGAGCTTGGCTTTCTCTCAGACAGATAACTAAACACAGCAAAGACTGTGTTACATGCAGAATATATTTCAGATTTTGCTCATATTCTGAAAAATACAATATTCCTTCTAAGCTGTTTATAGTGCTAATTCAAATGAATATTCCACTAATATTTTTGTTTACATGCAGTCATACATATTCCAGTGTTTCCCTCGGAATCTGATCTCGTTCTCTGCTCAGAGGGCAAGGAACTTCCTGACCTCATTGTTTTTCCCAATGTGCGGACATTTCCAGCCGCTCTTCTTCTTCTTTGACTTAGCTACTAACTGCTGCTAGCTGCTTTTTAAATTTCCTGCGATGGGTCGCACACATAACATGGCATCAAAACGTGACATCCATCCTGCCCATGTTCACGTCCTGCCCGCTGTCCCTTTTACACAGACATTGTTGCGACGCAGTTACTACCTCTGTTGCCGGCTCTAAAGCAAGACAACTCTGTCCCTCAGTTCTGTGAATGAAACTTTTATATAGAACGGCAAGACGACATAATGGCATGATATTCCCGCCTTGAACGGGTAGTGTCAAAGGGGCTTTTGTGTGGTTGTAGCTGATGACTGAGGGGGTTTGGGGAGCAAATTTCCCTTTTTTATCTTGTGTGTGTCGCTTTTTCTTTTTTTTTCAATCATTCTGTGTCCCTTCTCTAAATACAAACATTTTTGTGGTCCCATGAATGCAGCGTCAGCAGAACTTTTCATGATAACACATCACTTCAATGCATTAGAGGAGCGGCTGCTACAGGGGCAGTGAATGCAAACTTTTAGACCAGTAATTGGTCAAGCACGTGCTGCACTCTGAGAGCATGGTGCAATGCATAACCAATCATTATATATCTTCCAATAGCGTACCTAATGAAGGATCTAGCTCCAAAAATAGAAAATTTGTTGCAGTAGATGTTTTATCGTGGCAGGCCTCCACAAATAAAAGACACGTCAAAATAGGAAAAAGAGGAATGTTTGGACCCGATTGTGCCATTTTGCATCTATGTGTCAAATCAGGATTTCTTTCTTGGTGGCAGACCCGATTGATCATATAAACACAACCTTCCTCTTTCATTCCTTCAACAACCCTCTTGAAAAGGTCACTGTTGCAATATTTAAGCATATATATTCACCTGTTTCAAAATGTTTAAAAGTAGGTGTGTTTCTTCTTCCAACCACAAATGTGGTGGAGGGTTTTCTTTTTTGTCATGCATCTCTACCTCAGCTTTGCAAACTTTTGGTGAGTTAGTTGGTGAACAGCAAAGAGCTGACCATAATCAGAAAAGAGGCCGTGTGTAGTAAACTGCAGTAAAACCCCCAATTGCAATGCATATTCAGAGTGCGCTATTTATGCCCAAAGAGAGCTCCTGAAATCTGAATAATACCATCACATCCCACATGTCTTAATCAGAAAAGGCTACAGTCACACTAAAGCATTCAGCATCAGATTAATAATAATAGTGAAATGTTTGCGTGCATGTAAACGTAGTCATTGTGGCGTGCTTTACTGTAACAGGGTGTGTGTTTAGTGTGAGAATGATGTAAACGTTTTTGTAAATGACTCTGCAGGCAGATCTGGTTGATATTACATCTAAGTTGACACAGACGTTATAAAACTGTCTCACATGTTCACCCTGTAGTTGGCACGGGAGGATCTGAAGGCTGCAGATGTGAGAGTGATACGCTGGCGTTATGAATGACAGCGTTTGAGTGCTGTGGAAGCGTTATAGGAGGGTGTCATGAGAGTCGTTTCTCAGAGGTGAAATGCCAAATAGTCCCTCAGTGTTATTATGTTTTAATAAATAATGTTATTTCCAGGTGTGCCAGCCTCAGCCAAGTCAACTCTCTGCTGCGTGAACAACTGGAGCAGGCAGGCACCGTCAACCAGGGGCTGACAGAGAGCCTGTGGAAAGCTCGCGAAGACGTTGACTTGTGTGATACCCGTCTGCGCAGAGAGCAAGAGGTGAGAAAAACCGCAAGAATGAAGTGCTTGAGTCAGAAAAGCAACAGGGAAAGCTCAAGTTTATCCCTCTCTGCACAGAGATTGTGCAATTAAAGTCCTGTTGAGTTCACATGGGGTAGGAATTCCATTCATGGCCAGTTTTGTCAATTCGCTCTCATTCCCTGTTCGTTTCATTGCTATGATTTTTGAGTTGTTGTTTCCTGTGAAAACATTCCAACTGCTGAGGGGGAGGAAAATTTTGTGCAAACAATCTGGCGTTTGTGCTGTAAATGGGCTACATCTGTTGATTCAGGGAAATCCAATTATTTGTATGTGTGCCAGTGTGAGTCCAGGAGTTCCAGTATCGCATCTGTTTGGTATCACAATAAAATGATGGGTGCCATCGTTTGCTGCGAGCAGCCCTTTACCACCCACCCTCGTCCCCTTGTTGTGTGCTCCTCTCTGCAGACGTGCGCCTCCCGGCTGAGTCGTGAACAGGCTCGTGTCAGAGCTCTGTGGCGCCAGGCTGCTTCCCTGCGGAGCACTTTCACCCAGCTAAGGACTTTCACTGACAGGTGAGCGTGGCGCTCTGCCAGAATCCCTCCAGCGATTCAGGATCCCACAAGAACCCCCACCTCTCCTGCGTCTCACACTCACGGCTGCAACCAAAATCCATCTCTCTCAGCCAGGGATCAAAGTGGAGCAGGTCAACAGGGTCGCGGGTCCCCCTGCTCATTGTTTCCTCACTGGGGGGACACATGGCTTAAGGTGTCTAGTCTCACTGTTGAAATCATCCATCAGGACAGAGCTTGGTCTCTCTAAGACTCGCCCTCGGTCATGTTGAACCACTACTGACGAGTCATTTGCTTTAATAATGATTGCTCAGCTCATAGACAGCGGACAGTGCTGTAATTTAAACTGAAGACACTTCAAAGTGAGCGCTGATCCCAGAGCTTAAACGCTACAGACATCAATCCTCTTCAAATGCAAGCAGACAGTTTTTAAGTTCCACTAATGGCTCACAACTGTAGGGACAAAAAACAGCATGTCATGTGTCCTTAAACTTTCAGAGCATTCACATGTTTTGATATGTTCTGTAAATCCTAATGTAAATGATTCTGTTCAACAGGACGCTGTCTGATATGCGCGGCGAGTGTGTCGCTGCCAGCCGGCAGCTGCATGTTGCCTGCATGAACTTTGAGGCCAGAGTGACGCAGGAGAGCACCTCCAGCGGTGTGGGGATGTCCGCACTGGAGAGGCAGCTGAAGGAAAGGCTGAAAGAGGCCATGCAGCTTCAGGGTCGCTGGGATGCAGAGAAAATTGAGCTTAACTCCAGGTAGAGTCATCCCCAAATTCTCCAGACCTGTTTATCACACAGAGTTTCCTTCCTTTCTGTTGAAAATTGCAGCCAAAATGAAATAAGACAAAACAGCATTTAGTTTAAGAGCAGCTGGATGCTTGTTTTACTGAAACGACAGCGAGGCAAGTCATCACTCAACTTATCTCTCCAACATCAGTGCAGTTTTCACCATGAATTTAGGACTCAGTACTGAAAGTTATTGTTTGATTAAGAACATTTTAAGTCACCCCTGAAACCTACACCTTGGACGTACAGCACAAACCCCAAAGCCATGATTTTTTTTTTTGCGGTTTAGAGATTGGTCTAGCTTTTAGAACATGAAAAATAAGTAAAGTATCAACAAATAAATGTATGAACAAATACAAGGATAAATTAATAAATACAATACATAAAATCAAATAATTATACAAATTAATAGAATAAATGAATAAGTAAAGATAGCAATAAGCAAATGCATTAAAAAAATCAGAAATAAATAAAATAATACATTAATAAATAAATGTGAAAATACAATTATTATTATACAATTAATACATTAAAAAATAAATAAGTACATGATTGAATAATTAGATGCCTGGATAAGTAGATGAAATAACAAATAAATGAATCATTTGGAATAAACATGGCAATAAATAGATAAATGCAAAAATTAATTAATTAAAGTTGTTTATCAAACAGGACATAAATACATAAAGAAATACCTTCATTTATTTCTACATTTTTGTACAACTCCATTCATTTATTTTTTGTAAATGTGGCTTTATATGTTAATTAGATAGGAGTTCTTAACCTCTGCATTTAGTTGTTTCTGCATTTATTTATGTATTCATCCCAGTATATATTTGTATGTATATTTATTTGTTGATATTTATGTCATTTTTAGTCCTCAGCACTGCCAAACAGGACTCTTGGGATGAAAAATGCATAAACTGAAACTGAAATTCTGGGCGTGAAGTCAACTATAGTGCAATTGTTTAATAAACAGCAAAGTTCAAATTCGTCCTACAGTATGATTGAAAAGCAGACCAAATGAAATCCCCTGTATGGAACTCCAGAAGTCTGCGTAGGCGACGATCATTAAAATCCTGCACAACAAGCTATTTTCAGTGACTTCTCTCTATTGCGCTTCAGTCAGAGGACAGCAGGAATGTCGGTGCCTTTGTATTAAAAACGTTAGCTGGCTTTTGATCTCATCAGGCATTGTTAACGGCATGATTTTATGTGGAGAATATGATAGTGTTGATAGTGTTAATAGTGTCAATGTCGGTGTCAATGAAACAGTTCGTGTTTCTTTTTGTCCGTTTACATGCTTACCTGCGTAGGATCCTGCAGCTGACTGACACGGTGAACCACCTCCGCAGCCAGAACAGCGAGAAGGATTCCAGCCTCAACACCATGCAGATCAGTCTGGACAGGATGGTGGGACCCTGGGAATCATGCCTGGGAGGTGGTAGATAGACGGGTGGTTAAATTGGGTTGTAGTCTGGACCCCGGGCTTGATAAACTCCACGACTTCCTTGTCTAGAGGGGCTGCAGTCTGGAGAATGTCAGGCTTGCTCTTTGTATGCTGCTTATCTGACCTTAATGGTTTCCTGCTCAGGAGACGAGGAGAACAGAGGACAAAGCAGAGATGGAGGTCCTCCACTCAGAGATCCGAGCTCTCCAGAAGGTTTTATGTCACGTTCACCAGGTTAGAACAAAACAACACACTCTGTACGTTTACACACACAGTTTAGTCAAGCTGCAGTCGTAGCTCGAGATTAGGGCCTTTAATTGGACTAATGTCCTTGTCCCAGTATACAAGCACAAGGGGACATTTATTGACAGTTTTGTCCTACTTTGCCACGGAAGGTGGAGATATTCCCTTTTTTCAGCCAGCTACTATAAACCAATATTATTTATACAGTCTATGATAAAGACTGAATCACAATCATAACTATTTATTTGCAATAACTTTGGGGTAGAAAACGGCCGTCGTGCACATATAATCAAAAGGTGCCGAGCAAACTCTGCCTTCATTGAGTAGTTTTAAACCTACTAAAAAAAAATCAATATCCGTTTAAGTAAAGCCTACACTATATTTAGAATATTTTACCATAAAACAGCCCTACCGACGGCGATTTGAAGCCGTTCTATCAAAAACACCAGACTTAATGGCACTAAACGGCAGAGTTGCTGCTCTACCGCTGCCTCCATCAGCTGCTGTGGAAGATAAAGAGGAGAATATATTCAAATATAGTGTACACTTACACTGAGGCTGATTTTTTTAGGTGACAAAAATATGTTTTGCTGCAGCCCCGTCTACAACAGTTCATCGCTTAGATTCCATGCCGGTGTTGTGGGACTATACTTTCTTCATCAGAGCAGGAGTGTAATTTCTTTTTATTTAGAACAAATATAAAATACTACCTTTTCAAGTTGTATGTTCATCACCTAAGCCAAAAATAAAAACAGCTCCCTCCTCAGTGCTTACATTTTTTTAATGCCTTGCCCGTTTTGAAGCAGCCCTTCCCTCCTGATAAATTACGAACAGTCCTCTATCCCTAAACACAGAGGGAGGCCAAGTGGCCACTAGGAGTTCAGTTAAAGTCCGACTGAGATGTTTACATGATGGAATAGCTCGACTTCCAATTACATTATCTGGGTGTGTTCATCCGACTTCGAGAACTTTGATGTAATCCATTTTCAGCCGGACTAACGTGTTTATATGTATTTTAAAAGTCCAGATTTAGTCGGTTTAACACAATATATCAACTTTTTCTAGCATCATGTAAACAGACTGACTGAGTGAGGTTATGCATTAGGTTAACACGCAGGAAGATGAATGTGTTTATTCCGTTCTCTTTCGTTATATCGTTATCCAGCTGGTTGGCGGTGAGGCGGCTGGATCTGAGAGTGTGTCCTCCTCACCTCTTCATGTCCGCTCTCCTCTGAGGAACACGACCCTGATGGCCGTGCAGAGCGCTCTCTCCAAACACCACAAACAAACACAGGTCCAAAGTCTGTCTTTGCTTTTCTTTTGTGTTTTGGAGCAGCGGCTCCCAAACTAAGGGGAGGAACTCAAAAGGAATTAGAGGTTATAAAATCTTGAAAGGAATCAGATAATATCTGTATATATTTTGAAATTCTGTTTTTGTTTACTTTCTCAAAATTTTGCCTGATCATCCTGTGGTTGAACTGTTCGTGTACACGCTAAGGTCATAACCTAGAATGAGCAAATATGGATTGATTTTAAAGGGACAGTTCACCCTGAAATCAAAAACACATATTTTTCCTTTTACGTATGATGCTATTTATAAATCTGGATTTTTTCGGTGTGAGTTGCTGATTGTTGGAGATATCGGCCGTAAAGATGTCTGCCTTTTTCTACTGCTAGCTCACTGAGCTAACTAATGTTACAGCTCAGCCGAGGAGGATGCCATTAATGGTTGCACATCGTGCAGTCAGGAGCACGAGCCTCTCATCCATGAGTCAATGCACGCTTCCGTCTGCGTGGTGATACAGTTGTCAGATGTAGTTCAGTAGAAAGAAAACAGTTCCTATGTGAAACTGCTGATGACAACATCTGTGGATTATCTTGAGTAACCGCGTCATGATTTCTGGAAAGAGACATCACTGTTGAGTTATTCAAACGTATTTTTTGGTGCTTTTAGCACCACAAGCTGAGTGCCATCTAGCTCTGTTATATTAAGGAGAAAACAGACATCTTTATGGCCTTAACGCTCACAAACTTAACTAACACCAACACGATCCAGATTCATAAACAGTACAGGTATGAGAAAAAAATGTGTATTTTTGATTTTGGGGTGAACTGTATCTTTAAGAGTTCAGAAGCCAAAAATGTTGAGAACCACTGTTTCAGAAACTTACTGACATGTCACGCTACAAACCACAGGACCTGCGTGGGCGTCTGGACGCTGCGCTGGAGCAGGTGGAAACACTGCGCGATCACCTGCAGCAGAGGGACGCTGAGCGGAGAGAGCTGGAGCAGAAGATCCAGGAAGGAAGGAGGGACAGTCAGGAGGATAAAAAGGCTCTGGAGGAAAGCCTCCGAGACGGCAGCAGATGCCGCTGCTCACTGGAGCTCCTCTCCAGGTAAACTCTGGTCCTGCAGTTACTATCCTTTTTCTTGACTGTATGGAGGCTTCAAAGTAGTTATTTAGCTGCGTATTCAGTTTCATTTTTTCCAGACTTTGCTTCTAAATGTTGGTTTTGGAAAAATACAAATGATAACCATGGGGGATGAAAAATAAACCGTAAATACATGGATAAATACACAAATAAAGTCATAAATAAATAAATACAGAAAATATGAAAAAAAATTATAAGAAGATTTTTCAAAAATATATGTAAAATGTAGAAATCATTTAAATTATTTATTTATTTATGTTCTCTTTTCTCATCAACTTTTTAAAGTTTAATCAAGCATTCATATACTTACATTTCAGCATTTATTTATTATTTTATTTCTCTATGTATTTACTTATTCCTGTGTTTATTTATTTATTCCTTTATTTATGCATTTATTTATTATTTTTATTTATGCATTTATTTATTTTAATTTTTACTTACTAATTCCCAGATTTATTTATACATTCATTTTATTTTGTTAATTACTTTTCGGATGAATTTATTCCTGGATTTATTTATTTAGTCACACTTAAGTAATTTTTCATCCTCCATAGATGAATTATTATAGCTCAAGTAAGTGAAGCAAAATTTCCACTATAATTATAACAACACATTTAAATGTTTTGAAACCTCACCAAAAGTAATATTAATACAAGAAGTGTTTGTTATGATTCTTGATATTGTTTTTTTTTTTTTTTTTAAGAAATATCAAATGTTTTGATAATGATGATCATCATTGTGCAACAACTGACCTTAACAAACTCTCTGTACCTCTGTGTCTCACAGTGAGAGGAGCCGCCTGGAGAAGCTGCTGTCAGGGCTGCAGCAGGAGGTGGACTCCCAGCGCGCCGAGCTGGAGGTACAGCGAGGCTCATCACTGGAGCTCCAGAGACAGCGGGACCTCCTGAGGCAGCAGAGGGAGGATCTGGAGATGCAGCTGGCACGCCAGCGCACGGAGGCCCAGAGAGGGTACAGCACGAGCGAGAGAGAATGACCGTTACACAACACACATCCCGTCACCAGCGATTGTTTTCAAGCCCCGTTTGTTTACAGTTCAGATCAGTAACACATGTCATTCTCCGGCCGGCGAAGCACCCAGATGACAGTGGGATGAAAATGTAAATGATTTACATTGCATTACTGCGCTTATACAAGAGGAAGAGGGGTTTTTTTTGTTTTTGAGGGTTTCTTTTGCTCAAAAAAATTTGATTAGCTGAGAATTGGAGCAGGACATGCGATATAGCACAAAAGTAACTCCCTCAGTGTTCCTTCTTTTGGCACGAAGCATTTCTCCATCCCTCAAAGTGGAGATAGATTGCTGTTAAGGGATTTTGTTTATATAAATAATCTGCGTGTGTGTGTGAGACAAAGAAAAGACGTGAGAGAGTCATGTATGTGTTACATTTTGTGTCCCAGCGTGAGGAGTCTGGAGGAGCTTGAAGGGAAGCACTCAGATCTGCGCAGGGAGCTTGTGACAGTGAAGGAGGCTCTGAGTCAGGTCACCCTGCAGAAGGAGGTGCTGGAGGACGATAAAGCCAGCCTCGCTCTGGCTCTCAGCAAGGTACTTTGTTCTGCACCAGGTAGCCTGATCTGTATGACTAGATTCTCCCTGAGGGTATAAATCCATCTAATATTCATGATCCCTTTCGCAGATGGAGTCCCAGAATGCTGCACACGAGTTAGCCTTCACCAAACTGCAGAATCAGGAGGCCGCACTGAAAGATTCTCTCTCCAAAATGGCCGCCCTAAGCGAAGGCTTAGCCAAAGATAAAGTGGAGCTCAATCGTGTCCTGCTGCAGGTCAGTAGTTTTGATTTTGTTCATGAAAACTATGACTAAATATGTTCGTCAATGACCTGGTTTTCATGACTGAGACAAGTCGGCACCAACATCATTAAACACTAATCACATCAACATGCAATACTGTGTAGTTATGAAGCTAGAAACTTTATTAAAATCTCTTTATTCTGGATGACCAAAAAGAGGAGACAAAATAATTTTGATTTTATAGAGTTGTTATAGAGTTGAGTGCAGCAGTTCTGCTGTCCTGCTCTGCGTGCGCCATACCTGAAGTATGTCCAAACACTGAGCACAGTCACAAGGACTCAGAGTAACTTACAATTTAACTTAAAGTTAACAATGACAACCACTGGGCTTGAGAAAAAGAAACAAGGTTATACTTAAGCCCGCAAAAAAACTAATGCATTGCTCTATCAGAAAAGAAGCACCATTGTCATAAATACCTGGTAAAAATACCACAAACCTGAAGAGACACATGAAGTCTCATGATCCATGTCTGGATGTATTCCTTAAACTGATACCATCAAATCTTGAGAAACTTTCTGTAAAGCTGCAGTCTTATTCATAAAACGTTTTGTTTTTTAAAACTTTAATGTTTATTATGTTTTAGTTTGTATATACAGCCATAGGTTTCATTTGTTTTAACTTGTTATTTTCTCTCCATACTCAGAGAGATAGAAAGAAAAGCAAAGCAAAACCAACCATGAAAAAAAACAGAACAGTCATGGATATAGATGTATTTCTTTCACAGAAGGACATTTATATATATATATGTATATATATATATATACATATATATAGGCAAGTGATTAGAATAACATGAAGACACCCCCAGCATTCCTGTTCTATGTATTAAGTTCTTTTTTTAATTTATTTTTTTAATATATATATTTAATTTTTTTTTTCTATATTCGTACCTGTATTTATATTTACTTTATTGGTCCTTTTTGCCTTCTGCATTTTCTATCAGTTTGGACCCCGACATAAAAATAAAAAAATAAAGAAAGGTGCCATATCAGTTAAACTTTCCTTACTATTGAATGAAAAAATGACAAAATTAACTCTAGTCTGCAGTCTGTAGTAATGTTGATGAAAGGTCGAGTCGAACAGGACAGAAGTGAAATTTCAGTTTTTCTTCCAGACAGAGGGTGAGAAGATGGAGCTCGGTGAACGTAGACGGGAAGCTGAAATGGAGCGGGCAGCAGCCAGAGAGGAGACAGCGCGGGTGCAACAGGACATGATGGATCTGCTCACTGAGAAACAGGCCCTGGAGAGCTCCCACAGCCACTTTCAGGACCTCTGCCAGAAGTTGGAGGTGGAGCTGAGCCTGCAGGAGAAGGAGAGCGCTCAGGTCCTGGAGCGGCACTCCCAGGTCAGAAACCCCCGACCACTCAGCCTCCATTCTTCCCCCACCTGGGAGCGCCATGGTGATTTTATTAATAGCTTTCAGCAGGTTCATGGGGCTTGTTGTCACATTAAAATGTATCGGAGGTGCTGCGCACATCTGCTTTTTTTTTCTTTTAAATGGGATATGGAGAGCAGTTTGAGCCCCTCTCTGTGTTTTATGAGTAACTTGGGACATAACAAGCAAGGGATCTTCATGAACAAATGTGAACTGGAAAAGATAAATAGATAGACACATAATATCCAGTGGGAGTTAGTGAAAAACCCAATAAATTAACACCTAAAGTATTCCCATCCTTCCCTCAGCAGATCCACATCTCGTCCCCTGAAGAATGAAAAGAATCCTCTCCTGTTTTGTTATCTGTTCTGAATGTGAGACCGGGATATCCGTGTTGATCTCAGCTAAAATATAACAAACCTAAACAATTTGACAAATTCCATCCAAACATTTTTAGATAGCTTATCTGTCAAAATAAATCAGCTGTGTATAAAATAAGCTCTGGAGCGACCTCCACTGCACTGGGCTCATGTTTCATCCCCTCATTGGGCGCCACTCACAAAACATTGGTGTTCTTCATTCACTTTAATATTTATTTACCTGAGGAGAAGCAGAAAGACATCATGTGCTAATATTTAGTCAGTGGAGTTCATTTTAATTTGGCTAAAAATTGCAGTGATTGTTGCTTTTTAAGCAATTTGTTACAGTGACATACTAGAAGTTGCAGGCGCCCATAATAGACTCAAACACTGTGTGATGGTGTGTTAGTACATGGGCAGTGAAATATCATTTTAAGAGCTTACGATATGATACAATGCAATGTGATTCGATACAGCATGATGTGATACAATACAACACGATATGATACAATACAACACAATGTGATACAATGCGACATAATCTGATACAATACATTATGTGATACAATACGTCACGATTTAATACGGTATGACACAGTGTGATACGATACAACGTGATACAATATGACACAGTGTGATATATTACAATAAGATATGATATGATATGGTATGATATATGATATGATATGATACAATATGATACGATATGATACTATAATACTTGGGCAGTGAAATATGATTTTAAGAGCTTATGATACGATACAACAAGATTCGATACGATACAGATCAGTGCAAGATGGATTGATATGATACAATAATACTTGGACAGTGAAACATGATTTTAAGACCTTACAATACGATACGGATCAATATGATATGAATCAATATGATACGGATTGATAGGATTTGATACGATATGATAATACTGGTGCAGTGAGACATAATTTTAAGAGCTTACGATAGGATATGATCGGATGTGATATGATACGATACAATAATACTGAGGCAGTGAAATGTGATTTTAGGAGCTGCAATACGATACGATACGATACGATTCAATATACTTAATTATCCCTGTAGGGAAGTTTGTGTTGGACTGAGATGCTGCGTCCCTACATGTCTTCGCAGTCACAATAAAACAAACTACATATAAACAAAATAGCACTAGTTGTACCAAATCACACCAATAAAGAGCACATAAATATAAGAAGAATAAGAAGAATAACTTTATATATATAGCACCTTTAAAAATGAGCTTACAAAGTGCTTTGACAAACAAAGCAAATGAAATAGAAAGCCAAAGAGTCTTCTTGAACACAAGCTAGACAAAACTAGGGTAGAGTTTGGATAAAATTAAAACCAGAGGACATAAATTGACATAAAATGTCAATAGAAAGTAATTCAAAGAAACATAACAAAAATAACAACAACAGAAGCAATAAAACCACAATTAAAAGGAAATAAAATAAATAAAACCTAAAATAAAATAAATTTGTTTTTTTTTTTGCGCTGTTTTTGATTTTTGCTGCTTCCCTTAGATGCTTCCTGCTTACACTCACCTGATCACTGCCGTCTTTTAAATCCTGGCTTCACTTGCTCAGTGCACCCTTAAATGTCCTGAACACATCTAAATAAAAAGGAAATAAGAAAATCCAGGAAGAAGACGTCTCTGCACATACACACACCGCTACACACTTCTAGTGAGTCATAAATTATGTTTTAGAGGGATTACTTTTGTATGAGTCTTTACGTTGTCTTTTAGGAAAATCCTAAATAGTGTACCTTTAATAAATGCTGAATAAAATTCAGCAAGTTCTGCATCGACAGCACATGTTCTCAGTTCATTACTTTCCTTAAACACATAGGTCCTGTGGTGTGTCATAGTGATTTAAGTGTTAAATGGAAAAAAATCACAACCCCACTAATCATTTTTGTTTTGCTTCAGGCAGTGCATTTGTTATGGCCCTGCAGTTCCTACACACTGTCATGAATCGCTTAAAGTTTGTTTAATTTATGCGTCATAACAGCAAAAAGAGAAGGGTACGGGGAGTTCAGTGTTAGTGCTGAAAATGTGGCTGCATAACATGTCAAGGTCACGTGGTTCATTCTCAGTGCAACAGATACACAACACCGACCTGCTGCTCACTTACAACAAATACAGATATTAAGTTTGAATGCATTTTATAATTTACTCTATATTCTTTATTTTGTCTGCTGAAAGCAAAAAGTAAATTAATTTGTGTTTGTCGGTCTCCAGGTCAACAGGCAGATGCAGGCTGTGTCAGAGGAGCTGTGTGCGTGCAGGAAGGAGCTGGAGACTCAGACCACATCCCTAAAGAGAGCTACCCATGACAGGGAGGAGCTGGCCAAGGACAGGGCTGCTCTGGATGTCAAGCTAAACTCCGCCGAGCGAAAGGCCTGTGGTCTCACGCAGGAGCTGGTTGCACTTAGGTCCGTGTGGGTTTGTGCATTTGTGTGTTTGTGTGGTTTTGACCTCTAAAATGTTTGCGACCAATTTGAGATTCAAAACTGCTTTTCCCAGTGATTGCATTCAGCACAAGAAACAGTGAAACTGTTTCTGTCGTCATCGGTTGAGGTCAGGGTCAGGGATTGGGTTAGGCCTGTATCGGTTATGGTCGAGAGTGTAACGAAAGTCAGTAAATCTTGTCACTATGAAGAACCCAGTGTTTGTGTTTGTTTAAGTCAGACCAACTGCCAGTGTGTATTTAAGGTCCTTTTGACTTTTTTTAAGCATTTTTTTTTTACTTTCTAAAGCCCTGAGAGTCACATGTAACAAGAGTCTTTAAGTAACATGGTTTTATTTGGAAACTGCTCATGATGGATCATTGAATTTTATGACCTACACCTCGTGGTTCAAAGGTGTTTTTTCTCAGAGCTCAAACCACTTTGCCGCTGTGTTCCAGAGCGGAGAAGGAGTCCCTGGAGACGGCTCTGTACGAGAGCCAGGAGCTTGCCTCGTCTCTGGAGGCCGAGCGCACCAGGATGGAGGGGGAGAGGCGCAGCTTGCTGCTGGCTAACGAGGCCTTGACGCGTGAGTAGCCCCCTCCCTCAGAGACCCCGCTGTCGTCCGTGCCAAGCCCCCTGGCCATGAAGCCTTTCCAACAGCCCACTAGAGATCCATATTTCAGCTGTGAGCTCTGCAGCAGCTGGGCTGTGGGATCACTGGGGCTGCTTTCTCAGCTGACCAGGGTCCCTCCACTCCGCACAAACACACACGGATCAGATAAGTCGTGTTAAGCTAGCATGTTCCATGTAAATCCACGGATGAGTATAACCTATAAATAAAACTGTAAATAAAATCTTGCTGATCCCGAGCATCTCCATCTAATAATCGAGTGGGATTTTGATGGAGATCGGATGCATGTGTGCAGGGGATGCTGCTCGGATGCGTGTGGATGCTGAATGCCAGTTTGCACAAGCTGCACAAGAGCGGAGTAAGCTGGAGGAGAAGCTGGCCCAGGTGGAGAGGAGTGCCCTGCTGACCCTGAACAGCAAAGAGCAGATTCACAGAGAGCAGCTTGAAGCTGAGCGCAGACAAAAGGTTCAATAAGACTTATATTGACTGACAACATTTAAATCAGATGTTTTTGCTGTCTCTTAACCCTTTGAAACCTCAGCAAACTGACGTCTTTTCTTTCAAAACATGGGAAGATGGTAATGAGCAATTTAACAATAGCAAGAAATTAGTAAAATGTTGCAAGAAAAATATCTGAAATTAACAAAAAAATAACAAAAATAGGAAATTACATCAAAAAGAAGTGAGAAAATAATAAATGCATAAACAGTAAATATATTTGTAACCCATTTTTAAACATATGATCATAATAACTGTAAATATTTTTCATTATATTTTTCCCTAGCTAATTGATAATTTTTTGAGTTCAGGTAACATTTTACTAAGAAATTAGTAAAACGTTACAACAAAGTACCTGAAATGTACAACAACAAAAAAAAGAACAAAATTAAGAAATGACATGAAAAAAAGTGATAAAATAATAGTGTATATAGTAAATCATTTTTGTAACCCATTTTAATATTATTTATTATTATTTTGTTTGATATTTTTCCCAAGCTATTTGATCATTTTCTAATGATTCTCTCTCTTTTTATCTTTTTTTTTAAAGCTAAATTTCAGGACATTTTCTTGTCACCTTTAACCAATTTTTTGCGTTTTGTGGGACATTTTAAGTCACTCATTGCCTTTTTTCCCCATGCTTTTAAATGAAATCAAGCCCATTTGCTCATGTTTCAAAGATCTAAATGCTTGTGAAAGGTGTCTGAAGGCAGCACAAGAAAACTGATCCAGATGTCAAAGTGTTAACTAATCAGGAGTGTGTGTGTTTGGTGGTTGACAGGAGCAACAGTGTGCGGAGCTGACAGTTCAGCGGGAGCAGGCCGAGGAGCAGCTGCGTAGACAGTGTGAGGAGCGGCGTGCGCACAGCCAGAAGGAGCTGCAGCAGGTGCAGGAGGAGCTGGCCAGGCTGCAGCAGGACTACAACCAAAGCCTCCTGCAGGCTGAGAGTGAGAAGCAGCAGGTGTGTGAGGTGGTCTTCTTGGGCTTGTTACGATTGTTTATGAACCTTTAAATGTTGGAGTAATTTAGGACAGGCCGAGGGTCAGAGGATTGTCTCATAAGCACAACATCCCAAGTTTTGTATTCACAGTTGTTGGTGTATGTCCGTCAAAAGCCACATGTCCTGCCAGTATCCCAGGCTGTTCTCATGCACTGTTTGTACATGTAAAGTCTGTTTGAGGAGGAAGATTTTGGTGGTGGATTGGTCAAACAACCACAGGACTTACCCCAGGATGCCTGTGTTTCTATAAAACAAAGTAAACTTTTAGTACAAGCACGATAGCTTCTATATGTCCAAGTACCCATGGCCGAACTTTTTGCAAACTATAGTATGGTTGTCCATGACCTTGCGGTCTTCTGTTGTGACCAGGCTTTGTCCCAGAAGGAGGCAGAGAAGGCTGCCCTCATGGAGAAGCTCGCCGCCCTGCAGCAGGAGCTGACCACAGCAGGCATGGAGCTCGAATGCATGCAGAGGGAGGCGCTCAGCAAACAGGAGCAGGAGAAGGTAAAATATGTAACCGTAAAATTTGTTTTGTGTCACTTATCTTGTGATCCTCACTGATTTGTCTTTGTTTCAGAATGCAACAGTTGTCCTTCAGTCTGAGCTGCAGGACTTGCGGACTCAGTTTGAGGAGTCCTTGAACTCCCATGAGAACCTCAAGAAGAGTCTGATCGAGCAGGTCAAAGAGCTGAACCAACAGAGAGAACAAGCACAACAAGAGGTGAGAACTTTAAAGAATTCAACACTTTTTTTAGCCTTTTTTGTAAAGGGGACCTGAAAACCCATTAACTTCAAGGCGAGGAAATGGAAGTGCAAAAATGTTAACTCATTTCTGGGTTTAGAACTCATCCCTACAGCACTCTACAGTCTGTTTCAAATAGTTTTTTCTACTTTCGCGACAACACGCTCTTGACAGATTTCCATTTATAGTCTCTGGCATGTTTACTCTGTATGCACTGCTACATGTAGCTGTATGCTAACATCAAGGAAACGTGATCTTGGTGTAGGATGTTGTTAATTTCTCCCTGACTTCAGATTATATCCCTTCTTGAACTTGTCTGATTAGGTCTTGATGCTTTTATTAGTGATTTTTCATTATTAAAAAGTGGCAAAGATCGGGAAACGTTGACCAATCAGAGCATAGGGGCTTTTTTCGGAAGGGGGACTGAAAGAGACAGGCGCTAATATTGAGCGTTTCAGACAGAGGGTGAATACAGGTGTTACAGCACAAACAGTATGAGAGAAATCGAGTATTTTTTGAACATCAAAGGATGTCAACATGTTCAAATAGAATAGAATAGAAACCTAAAATACAAGTATGAACCTCAAAATGAGCGTTATAGATCCCCTTTAAACACAGATATGGTTGTCTCTTGTGATACCAGCGTATAATAATATTAGTTACAACGATGACTCACACAGGATGCCCGTGTCAAGTGAATGTTAGGATGCTGATCTGGAAACATAAAGCAGATTGTGGAATATATAGGCTGAATGTCACTGGAGGTGGTTTGTACAGTAGGATCACAGAAATGGATAGGAAATTACAGGTTTGTTTTGCTTGGCGTGTGATGGGAGACCATGGATCTGCTTCTAGCGTGAGTGCGAGTTTGCACCAATTAGTACCAGTGTGAGGGAGAGCCATTTACCATCGGCCGCTGTTGACATTGGCCGACGCCACAGAGCTTTACTAGCATCAGGGTGCCATCAGGTGCAGAGCGCACGCGGCCAAATCCTACAAGGAGAGGTGGTGTCCGCTCTTAAGACTCCCTCTCAGCACTCGCTCTCTTTTTCCTGTCAAGTCCAGCGGAGGCGAAATTTGGTTCCATTGACCCTAATATAAACATAAAAGCGCAATTAGAGACTATAATTTTGGCTGAGTGACATACCTCCCCGAGCCAAATGAGAGCTGTAAATCTCATCTCTTGGGGTTGCTTGAGGTCAGGATTCCAGCCACAGGGTCTCTGGGCGTTTTAGTGAAATAACACGCTCACAGTCACCTCATTAAGACGTGACTGCGGAGTTGTAAGGGCCTCGCCGTGCCTTGATTTAAAACCCTGGTTTCCCTGGAAAACAGGATTGTTTATGTGTGTGGGGACCTTTTTTTTTGTTTCAGTGGGGGAAAAAAAGCAAAAATGAGTATCATCCTGTCTTCGCTCTGTCTCCTTAGTCTTGTCAAAGAATAGTGAATGAGGTTGTGTGGAGCCAGAGCAGAGGAGATTTGAGGTTTGGACAGCCCTCCCTGACATATATCACGTCAAGCCTCAGCGACACTGTCATATTTGGCCGCAAACCCCTGCTCGTTTCCTTGTTTGATTATTTTCACTAATCCCAACTCAGGATTCTCATGTCAGACGGTGACAAAGCAGGAGTGAACGTGTGTGACAGAGAGCTAGTGAGCATGAATGAGGAAGGAGAGAAGGAGACGGAGAGGGCGGAGGATACGGTCCCTGGTACCATAATATGAAATCAAAGTTTGAGTTAACCCCTTGTGTAAATAAGCCGGCGGGGGAGTGTTTATTTTCTCCCTTGAAGCAGCGAGAGGCTGGCTCCACTGGGACTCCAGGTCCCCCTCTCCCATCCACATAACACAACACTGCTGCCCTCATATCCCCTGGCCTTCTCCTCCCCCATAAAATCAGATAAAATAAAGTATAATTGGCCAGATCAGCACCAGCTTGTTTTCTCACATTAGAGTTTATGAGAAAGAACCATCTTGTGTGGCCTCTGAACATAACACTCCTGCTCCTCATCCTCTCCCTCCTCCTCCTCCTCTCCCTCCTCCTCCTCCTCCTCCTCCAGCACCTCCGGGGGGGCTGCTGTTCATCATGTTGCTCTCTGTGGATTCTTTACACTGCGAGCTGTGGTAAGGAGACAGGGAGAGACAGCACCTGGCTACGGGCCCAACTGGCTCTTATCCGTGCCCAGATAAGCTCTGTCCTCCCCCCCGCTCGCGCTGCACACAACATATCGCCATAAAACAGAATATGGGTCATACGGTATCTTGAGATTGTGCACTTAAAATAGGAGTTGTTGAGGTGTAGCTTTCAAACAAAGACGCTCTAATGCATTATCCAATCCAAAATCTGATTTACAGTATGCTGAGGGATTTTTCCCATTCGATTCTGGTGATCACACACACGTGTTTGAGATTTTGATGTACTCTAGATAGCAGCCTAATAGAGGCTTTTGCTGAATTTTGAGAATATCGACTTTTGTGTGTGCTGGGTTATTGAATTTACACTGAACAAAAATGTAAACACTTTCCTTCCAATTTTCCATGAGTTGAAATAGAAGATCATAGACTTTTTCTGTACACGCAAAAGTCTTATTTTCCTCTCAAATTTTTTGCAGTAATTTGTTCAAATCTTTTAGCTGGCCTTACACCAAAGGACTTCAGGGTCAGAATGAAATCATAAGAGTTTTATCTGAGTTGTTGCATGGTCTTGTTATCCATCTTTTGGTGTAAGGTGATCATCGAACTCAGCCTGAGCAGTTTTAAGTCTCATTAATACGATCCTTGTGTAAATAAATACAATCTTAAGTTTTTGTGAAAACATATTGTATTACTACCTGAAAAAAAACAACTTGAAAATGAATTCCACACCACCATTGCTCAGTAATACACTGTCCTCTTTATTAAACCAGCTCTACAGAGAGGAGACAGAAGACGACTCTCTCATGACTGTCGAGTAGAGTAATGTTGTTAGGGAAAAAATGGCATTTGACTATAAAGTATTTCTGGAGTTTTAGCTGTGGTAATATTTCTAAAACTCCAGAAATACTTTATAGTCAACTTTAAAGTCAAGTTAGTTACAACGACTGACTGCTGTCAGGTCGAGACGCTGCTGACGATGACGAGTTTGCAGATGAGCTTCTCTGAGACGGTTTTTGAGCAGAAGTTTGTCAGTTTCAAAAAGCAGTCGTTGCATCAGTTGTTCAGGTGGTTCACGTGAAGACGCTGAATGTGGTGGTCTGAAGCTGATGTTGTTTGTTTTTGTGAGGCTGGTTGGATGTACTGCCAAATTCTTGGAAACATCATTGAAGACAGTTTATAGACGTGAATTGATCGTTTATTTTACTGCAAAGGTGTCTGGTGGGCATTCCTGCAGTGGCACGCTCCCTTAAAACCTGGAAGCAAAAAGCGTTGCATTTAGTTTAGTGTTTGTTAAAGGTTTTAAAGGAGTTTAAAGCTTATTTTTTAAAGTCCACATTAATTCTTTGATGAACTACTTTATACCAATTTCAAATTCATATCAGTAAATAAATTCTGAATTGAGTCGACAACCAATCAAGACACAAGTAACAAGAAAATAAGCAAAAATTAATCTGCTCACCTGATGAATAAGAGGTTTACTGTTTACCCATAAGACCTCCTAATTTATCTTCAATGACATATCATGTCTCTTATTCTTCATATATCTGGACATGAAGTCAGAGGGCCTTCGGCGGCGGCTGCAGGAGGCAGAAGATGGACTTATTAAAGAGCGAACGGAGCTGATTGAGGCCCACAGAGAGACCCAGGAGTGTGCAGAGGAGCGAGACAAGCAACGAAAAGAAGCTCTGGACCTGAGAAGACTTTTAGGTGATGAGACCAGAGAGAAAGAGGCCATCCAAGCCTCGAACCAGGAGCTCAGAGCTTTTATCAAGAGAGCAGAGAGTGACAACAGCAGGTATGGCCGTCACCAGGATTTCCAAGGATCCTTAAAGAGTCTTAAAGGCATTGAATTAACTAATCTAAAAATTAGGCCTTAATTGATAATAAATTGACTTAAATTAATCTTTCAAAAGTCTTAAAAGTGCTCTGGTGTGATTAAGGTTTTAAGCTTTTCTTTTTGCTGATGTTGCATTACAAAGTCTCAAAATAATTGATAATGTCCCTTTTTTTTTGCTAAATAGTAAAATGATGGGAATCCAAATAGTGCAATCTCACATGCAGGTTGAGAAACAAAATCGCCAAGAAAACCATCCAGAAATGCCAGATATTTCCCACTTCTGTTGGTAAACTGTACAGATATTTCATGATGTAATATGTTCATTGTCTTCCATGTGTTCTGCTCTAAAAAGGGTTGTTTTTTCAGCATTTGATGTGGATAATCTAACTTTTTCTTTTCAAAAGTCATATTTTATGTAACAATACACATTTGGGCAAAATAAAATTGTGCCCCTTCAAGTTTGGTTATTAGAAAATAGGCCTTAAACTAAATCCGAGTGGCATTTAAAAAGTCTTAAATCTACCTTGCCGTAAGCTGCAGGAACTCTGGCTGAGCTGTGGAAGTGCAGATTTCCTGTAAGTTCAGTAGTTTTTGTCTGAGCAACAATGGACTTTTTTAATTTTTTCTGTAACGCTTTCTGAATCTTGACTAGTTTGAGAAGAGCCGTTGAGGAGCGTGAGCAGAAAGTGGCCGTTTTAGAGGAATGTAAGAGCTCGATGCACCAAGAGGCAGCCGCTCTACGCAGCAGCATGAGAGAGCTGGAGAAGTGTCGCCTGCAGGCACGCAGAGATCTGCAGGAGCTGCGCAGACAGGTGAGAGATTATTGAAGGAACTACTTTCCATTTGATTTATTTTAAATAAAGGATTACCTTCGAGCAGTGTGTGCTACGTTAACATGAGCAGGTAAAGGTCCTCGAAGGCGAGAACAGCCGGCAGAAAGAGGAGCTGCGAGAGCTGCAGGCCCGGGTGTGTCAGGAGGAGCAGAAGGAGGAGGAGGCTCGTCGCGAGGCGTTCACTCTGAAGCAGAGAGTGCTGGAGTGCGATGCTGGAAGAGAAGCAGCGCTGAATGAGGTAGAAAGCCTCCGGGAAATAGTCTGTTAACAACATGTGAGAGCAAACATTCCTCCCATGCATCCCAATACCTGCCATACATAAATGATAACACACTGTACATTAACGGTTAGGGGTCATCTCGATATTACTTCTTGTGAATATAAATGAACAATAATTTAGGAACTGTTTAGCACTCATTTAGCACTTTATTCTTCATTATTCATACATATGGTATACATTTTAGATAGATTGTGAATTTTTGTTTAATCTTGAAATTTCCAGCTCGGCTCCTACAATAAATCTAAAATGCACTGTGTAAACAAAACTGTTACATTCATACTATTAAGTGATAAATATCTCTGTTAAAAAAATCTAAATATTAGTATGTGTTTAGGGGCAAAAATCAAGCAGTCGATTCTATAATATAGGGTTTTTTAACCCCTTGTGACCCATAACCCCATTTTGGGGTCCCCATATTCTCATGACCACAGCAGACAAGTGTCAAGTGAATGTATGGCGTATTTCTGTAAGAGCATGGAGGCAACTCCAAATGGATTCCTCATTATTATGATATATTTGAATTCTGGTTAATGTATCTTTTTTTCCACACTAAATATTAGAAATATCCAAACATCAGTCTTTGAAATATCCTAAAAATAGAGTATCTTAGCCCTGAAGAATAGTTACATCTCCAAAGTATTTTCTTGTTTGATTTTATAGCTCAGTCACAACTCTTGTCTTCTGACCTCTTATGAAACAGTTCAGAAACTCTATCAGTGAACTTGACAAGCTTGTCAGCTCAAAGCACATTAACCCTTAACAGAAACCATGTTCCTGTTATTCACACAAGTGTTTGTCACTAGATAACATTCAGGACATGTTACATCATGAATGACACTGCAGTGTTTTTAAACACTATTCTGGTTGGAACTATGATTAGCTTAAAGTCCATATTTCTGCATAAAATGGTATCCTTTTACTCAAACGCAACTTTCACAAAAACTTTTTTAAAAACTACCTTTTCTTGCATGTCTCCACAGTGAACAAAGAATCCAAAATTGTTGAATTGAAGTCATAGGTGTCCAATTTTAACAACAGTAAAACTATATTGAAATATTTGTTTACAAACTCGCATATAATTCATGCAGTATAGTATATTCTAAGTCTCATTTATCCAGTCATATGCTCAGTGTAGGCCTGAATGTAAAGTTAACTTATCTATGCTCTATTTAAAGCCAAAGTCCATTGACAAAAACTGTAATTTTACCTTGCTGAACACAGGAGCTGCTGGTCTGCTGCTGCCTCGATCAGGTAGTTTCTGTGTATCATCATGTGACTTTGGTAAATCCAAACTAAAACCAAAAACCAAAGTCACACCAACAAGCTGGATGATTATCAGATCCTGTGTTCAGCAAAGTTAAGTTACTGTTTTTTCAATGGAGTCTGGCTTTGGAGAGAATAAGTCTATTAGGTACTGAGCACACAACTGTTTCTAAAAAAAAAACTGCAAGCCAAATTAAACAGCTGACAGACAATTTGAGGAATGAGTTTACAAAAATTTGTGCCTTCATATTGTAAAGGTTGCTGCTCTAAAAGCACGACCTATATACTACGACAGAGTAACAAATACTTGCATGGCTTATCGATTAAAAGAGGTTTGTCTCGTGACTCTGTTCTGTGTGTTTGTGCAGGTTTCAGGTCTGCAGCGCCGTGTGGTAGAACTGGAGAAATCAGAGCATCAGAACCGAGACCTGCTTCAGGACAGAGAGGCTCATCAGCAGCAGTGTGACCAGCGGCACAGAGAAACTGTCGCCCAGCTGGAGGAAGCGCTAGAAGACGCCGGGATCCAGGTGAAGAAACTCTCTGTGCAGGTCGGTCTAGCTGAAAGCAAAGTCCGGGGTCTGGAGGAGCAGCTGGGCCTGGGCGATACCAAACGCAGAGACCTGGAGCTCAAGTTTGCGGGGTTGTGTTCAGCTGTGCGCCGCACTGTTGGCTCCACCCATTCATGGCCGTCAGGCACACCTGGGTCCCGCAGACGGTCTCCGTCTCCCTGGAGAAACCACCTGCAAGTTAAAGGTAGGATCATGGACTTTCATGTTAAGTTGTTGGCATGTTTTTTGTTATAAACAGTTGTTTTTTAATCACTAGAATATTGCACGGATGTGTGATACGACTATTGTTGTATGCATTTGTTGGGAGAAACATCAATCATCTGATGTTTTAGCAAAGTCTCCAAAGTCTAGATTCACTTCAGGCAACAGGAGAGGATCAAATAATCTGGATCCCTCTTACGCACCGTATCTGCAAAATAGCTACTTGTGCTTGTATCCAGTGCTCCATAATACATGTGCGCAACCAACACGTGTTGACTTTTACATCTGAGATAAGGCACTTTGCACCATTATGGATGGACTATGGATGTAAATTAGCAGTCCTGCTAAGATCAACATATTTACATTTTTTTTCTATACTGATGTTCATTAATATGCTGTGTCCTTTTTAAATAAACTTTAAAGTAATGAATAAATGTGTTCTCTGTGTTCTCTGGGGCAGATGCTGAGACAGATGGATATGTTTTGTTCTTGTCTCGTGGTGAAGATGAAGATCTGGACGTGGACTCGGTGCATACTGCTCTGCGGGAATTCCAGCAGGAATTCAGGGACACGCAAAGAGACAGGGTATATTTTAACTTCTTTATACCTATGCAAAAGCTCAAACTTCAGACTCTGAGTGGGATTGGTGACCTAACGTTGGTCTTGCTTTTCAAACGACAACATCATCACCTTTGACACTTCTTATCTGTTTTTGTTTTTTAATTAGCCTTCATTTAACCAGGTTTGTCCCACTGTGATCAAATATCTCGTTTACACGGGAGGCCTGGCCAAGAATAACCAAGAATAATTAATCTCATAAAGACGTCTTACTCCTTCAGGATGAAGCCAAGGCTCAGATAGTTGGTCTAAGTCAGCAGGTGACGGAGCTCCAAGGCAGCCAGGATAAGTCAGCCACTCAACTGCAACAACTACAAAAGTCCTTGAAGCAGTCGGAGCAGGGTAAGAAAACCAGTGCATCCCACAAACAAAGTAAATATCTGCTAATAATTCTGTTTAGATATACAGCATATTTGACATTTTGTTTCAGGAAAAAGAGAGATGACGGAGCGAATGCATGAGGCACACGCATCGCTTTCTTTGCAGGAGGAAGTAGTGCGTCGGACAGAGAGGGAGAAAAGAAACCTTGAGGAGGAAATAGCTCAATGCAGGACGAGCCTGCAAGCGGCTGAGACTGAATCCAGGGCTCTGCAAGTATGTAAAGGACAAAACACTGATAATCACTGACATTAAAAGGGGCCTATTCTGCTCATTAACAGGTTTTCACTTGTATTTTTGGTTTTTACGAGAACATGTTCACATGCTTTAATGTTAAAAAAACACTTCTGAACACAACTAGACAATGTTCCAGCAGGAATATAATGCGAAATCAGGGAGAAATTAACTTAATCTGCAACCATGATGTTAGCAGGTAGCTGCATGTAGCAGTGTATGTAACACTTGCAACAGTGTGCCTGTTTCAGATAACCATATAAAGAAATCTGTCATGAGCACAAAAAATGAATTATTTTCAATAGTACTACATGCAAAGTAAAGTTGTTTTTTGTTTTTTTTGATGATCTTAGTCTGGGATATGTCAATGACTTACAGCAATATTGGTTGTGATAGTGCACCTAGCGGAAATAGCATGTTTTTTCTACAAATGCCAAGTATGATAAAAATGACAAATATAGTCAAATTTACAAATTAAAAGTAAAAAGGCCAGAATGACACCCAGAAATAATACAATGCACGTTTTGAATGCACTAAACAATATGAATATAACAACTTTGGTTTCCACAGTGTATTTTAGACTTACTGTAGGAGCTGAGCTGGAAATTCCAAGATTAAACAAAAAATACACAATCTTGCCGAAACTTATGCCATATGCATGAACAAAGCCAAAATTATCAAAAAATGAAGAATGAAAAGTGCATAAAATGCACCAAACAATCTTCAATGGTTAAACAACATACAGCATCCTCAGTGGCAGCTTATAAACATTTTTGCTAATCCCTCTACAGGAAAAGTTGGAGCTCTTGCAAAGCTCAGAATCTCGTGCAAATGTCGAACAGCAGAAGCTGAAGGAGTCTCTGCAGGCAGCGGAGAGCAGGGTGAGCCGTCTGGAGCTCTCCCAGCGCACCCTCGAAGGTGAGCTGCAGAGGGCCCAGCTGAGGGCAGCAGAGCTGGATGCAGAGGCGGGGGCGCTGCAGGAAAGACTGACGGAGCTGCGGAGGAAGCTGGGTGAGAGCGAGGACCGGTGTGCAGCGCTCAGGATCAGTGAGGAGAGGCTGGCCACGTCACTGGCTCGAGCTGAGCAGCACGAGAGCCAGCTGAGAGAACAGATCCACAAATTGTCCAACACACTCAGTGACAACAGGAGCAGCAGCGGAGCCCTGCAGGAGCAGATCACACAGCTGCAGAGGGCTCTGACTGCCAGTGAGCAGGACCGAAGGCTGCTGCAGGTACAAAGGAACCTCTCTGCATCATAAAACAAGTCATGTGCACTATGAGTTTTTTTATTTGTAAGCTTTACCCCTCTCTTGACACAAAGATGTTTGATTGAAATTTCAAAATAAGATGAATAGCCCCCCCCCCATCGCTGTGCTTTGATTTACAGTGCAGCTATGTAACATTCTCAGCTCCAGACTGAGCATTTTTATTTACATTTGCGTCTGTGGTTTTCCTGAACGACCTCAAAGACTGAGCAATAAAACGCTCAGGCAAGCTCATTAATTCTCCAAGAGCTTCTCAGGAGAGCTTTCCGGTCTTAGTTTGGGACTGCACTTTAAAGATACTGAGCAAACAAAAACATAACATGCTTGGTATAAATCTCCTGATTTGCTCAAAAGCTGTCAGGTCATTGCTGTAAAAAGCACAAGAGAAGTCCCAACTCATGCCTGCTGCGTTCAAAAATATGTCAAGGACTGTAAAAAGAGACAGAATATAAAGGAAGGGGAGGGATATGGGTCAGCCTAAGTGCAAACTCGTGTTTTGATGAAACTTATTTGATGAACATGTGTGTGCCCATAGGAACGTCTGGATAAAACACGGGATGCCCTTTCAGAGAGAAAGAGGGTGAACCACACACTAACAGAGCAGACCCAGAACTTTCAGAGAGCCCAAGAGGAGTTAGAGCTTCAAATTTCTGAGCTGGAGAAACATAACAGGACACTGAAGGAGGTGAGTCTCTCTGAGGTTAAAATGCAAATAAAGGTGCAAAGGTTGAGGCTCTGTTTTGATGTACAGATGACTGAATGTTTCCCAGAGCTTGAAGCGGCAGCAGGAAGCTGAACTGGAGGTGCAGGGGAGCTCCCAGCAGCTGCAGCGAGAGAAGGAGGAGCTCCAGGAGAAGGTCACCGATCTTCAGAGCTCTCTGCAAAAACTACAGAGTGAGAGAGCAGAGATGGAGAGAGCACTGACACGACTCAGTAAAGACAAGTCAGCACTCAGGAAGACACTAGAGAGGGTGAGCTCAAAATGCTGCATTATGCTTTAAGAATAATTTGACATCTGGGAAAATAAGTGTATTCTCTTTATTATCAAGTTACATGAACAGTATGTATGACAAATATGAAGCTGCTGCCAGCAGCCACTTAGTTCATCTTAGCATAAAAACTTGAAATGGAGACACAGCCAGCGTATTTTCCAAAATATCAAACTGTTTGGTCATCACCGGCGGAGAATGGCCAGGTGAGCCACTGGGTGCCCCTCTAGGGTGCCCTTCCTCTAGACGAAATGTGATGAAATGCCCTCTAAGGTGCAAAACCTAGTGAAGTGCTCTCAAGGAGGCTCTTCCAGTGGAGAAAACGTTGTAGCGCCCTCTCAGGTGCTCTTCTATTGGAAAAAACATGATCAAGTGTCCTCTATTGTGCCTTTGCAGTGGACAAAGAATGATAAGGTTTCATTCTTGAGAGCTCTTCCAGTATAGAAAACATCATAAAATGTCATCTTGGATACCCTTCTTTTGAGAAAACGTAGGGTGCCCACTGAGTAGAGAAAATATGATAAAGTGCCCTTTTGGGTGCCCTTCCACTGCAAAAAAAAACATGACAAAATCCTCTCTAGGGTGCCCGTCCAGTGGAGAAAAAGTGCAGTCTGAAGTGCCCTTCAAGTCGTGAAAACATAATGATGTGCCCTCTTAGGTGCTCTTGCAGTAGCAAAAATGTAAAAAGTGTCCCCTAGGATGCCCTACCAGTAAAGACAATACGTTAAAGTGCCCTCTAAAGTGCTCCTCTGGTGGAAAAAATGTGATGAAGTGCCATTTTTCCTGCCCTTCATGCTGTTGCCCCACTGCATGCAGCTGGTGCCCTTTTACATTTTTCTTCCCCTGCCCCTTAGACAGCCTGAGTCCGCCACTGAAAGTCACGACCCCCCTTTTGTGGGACCCCAGAACACTGACCAACTTTTTCTCAGAAGACCTGAAAAGTCTTGGTGCTGAAAATGAGGTAAAAAATCTGAGATGTAATATATAATAAGTACAATATAGAAAAGAGCCAAACCACAAAGGGCTTTAAAATGTAATTAAAGGCATCTTAAAGTCAAGGGTAAAACTGCTGGAAGCCCGTGTACTCGTACTGTAGAAGCCAGGACTGAAGTAATATGTGTTTAGTGTCGGTCAGAAGCCTCGCTGCCACATTCTGGATCAAATGAAGACGTCCAGTTGCCGAAGCAATAAAGCACGTAAATGGGCAGTTACATTAATCCATACAGAAGAGTAATTTGCTGGAGTTTGTCATCTGCGTAACATCATTTGTTCCTTTTTTCCACGAATTCATCTCCTTTGTCTCACATTGTACAGAGTGATCGTGGAAACATGTAGGTGGACTGTGAGAACCGAGAGGCTCTGCGCTTGGCTTCTGCTACACGCATTACAGGAAGGCACATGAGCGCAGAACAATCATGGTAAAGTCGTTCACATTATGTCACCCTCGTGTTGTTGTCAGGTGGAGATGGAGAGGCTGAGGAGGGAGGAGGAGGCGGCGTCGGCAGCCAGAGAGAAGGAGCAGTTGGGACAGACAGTCCGCAGCCTGGAGCAGGAGCTGGCTGCAAAGCAGGACGAGCTGCAGACTGTGCAGGTGAGTGCAGGTGAGCGGAGCAAAGCCAGGGAGGGAGCAGGCGTCACACTGTGTTTACCGTCATGAATGAAATACTTCTACATTAATAAGTAGAGCGGATCAATCAAGTACTCTCTCAAATGATGCCAGTCAAATAGTAACCGGATTTTGCGTGAACGATGGGCTAGTTATCCATTCGATGGAGAAGGCAGCTTCTCACAAACACATGACGTAGGAAACACATCACGCCCGTCCTGGCCGAACTATCTGGCTCCTCTTTCAGTGCAGAATTCACTTTAAGAATATATTGATTACTTTTAAATCCCTGTATGGTCTGACTCCACATTCAGAACTCTTAACCCCTTTTTCTGCTCTGAGACGCCTCAGATTAGATGAATCAAATGCATGATCCCGACAATAGCGGGATCATGCTTTTACTGTTTTAGCTCAAATTCTGTGGAACCATCTCACCGTCAATATGAAATCAACCAAGTGAGTATATATGTATATATTTATTATTTTTCAAATGTTTTAATGTTGTTTCACATTTTGTGTCATCTCTCTGGCCACTTCTTAAGATCTCTGCTTTTATTGCATTTTTTAAAAATAATTTTCTTCCATTTTTTTGTTTTTCTTATACTGTTTATTATTAATATTATCAGTGATGAACAGTAATGATTATTTCAACCAATACCAATAAACCGATAATTAAAGCATGCTAATAAATGACAGTATCAGGGCCGGATCTAGACATTTTGGTGCCCTAGAAGAGACTTATATCACCTGTTGGACAATGAGAGCAGGGCGGACATTTGGAGGCCCCAGTGGACAATGAGAGTGGCACGGACAACGGCAGAGACACCGGCAGAGCGGACAATATCGGAGACACCGGCGGAGAAAGAGAGCGAAGTGGACACTGGCAGAGACACCAGCGGAGCGGACAATGGCGCAGAAAGAGAGCGGAGGGGACAACAGCAAAGAAAAAGAGCGGAGGCGACAACGGCGGAGACGCCGGCGGTGAATGAGAGCGGAGCGGACAATGGCGGAGAAAGAGAGCAGATCGGATAACGACGGAGACACCGGCAGAGAATGAGAGCGGAGCGGACACCGGCAGAGTCACCGGTGGAGAAAGAGGGCGGAGCGGACAACAGCGGAGACACCAGCGGAGCAGACAACGGGAGAGAATGAGAGCGGAGCGGACACCGGCAGAGAAAGAGAGCGGAGCGGACAATGGCGGAGACGCCAGCGGAGAAAGAGAGTGGAGAGGACACCGGCGGAGCGGAGCGGACAACGGCGGAGACACCGGCGGAGCGGAAAACGGCGGAGACACTAGCAGAGAATGAGAGCGGAGCGGATCAGCCAGCATCAGTAACTCATCCCCAACTTACTCTTTCAGACCGCAGTGCCACCAGGGCACAGACATGTAATATCGTCCCTCCTGGAGATGTTTTTTTTTCCTCACTCTGTGTTTTGCATCTTTTTTTGTGTGTCTCTTTGTAGGTGTTTTGAGTCTCTTTCATGATTGTTTTGTGTTTCTTTGTAGTTTTTTGTCTGTTTGTAGTCTCTGTGGCCATTCTGTCTCTCTGTAGTTGATTTAAATCATTTTTTGTGGTTGCTGTTTCTTTTTGTTGTTTTGTGGGTTTTTTGAGTTTGCAGTTTTTTGTTTGTTGTCTTTGTAGTCTATTTAAATATCTTTGTAGCAGTTTTGAGTCTCTGTGTTTGCATGTTTTTTTTGTTATTCTGTGTTTCGGTAGTTTGGTTTTTTGTCTGTAGTCTTTTTTAATCTCTAGTAGTTTTGAGCCTATTTTTTGATTGTTTTGTGTCTTTTTGTGGTTATTTTGCATCACTGTAGTTTTTTGGGGGGGGGCCTCTTTATATGGTTTTTGCGTTTCTTTTTTTTCTCTATTTGTAGCCTTGAATCTCTTTGTAGTCATTTTGATTCTTTTTGTGGTTGTTTTGACGCTTTTTTGTGTTCATTTTGTGTCCGATTGTTGTGGTTTGATTGACTCTCCAACAAGTTAAAAATCACTTCAAACAGAGGCTCTAGACCATGGGCCCCCTGTCCCCATGGGCCTAAGGGAACATCCCTGTTTTCACTAACTTGTGTTTTCAGTTTTATAATAACAGGTAAGAACCTGCTGTGAGTCAGGGATCATAGTGACGTCAGTAACCCTCTGTGTCCCCCCTCTGCTCATTACTGATTACCCTTATTGACCCTTATCTTTCTTTAATTCTTGTTTTCAAATCTATAAACTCATGTGAACTGTCTTCAGGCCCAGAGCTCCCAGTTGGAACACTCTCATGCACAGCGCCTCCTGGAGGTGACAGCCCGCCATCACCAGGAGCTGGATTTGGAGACGGATCGTCTGAGAGACAGCCAGCTCCAAGCAGAGCGAGCCTTGGAGAGCAGAGAGAAGGCCCATCGCCAGAGGGTCAGATGTCTGGAGGAGCAGGTATTTTAACTCAAAGTGTGGATAATTTGTTGGAAAGGGCTTTCTTTTGTACTCCAGGTTTGTCTTTCTTTTTCTTTGCATTCGTCCACTTACTTTCAATTTGTTTTCTGTTTCTTTGCCTGAAATAGGTGTTGACTCTGAAAGAGCAGCTGGATCAGGAGACAAGAAGACGACAGGCCTATTTCAATCAGATGCTTCAGCCGGGTGTGTAAGCAGAGACCCTGCAGTGAAGTATGTAGCACCTCTGGCTTCCTCATTCACTGTTCCTCTGGCAGCTTCCCAACAACATTATGTTACAAGCTACGTCCACATTTGGAAGCACACACAAACACACTCCTAAGGCGTTTGCTCCCACCCATGCACATGTGCACACCGGATTACATTAATCTGCAGGAAAACTCAACAACAACAAACAATGAGTGTTTTGTTTATAAGTGGACTGGACGTGCCAAATTGTTTTAAGGATTTCCTCTGGCTCGCTGCAGTTGGCGTTGCTAAGTCTGTTTATGCTGTGTCAAATTTTTTTTTAGGAAACAATGTGATGGAAGGTTTTCTCGTATGGTGCTTTATTCTGCTCTTACGAGTGTTCCTACACTCATTTGTCATGTTGATTATGTACCAATTTTATATGTCATAATCACTGTTTGTGTAATGAGAATATATATCCAAATATTTACAGTAATTGGTTGCAGATTTTGCTGGTGCTGTGATTTAGTAGTGTTTTCAGGCAGCCATAAAGATCTTATAACTGATTTATTTTATTATGCATTTAAATCAGCAGATAGTGTGTGCAAAAGTTTTGATTGTTTTTAATAAACTGGGTGTATCAGAGGACATTTTTTAACTGTTTTTGGGAAAGATAAAGAGAATCGATGGTGTTTATTCTACCGGCCGCACAACTTTGTTATGGGAAAAGTTTTCTGCGAAGGACAGCGCTGCCCTTTCATGGCATGTGAGTTCTGGCGTTTGGCTCGCACCATTAAAAGCCTTTGTGGATTTAGTGTTGTGGGTGAGAGAATGACCTTCGCTCTCTGTTGCCAGTGCTGTCTTAAGTGTTTTCTTTCAGAGATCGTTTCAGACTCCAAGGTCTGCTGCGGGGATCATCATTCCTTGAAAGTTTTGCTGGCAATCCGTCTGTAATCCTTCACCACCCTAAAAACTTTTTAGATAATATGTGGTCGTCCCTTTGGTGATTAGAAACCACAGATATACACAAGCATCTCTTGTGTGTGAGTATCTTTAACCCTTTGAAACCTGAGTAAATTGGCTTGATTTTTTTCCAGAACTTGGGGAGAAGGCAATGAGCAACTTAACAAGACATTACTCAAGACACAAGCAAGAAACTGTTTTTTAAAAAAAAAGAAAGAAAATGACCTGAATGGCAAAAAAAAATTAAAATTTGAAAAAAACATCAGCAACAAGATAATATCCTGAAAATGAGAAAAACAAAAACAAAAAAGCAACAACAAGTTTAGGACCCGAAAAATAGCAACAACAAAAAATAGAATTAAAAAAACAAGAAGAAAATTACCTTAAAATTAGCAAAACAAATATCATAAAACACCATAAAAATGATCTAATATTTTATACAAAAAAGAGAAAAATATGACCTGAAAAATAGCAATAAATAAAGGAAGTTAAATTTATAAACATTACTTTAAAAAAAAAAAAATACGATTATAAATAATATAGTTTCTGAACATTTGCCCCTATTTTTAAAATAAATTTCCAATAATTTCATCTCCTTTTTGAAAACTACAATAACAAAAAAAACTCTCTTGTCACCAGTTTCTTGCAGTTTGTGGGGCATCTCTTTTCAAGATGCCAAAATTGGCAAAAAAAAAATTTTTAAAACTCTTAACAAAATTTTACAGTTTGTGAAAGGTGTCTGAACACAGCCCACAAAGCTGATGTGGATCCAGGTTTCAAAGGGTTAAAGCCAGCCTTTATTTCAGCTCTCACTCTCACTGTACTGCCAGCACAGATTTTCACAGCGGTTCACATGCATGTCTTCTCACCGTGTAACCCAGCATGCCTTGCTCACTGTCCATAGTATGAGTTTCAGTGAAAGGGGAAAAGCTTGTCAGAGTTTCTTTAAAGCAGCCCTTTGATTATCATAGATCCGCCCAGTGGTTATCCAGTTACCGGCCTCTTCGCAGCTATTGGCTGCAAGGAGCTAATTATGCAAGGTAGTGAATCCCTGTGGGGGAGGTGGGGCCAAAACTGAAAGAACTCCTTTGGCAGGCAGAATAGAGCTTTTATTGAGGATATTTCTAAGCTGACCATCAGGGACCAAATCGCTGGATTGTTGCAAAAAAAAAAAAAAAAAAAACACATCTCAGCTGAATCACGCTGCTCCCCCTCTTTCATTCCTTCCCTCGTTTCATTTCAGTGAGACGGAGTGTAGCTCATGCAGTACCCAGCAGCAAGCAGAATGCAAGGAATCTACAGTATTCCCCTGTCTCACACAAGAAGCCCAGTTCACTACTGAAGGACAGGAGAGGGGAGAAAGAGGCAGAGCCAGAGAGCAGTCAGGGGAGGATTCACACTGCTGTGGTTGAGAGGAGGAACGTACGGTCTTGTCCTGTTCTGCTCTGCTCTTGTTGCCTCAGGTGTGTGCGCTCCTCCCTCCCCTCCGCGGTGCCTGCTGCTGTCAGCTCCATCCCTGGGTGGCTGAGGCCATGGTGTTGGTGCTGCGAGCCCTGCTGCCCTGCTTCTGCACCCTGCTCTCCCTGGACCTGCTGCCTGGGGTGGATCTCGCCGTGCCCCTGGAGGACTTCTACCCCTTTGGCCAGGAGGAGGGGGACTCCCAGACCATCGCTCAGGACGACGGCGGCTCCAGGCTGGTGGAGATCTCTGTTGCTTTCCCCTTCTTTGGAGACAGGCACACAGGACTCTATGTGAGTAGTGTTTTTATGTCTTTATGTGTCAGCATGTGTGTGTGTGTGTGTGTGTGTGTGTGTGTGTGTGTGTGTGTGTGTGCACTTTGCAGTTGGCAATTGAAAGTGACATGGTGTGGATTGTATAAGAGCCTCAGGGAGATGATTTTTGGCACACAGCCAAGTGCTACATTGCATCGCTCTTTGAGAGTTTGTATATGTTTGTGTGCGCTCACAAGCTCTGGTGTGCAGCCTCATGGGTAGAATATCGTGTTTTAACCCCCCACGGGTGGGATCATAATCCTGCATGACATTCTCTTCACTTCACATGAGCAACTCTGAGGGCTCTCGAGAGCACCGGGGGGGGGGCAGAGTGTGAGAGACACTATTAGCAGAACAGTGGTTCTAATAAGTCCACAATGAGCTGTTGAAGGAAATGACAGTTTGTGTTCTTGGTGTTGCCGCGGAGCATCTGTGAGCAGTTCGTTTTCAGAGAGAGAGAGCGGGGGGAAAATATGCACACCGGAGAGAGAGAGAGAGAGCGAGAGAGAAACAGTGCTCGTGGGAGGAAGCTGAATGGTTTGACAAGGATTTTCGCGCACCACAGTGAAACACACTTTGATCTGCCTTTGTCATGTATTGGGTTCAGTTCCAGCGCATGGGAAGGCAGAACTCCCTTAAATCAACACCACCTGTTGTGGTTATGCATCTCGATTCCCCTCCTCCTCCTCCTCCTCCTCCTCCTCCTCCTCCTCGCTCTGAGCCCCACCCGCCTCCTCCCTTGTTCAAACCATGGGCAGGGGAGCCCGAGGAACCATGGCAACAATGGGCAAGGTCAAAGGTCGTCTTTCTAATCTGAGCATCTGCGCCAAGGGGGTGAGGTCAGCCTCCCGATGAAGACATTTTTACATTTGCATGTACACACAGGCAGTGGGACAGTATTTTTAAGTGCAGTGTTTGAGTGTCTTTCTGTGTGTGCAGCCTTTGTTTATCACAGTGCGTTTTCTTCCTGTTTTGCAATAAATTCCAGCACATCACCTCTTCTGTAGTAATACATAATAGTCAAATTAGACAGGATAAGACTCGTTTTTAGTTGTTTGGCTTGTTGATCGCAGATTGAATTATCATCTGATAAAGATAAAAATCTGAGAACTCCACACTCTTGCGATGTGATATCCTGCATCTCATTGGACTGTACTTCTGTAGTCACGCAAGGCGTAACAGATTGTGACAGGCACTTGAAATTACAGTCACGCTCATTTTAAACTGCCTCACCTGAATCCATTAAACATCTGCTGCAAAACGCACGGGCCACATGGTGATCTCTGCCACCAGAGAGCTGCTTTGAACAGTTAATATTTCAGTGAGGGGATAAATGTGTGTGAATAGTTTCTCCCTGGAGTTTGTTCCAAGCCTCTGGGCTGCAGCCACATGGAAGCTGTAGAGACAAACTGATTTTAGATGGATTGTGGGCGGTGTCTTACATAATTATCATGACTGATTTGGTTCAGCAGTACACCTTGTCAACTCTCAGAGCAGATCTGTTAAACCTTTAACTATCAGGGTTTGTCCCTTTATGAAGTCTTATTTGTAGACAGCCCAGTCGCCATAAAATTGGCACTTTTCTGCATCTATGAATGTTTCTAAAGTGATGCATTATTTAGGTGGGTTTCCATTAATCCTCAAATTGCGCAAATTGAAATTGCAAATATAAAATACATCTAATGGAAACACATTGATTAAAAAAAAAAAACATTTCTCGAAAAAAAGTTCTTACACACATGTGGTGATATTTCAGGTGACTCAAAAAACTGTCGTGGACTTTGTCATGTAAGGGCGGAGGACAAAGTGGACGGTGCATCACCTTGGCGAGACGCCTCCTGTTCGAGGACTAGTTGTTGTAGTCATTGCTGTATTTCCAGCAAGTTTTTATGCACCAATTGTGTGTGTGTGTGTGTGTGTGTGTGTGTGTGTGTGTGTGTGTGTTGTAGTGACCCGTCACTGTTTCCTGTGTTTTTTAGGCACAGATCGCTTTCCTGCTAAGACAATGCCTTAAAAAGCAGTTTGGTTTTTTTTACCAAAACTGCTGCTTTTCCTGCAAGGAAAATGGCCCAAAGTGAAATGAAAAGCAGCAATTTCTGGGAGAAAAAAGGGTGCTTTTCGTGCTACTATCCTGGCAGGAAACACGGTAATTTCTCTGTAAAAAAAAACTATTGTTTTATCAAGACATTGCTGGTTTTCCTGTTGGCACTGTGCCACAAAAAGAGTTGTTTTTTTACAGAGACATTGCTGCTTTACTTGCCAGGATAGTGCCACCAAACATCACTCATTTTATTGAGACTTCTTTCTTTCTGCCATTTGTGCCAAGAAAAGAGGTTGTTTTTTACCTTGACATTGTTGTGTTTCCTGTTGGGATAGTAGCACAAAAAGTAGTAATTTATTTTACCAAGACGTTGCTGGTTTTTCTGCCAGAATAGTGCCACAAAAAGCAGTTTTTTTTGGCCAAGAAATTGCTGCTTTTCCTGCTGGGATAGTGCCCCCCCCAAATCAGTATTTTTTTAGCCAGAACATCTTTTCCTAACCACAACCAAGTGGTTTTTGTGCCTAAACCTAACCACATGCTAACCACAGCGTTGTTGAAACGTAAACGTTGTTTTGGAAGTTGTGATCCAGAAATACAGCGGTGGATTTAAAGACGGCGACAGCCATGTGACTCTCTGTTACAGAAGTCTCTGATGTCGCAGCGACAGACCCTACAAATCCCTGTGCAAACACACACACCCCCCCCCGACTTGGTCCCGCTCCAGTCCCACTTCCGCCTCTTGGTAACCAGGCTGTCCCTCTGTTATGGTTTGTGTCTGGGAGTTTTCACATGTTGCTGGGATCTCTCCTCCTCCTCCAGCTCGCCTCCTCCTCCTCCTCCCCTCCTCCCACGCCTCAGATAACATGGCAGGGGTCTTCCCCCTGGAACTGTCCAGCTGCTTTATCTGAGAAATGACCAATCACTTTAACAGAACACAGATGTATCTGCAAAGCGTCTTAGGGGCTTCCAAACAATGCAGTTCACGGATTAACTGCTCTTACGGATGGCCAGTGTGAAGAACATGAAGGAGGATCTCCAAGGTCAGAGAGGAAGAAACGCAAGTTTAAAAGCAGATGTGAGAATAGACACTTCGATCAAAAGGTCTCTATTGTAGATTCATAAACTTTGTGAAAACTCGAGATTTCCGAGCGCTTGTTTTTGTTTACCGATTTGCTGAAACGTGCAGCTTAAAGTATCAAAATGTCCAAGATAATTTGGCGCTTGTCTGTAATCAGAACTCCATTTAAACTAAATTGAAATACTCTTTGAAAGGATCCTGCCAAGAACGTGCTAAAGCGTAACTGTACTCTTCACAGACTGCACATCTGCTAGTGCTCATCTGCTCTTCAAAAGAGCTTCGACACTTCAGCATTTTCATTCACTCACTTTCTCTCAGCACCATGTATGGCCCAAAGATGTGTGCATCGACTTTTATTCTTTGTACTCTGCATGGGTGCTTTTTATATGCATGTGTGAGATGAGAGATGTGACTGAGTGATATTTGAAGCAGCTCAGTCACCACGCACGTGATATATCTGCACACACTTTAAAAAGCCTAAAAATCTTGAAGTAAATGAGGCACGTCAAAGACCCAGCTCTGCTTTTTGGGGCGTACGCTTATTCGCTCTCTGGTGGAGAGTTAGAAGATGACACTGATGCCAACCTCGTGTCTGTGTATCAACTTTAAAGCTGCAGCTGGGAGATGGTTAGCTTAGCTGAGTATAAACACTGGAAGCTTGTTTGTGTAAAAACAACAAGTTGTGGTTTTACAGGAGGGTTGTGTAACAGACTATTTCTTGGCTGGGCGCAGTGACTTCCTGGAGTCTCTGCTGGTTGCCCTTTAAGCTCACAGTGATGACAAGACTCCAGGAAACTGGTGACGGGCGGATATGTGCAAATAATTCTTTTTGAACGACTCTTTTGAACGGCACAGCGCTCGTGAATACGTATTCTCGTGAATCCGTATTGCGTGGTGAGGCGGTGCTGAGTGAATGAGGAAGGATTGATTATATTGGACTCGAGTTGAAAACTTCGACAGCCGATCGTGTATTCTCGTGTTCCTCAGATGGTCGTTTTTCCGACTTCAGCATGTTCATGAACTTTAAGTTGTAATATGGAAATAAACTTGGGCATGACAAATTTGGCAAGTCAAGAAAGTCACTGTTTGTCGTCCGTTTGTTTTCATACCGTTTAGTTTTGTGTGAAACAGCTCAGTGAACTAAATCTTTCATTTCGATCATTAAATGGTACAATGGACTGTACTTGTGTACGTTTTCCTAGCCCTCTTACCACTCAAACATGTCACAGTCATTAACACACACTTTCACGCACTGGTGGCCGGTAACATCCTAGTAGCACCGGGAGCAATTTGGACATCAGTATCTTGCTCAGTATCATGTTTACTGGAGGAGCCGGGGATCGAACCCCCGATCAGCTCAGCACACGAGAAGAGAAACAGAAGTGAGGAAAGTAAACAAAGAGCTAAAGTCGAGAGGGAGTGAGGTGGAAACAAACTTGTTATATGAAGTGAGATGGTTTTGCTTCAGCTGCTGAGCTTGTTAGCAGAAATGTTGGCTGATGGTTTGTGTTGTTCTTCACTGGCACGCTGTAAACGTGCTTTGTTCTGTCAGTATTATGTTGTTAATGTGTTAAGTGGCTAACTAAATCCACTCTTGTTAATTTTATGGTTTTCCTTTTTGAATTACGACTGCTGAATGTACGTGCTATTTGGCTGTTGATTGCTGTCTTTGCGGTGCAACTTTTGTGCAACTTTTTGACCGAGAAACAGGCGACATGAAGTGACACATCATTTGGCTTCGGCCTTAATGACTCTGGATCAGTCCAAAGTTCACACGTGGTGAACTTTGGACTGATCTCGATTACTAAAACACTACTGTTAAAACCAATAAGAAAGTTCACCTTTTTTTCGATTGTTCTAACTCTGTTGTCTTTAAAAATCCATTGTATGGATGAGTAATTGATGTACAATTGTACATTTTGAGTGTTAAGTATTCGTTAAAACGCTGTGCTCGTATCGTCTTGCACCAAACCTCCACATCACCTGCACCATGGAAGTTGTATTAAACTCCTTTCACTCAGTTCCAGACAGGATTTATTGCCTCGCTCTAAACTCTTTGGAGATAAAAGGTGAGCCGGGGCGAGGAGACGCGCCAAGCGTTCAGACTGTAGTCACTTCCTTCGTCCTCGTCAAACTCTTGTACAAGCTTGTAACTGTGAAACCTCCGTTTTTCGACAAGGAAAACTAATGTTTTCCTGCGCTGATCCATGGGCACCTTTTTCATTTAGGGGTTTGCTTTGGCTTGACTTAAGCCAGATGAAAGTTTATTTTAGTCCATAAATTGCTTGGCTCTAAAGAAAACCACCCAAGCAAAATCCTGGCTATATCCGGCAAAGAATTCCCAAAAAAATAACAAGGGAGTCGTGGAGTGGAGTGGCACCATTGAGAGCGAGAGGAAGAAATATGGGGATATACTTCTTACATGGCTGGCTGATCACACCTCTTCTCCCCTGTGATTCTGACCTTAGTCGTGTTACAGAAACACACGGCGGCTCTGAACCCGTTCACTCTCTCACATACGTGTGATGAACATCCACCCTGCGCTGGATGTTTGGTTGAAATCCACAAAAAGAAGAAAATATGATGCAAAGAAAAAAGGTCCTAAGTTCAGTTTGAATTCCTCTAAGGTCATTTCCATGTCAAAGAGTCCCCTAAAAATCGTTAAAAAAAAAGAAATACACTTGTTTAAACAGTTCCAGATGCTACCAGAGATCAGATTAGGCGATTAAACATATTCCAGGATCGGAGTATAAACTCTTATTTAGTGTTCGGCATGATTTCCTACACTAATTTTGCTGTAAGATGGGAGACTTCCAGACCGCTGCCACCACAGGTCTCTCATTAGTGGGTATGTGGGTGTGGGAGGTTTGTAGTTCATGAACATCCTCTCATTCATCCAGCCCTGTGCCCTCTCTTCTTGTTTTTCTGCCGGTATCAGATGGCGCTCTGGCTGACCCCCGGGCCCTGCCCCTGCAGTCGCTCCTCTTTTTCCCCACATCAGCCACGTTCTCACCACATCACGCTGATGCAGAGGGGAAGGCTGTGGTCGGGCAATTAACTGAGCTCCTGCGCCGTGCCAAACAAAACTTCCTCTGCTGTTTTTACAGCAAAGTCCTTCAAATTATGGTTTTCATACATGCAGGGAGCGAAGCCGAGCCATCTGACGTTGCTTTGTCACTGTCACATGCCACTCGGCTTGAATGCAGAGAGGCGAAGTTCACGCCAGCGATTAGGTGAAACAGGATAGGTGCCACGGTGGGAAGAATCTTCGCTTGTTGATAATATGCAGAAACGATGTATGAATGAATGAAGGTCTTTCATGGGGATTTGAAGCCTTCAGCCTGCAGAACTTTCCTCCCTGCTCCGGTTTAGCAGCTTGTTTCTTTGGATATTCAAAATTTCAGTGCAGCAGCTGGTCGGACACCATCTAATGTTCGTGATATAAAGACTTTCTTATATGTTACTTCCAGTAGGCGGGTTTCTTTTACGGATTTGTGCAAAACTTTAGCAATACTTTGAATTAGTGATAAAACACAATTTTCCATTGAGTGATGATGAAGCGATGGGTGTTCAAAACACTTGCAGGTTTATTTCTATTTTCAGGCACCACACTAGCTGTCATGATTTCCAATCAAAGGCGACGTTGGCGTGTTATGGAGCGTTAATGGAAAGGCGAGCCCCTTACATGTGAGAGTGGCCATGAATGAGGGATTTCTGGGAGGTGATAGTCCATGATTTCACAGAGGAATTCAAAACTTCCGGATAACAAAAACAATGGGTGCAACTAAAGTTATAGTCATTATAGATCTATACAGTCTATAAAATGTCAAAAATTATGAAAAATACCCATCTCAATTATCCTTAAATTGCCAGTTTGTCCAAAAAGTAGTCCAGATTTCAAAGATATTCACTTTGCAATGATTACGAAAACAGAGAAAAAGAGGGGAAAAAATTGTTGGTTTATATTCATGTTGACTGATTTATTGATGAATTGCTCAATTGCTTCAGCAACACACCAATCATTGACCTGTTAAAGGACGTTTATATTCCACCACTCTCCCGTAGCTGCAGTGCTGACTGTGCATTTCTCACAGAGGAGACATGTGGACGAGGGGACGATGGGTTCATTTATTTGGTTACTTTGCTGCTGGCAGGCGTCTGTGGATTTAAAGGCTGTGAACATGTTTCCTGGTGTGATGACTTTGCAGGTGCGTGAGCAGCAGAAACCTGGTTTTCTCAGCTGCTGTCATTTCACAGAGTAAAGGTAGCTTCTGTTTGCTACATGGGAAGTGCAAACATCCGTTATGGGAGCGTCCGCTGCCCCGTGAGGTCAGAGTGTCTCTGTTTGTCCACCTCGTCTGCTCAGCACCTCCACTCTAACCCCGCCTAACGCTACAAACAGTGACATCATCTGACATGTCAAACAAAATCTATGATCCTAACTGTCTCCCCCTCAGGTGAACAACAATGGCCTCGTGTCTTTCCTGAGGGAGGTGTCTCAGTTCACACCTGTGGCTTTTCCCATCGCCGGAGACAGGAGGGTTGTGGCGCCGTTCTGGGCCGATGTAGACAACCGTAGAGCAGGAAGAGTTTTCTACAGAGAGAGCCGGGAGCCCTCCATCCTGAGGAGGGCCTCAGGTGAAGTCAAGACGTACTTCTCAGAGTTCCCCGACTTCAACGCAACATGGGTCCTCATCTCTACATGGCACCAAGTGACTTTCTTTGGAGGAAACTCCCGCACGCCGGTATAAACTCACACTTAACTGTGTAATCACATCTTAAACAGCTTTGATTCTCTCTGCAAGCTTTTAGATCAGCAGGGGTACCTGTACCTCAGGAGGTACCTCATACTTACCAGTGGGAGTGTAGAAAGATTGTAGAGTAGCTCAGTTAGTTTTAAAAAAAAAATAGAAAATATCATTTGAATGTTTATGAAGTCCATATATTTGTGTTTAGGAGAAAAATAGTAATCCAAATAGAATCCTCCAAACTGGTGTGAAAATGAACATTACTCATTTCATTGTCAAAATAACGAGTAAGCTACAAGCTGCAATAGCCTCAGTTAAATGCACCTACTAGCTATGGAGGTCAGAGCTGTCAAAAACAGTCCTTTGTTTGCATAATGACGAAAAAATACATAAAGAAAATTATATAGAAATAAAAAAAAAGTTTGGGCAAACAAATGGGGGGAAATGCAAAATGAAAATATTCCATAGATAGAATAAAAAATTTAAAAATAATGAATGCATTTAAAGATAAGTTTAAAATAAATAACTCAATCGATTTATAAATAAAGATTAAATAAATAAATACAATTTGAATAAATAAACAAACTAAAGGCAAAATGTAATTTACATTGTAAACAAATGAATTAGCAAATTAAAACAGAAATATTCTGTCACATGTTAACAGTTAAGTAATACTTTTTTTTATTTATCTATTTGTTTATTTTATTTTGGAGCTCCTGTCTTCCATACTCTCCAGCCTGAGTCAGTTTTAACACCTTAACACCAATGTTCCCAGTTAGAGTGAATGAAAACTAGCTGGCAAGCTTTGCAGAGAAATTGAAACAGTCAGCCAAAAGTAATAAATGAATGCATAAAAGATCCAGACTCTGCTGCTTCAAGTGGAAATAGCAAGAATGTAAACTTGTAGGGAAAAAAACTCTTACAACAATACACAGTTTATGTATTGTCATTTTCTTTTTAGTAATTAATGAATTTGGAAGATGAATGGTGGTGTTGATGACGGGTATTTGAACTCATCTGATATGGATGAGCTACTGGGAACCACTGACCTCAATAATCTCACAGTCCCAGTGAAAAAACCTGGATTTCATGTGAGGTTAGAAAACGCAGCTATTGGGTTTCATTCTAATGATAATTGTGAATTTCTTGCTATCTGCCTGACTGAGATTTAGGAATCTGTACCATTATTAATTTGAGGAGTCCGTCAGATGCATGCATTATTACCAGATTTCGTGGAAGTCAGGAAATGGTTTAACGGAACGTGTTCCTCTCTGTGCAGGTAAATACTTTCCAAGTGGTGCTTATTACAGACGGAGAGCTTTCCTTCACTGTATTCCACTACAACAACATCACGTGGACCACAGGCATGCACGCCAGCAGCGGAGGAAACCTGGCGGGGCTGGGAGGGATCGCAGCACAGGTAACATCACATGGTCATTTGCTTCTGGTGTAAAGGTCAAAACTGTATAATCTGATGCTGAATTATTGTTTTTGTTATTAGCATTTTTTAAGTTAAGTGAACAAAAAATGATCAACAAAGGCGATGTAAATAACAGATACAAAGAAGAAAAAATAAAAATAAATAAATATGCATAATAATTAACCATTCAGGAGTGAAATCAATAGAGAAGAGAAAAAAAGAAAAGAAAATGTTCTTTATGTTACATATTTAATTAATTTTTCTCATCTTTCTTCAAATATTTGTATTTGAGAAAAAGATGTATATAAAAAGAAATATCAGGTAAATCATGACATTTTTTTCAGGTGTCCAAACTCTGATTCAGCGATCTTTTGTGATGTCTGCCTCCGTGTGACTGTCTCTTCCCAGGCAGGTTTCAATGCTGGTGACGGCAAGCGCTATTTTAACATCCCCGGCTCTCGCACGGCTGACGTGGTGAACGTTGAGGAAACCACCAACGTGGGCTACCCGGGAAAATGGGTCTTCCGTATAGACGATGCAAACGTTGAAGTGGGTGGCTGCAATGACTCCGGTAAGAGATTAGTCCTTCTGCTTCCGCCTGCTCTTATTACTTTTCTTTCTAGTATCGCTGTTACATTGACTTGTTTCTGCAGCGTCAGTGTGCCCACACCTGAGACCGTGTCTGAACGGAGGCCAGTGCATCGATGACTGCATCACAGGAAACCCCTCCTTCACTTGCTCCTGCTTGGCCGGCTTCACCGGCCGACGGTGCCAGATAGGTGAGTTATGGTTGACACCGCTTCCTGCTCGGTTCGACACACGCTGTGAATGAATACCTGTCTGCCTGAGATCAGCCAGGAAAAATAATGTAAAAAAATACTAGAATCCACCTGCAAAGGCAAAAGGACACCCGGATATTTCTTTAATACCCGTATCAGCTTCATGCCAATCTGCTGTACTCTCCTCTGGCATTACCTTTCGAGCTGACCTCGCCCAGATGTTTTCTTCTAATTAAAAGAGTCATACTACCTCCTTTGTGTCTCTCCCTGTGTTTGTAGATGTCGATGAGTGTGCCTCATCTCCTTGCCAGAACGGAGGGACTTGTGAAGACCAGATTAATAGTTTCATCTGTCACTGTCCTCCTGGATACACTGGAGCTCAGTGTGAAACAGGTACAAAGCTCACTCTGACTTAAAGACAACTTTTCTACTTTTCCCCCCAGTGTTGTTGTTGCTGCTGCTGTCACAAAACCCCTTTTACACTGCTGGTTCAAGGCAGGAACATTGCACCGTTATACCACCTCGCCCATCTGTACATAGAATGGGGGGACAGAGCTGTCTCGCCTTTAAGCAGGCAACGGAGGAAATAATACCCACCAAAAATTAGCGCATGCACACAGATTTTTCAAACAAGGGTAAACCCGCTGAATATGGGCGATAGGCTGCATTCACACTGCCAGTGAACTCACTGTTGCAAGACACAAGTCTGCCTTTCTGTCAGCTTTTGTGTGAGTGTGTTTGTGTTTTTGTTGGTGTGCCCGTGCCTCACACAGGCTGGAGAAAAGGTCAACAGCAGACAGCAGCAGAAACAGAGGTCTTTTAAAACTTTCAGTGGTTTCTTCTCTTTATTCTTCTCTCATTTATTCAGTCTCCCTTTCAAACCAGAACAGATGTATTTCAAACTGTGTTTTAGCTGCTTAGGAGGAGATGGACGGTAATTAGTGACGGCACGTCATCGTATCTGGTTAAGGAGCTGAAATTAGCGTGTTTAACCGGGTGTTGTGTTCACATCAATGCCAATCAGAGTTAGAGGCATTAAAAACCTTTGTACAAAACAATTAGGCCTACGTTTTTGGTCGAAGTTGCAAAACTGTAGCACGTACTTATGATTTGTTATGAATTTTCAGTTTTTTGAAATTTAGACCGTCGCTGTAGCACCACCATCAGGGCTATTAGCTTGTGTTTGCAGCTGAGGAAGTTTGGCATCGGAGTGCAAAGTTTGGTTTATTTCTATGCATGGGAAGATGGAATTCTTCATAATAATAACATTATAATGATACTGATATTGAGAAAACAAGAGGGACTGGCAGCTTCACTCAGCCCCTAAAAGAAACCCCATGAAGTATTATATAATTTTACGCAATAGCGAATTACCACAAAACAAGTTAATCTGACATTTTAACTGTATATCAAAATTCCACACTTCCTCTCTTACCCTTTGCATGAACTAAATAGGCCAAAGACCTGGAAAACCTCTGATTAATTAAGGTATTTTGTGCCTCATTAAGCAGTTTCCACACATAAAAAAAGTATTTCAGAATATCCTGGTCCAGCCTCTGTGGAGCTCCTGTGCTTATTCCCACAGTCCGGCCTGCGGAGATGTATCAAACCTCTTCTAATACCTTTCACAGCCAGCAGCACATACTTGCAGAGTGAGGGGAGCAGTGTGGCGGATATATTAATCAGCTGAGTAAATATTCCATGAGCGTGTCTCTCTGTCCCTGTGTGTGTGTGTGCGTTGCAGACGTTGACGAATGCAGAGACGGACCGTGCCTCAACAACGCGTCGTGTGTACAAGGCGCCGGCAGCTTCACCTGCGTGTGTGAACCGGGTTACACTGGTGTCCTGTGTGAGACAGGTGAGCGGGGTCAAAGTGGGCACCTTTTTTTCTGCTGCTTTTTACTTTTAACTCAGTCATTTTTGGCAGTTTATGTCCCCAGTCTACCTCGAAAAATGTGTCCAAGTTGAGGTTATGGTTGAATTCATTTTGCAAACAACTCTTTTTTTTTTTTTTTCCTTCGGGTCACACAAAGTAGCAATGAACCACAGTGAGAAAGTTCATGAAGTCAGTTCAGTTTCCAAAAAGACATTTACTAATCTGGCTCCTCTTTCGATTGATTGTTGATGAAACTTGAACCCGACGGGGAATTGAATTATCAGGCCCTGCACAGTTCATGAATCCTTGTAGCTACATGAGACGGGATTACTCTTAATACCAGACACCTGGTCAATGAAACTCTACGCTTTCAGAAGGGAAGTTCAGCGCTCTCAATCCAGCTCAGTGTCGTAGACATTTTCCATGTGAAAAATGTTCATATGAAACTGAAACAACAGCAGATAAAGTTGTCGTCTCTGATTCACGGATGTTTGTGCATCCTGCAGACATAAACGAATGCGAGTCGCAGCCCTGTCTGAACGGAGGAGAGTGCATCGATCAGGTGGCCAACTTCACCTGTGCTTGTCCGGACACCTTCACCGGAGCTCTCTGCGAGACAGGTGACTGCAGTTCAACTTAAGATCTCCCAAAAAAGCATGTTTGGAAAAATGGTATATAGATATATAATGGTATATAAAAATATAAATCTCAGAAACGGGTATTTCCAAACGGGGCTATGAACTAAAATACATTACTTAGTACTGCTAGAGATAAATGCAAAAATACGTTTGGTCGCTATTTTGAATTGTCTCCGCTGTGAGGAGGACACATATGATAGTTTCAGGGATCCTCTGCAGGACAATTTTACAGGTCAAATACTTAATTTTCTGCATTCTGGTGATTTTTTACGCACCAGTTTCAGGGGGTCAAGCACATGTCATCTACAGTCATTTATGTTTATTTATTTATTTACGACATCTATTGCACATCGGTCTGTCCTGGAAGAGGGATCCCTCCTCAGTCCTGAGGTTTCTGCCAGGTTTTTTGGGGGAGAGTTTTTCCTTAGTCGCTATGAGGATCCGAGAACAGAGGGAAGCCGTATGCTGTAAAGCCCTTTGAGGCAAATTGTGATTTGTGATCATGGGTTTTATAAATTGAATTGAATTGAGTTAAAAATTGAGGTGCATCTGTCCTGAATCCTTCACTGATGAAACCAAACCTTTCAAACATGTTCTCATCTTCCTCTTTCAGAGTTGGTGGAGCTTCAGGTCAATTCAACTGAGGCAGAAAACCAAACAGGTAAAAACATGCACAGCTACATCTTAACTTAAGCCAATTTTTTTTTTTTTTTTTTACATCCTGTTTGATTTTCACACCCCTGCCTGTCATGTTTGTCTACATTCAGCCTCGTGTGGAGACGAAAACTGCAAGAAGAACCAGATCTGTGAATACACCAACTCGGGAATCTACAACTGCACATGCGCTCCGGGTTTCTACGGTGACGAGTGCGAAGGTACCGTGCACTTGGACGCTCACTGCTGCAGGCAGCTGGGCAGGTAGCGAGCAGACCAGGGTATTTAAAGAGGAGTTGTGCTATCCCACAGGAATTTGGAGCCGTGCCCTGGAAGAGGCTGCTGTGATGATGGATTATTGTAATTATCAAAACTGACACAGCCTCGCCCAGTTTACTACGGGAACCAGTCGCTTGATGTTGTGAATAATTGTTTTATAGCACATTTTATTAGTTTACCAACAAGAGGAAGTGCTTTGTCTAGACTTAAAAAGGCCTCTTTATGAGTCAAAGCTGCTCTTTGGTATTCAGGTCATTTCTTCAGACAGAGCTGTTGAAATATGCATGCTTCCACACCGCTACTGGCTCCTCTGGAAGTCGGCCACACTGTCGTTTCAAACACAGCTGCTGCTTGCATAACCAAAGGGCAATTTGAACACAAAATATGTAAAACGCCATCAACTTCATTCCTTCCTTTCATAAATGCATTTTAAGTCATTTTGTATTAATATCTGTATCACATTATATTTGTTTTAGGAAGTAACTATTGAGCCATTTAGAGCTAATTCATTCTCCCATGAGAGGTTAGTGTCACCCTCTGATAGCATTTTTTTCCCCCATTGAAAGCTCTTTAATAGTATTTGAGCTATTGCAAATGCATGCTACTTCTCACCCTTGAGCTGAAATAACTATCAGTGCTTATATAGGCTCTCTTAAATCTCCCAAATACTTTCCTGCCTGGCTCACTTGGAAGGCACAGTGGAAAAAGGAGCATGATCCTCCGAGGAAGAGAAAGTAGTGGGACTCAGAAGTGCCTAATCAGGCTCTCAGATCAAAGGGGCCCGGGCCGCACAGGTGGCCAATGAAAGTGGCTCTTGCAAATTAACAATCCATTAATTGCCCTCGGGGCCATACGTTCTGGTCACAAAATATGCTCCATATCATCAGAAAAATAATACCCTCCACCGAGCTCCCGGGACTTCAAAGGGGAGCATTTTAAACTGCGATACGGCCGCGTCCTTTGATCCACCGCTGCAATTAGGAAGGAGAGGAAAATAAAAACATTCTTACAATTTGTTCGGAGCGGATGTGCAGCACGCTGACTGGTAATCTTCTGGTCCTGTGAACTTTGTTGGAAAAGATTAGGGGGGAGAAATGACGGCGAATCAATACACAGTTTACAGTATAGCAGATGAAAGACGCCCGGCATATGGTACGCATGCTGAACTTTATACCTTCTGCCTGTGTTTACACTCAGTGCTGCAAACGTAACATAATTTAGGTACTCGCTCTCAAGTAGCTCAAGCAAACTTTCCAGCTTTGAGTCTCTCTCTCTGTGTCTCTCTCGCTGTGTCTGCAGAGGAATGTCTTTGCCAGAACGGGGGCGTCTGTGTGGACATCAATGGGACCTGTGAATGCCCTTCAGGCTACACAGGACTCTACTGTCAGTTTGGTGAGTATGATAATCCTATCAGGTATCTCATAAGAGCTTTGATGAATGTGCAGGTGTCGTTTACACTGGGGGACTCCGGGGACACCGCTTCTTGAAATGTCCAATTTTGTCCAGATGACTTTTTAAAAGCATAATTAGTTGGAAATGTTATCTAACAAATAAGAACACTGAGAAAATTAAGTTACATGATAAGAAAACATACAATACAATGGCAATATAGAAGAGACAAATGTGCATTGCCCAAAAACGGTAGTATAAGCTTAAATTAAAATCCCTCCAGCCAAGTGAATCTAAAAAGACACAAAAACATGCACAAGTTCTAACAAATTCTTAAAACAGTTTCTTGTTGTCCAACTATTTTTTAAAATACTGTCATCTCGAAATCACAAATTAATTATTTCGTTATCTTGAGAAAAGTTAATTACTTTACTTTGAAAACTTTGTTATGTCGAGACAACGAGAGAATTACAAAAAAGTCCAAGGTGATTCCCTTTAATATAATCCGTCCTTTCTGATCCCGCTACATGCCTATGTGCGCAACAGGTGCCTTAAGGGTGCCCGACCACGAAATTACTGAAAGTGTGTCCAGCAAGCACCCTACGCTCTGCAGGTTGCGTTATCGCTTCATTACCATCTGCTGCGATCAATAATATTAACAACGGGCCCTCGTCCATGTGACGTTTTTCCTTCAATCAGTTGTTGGATGCTGGCACTCCTGATCTCTGATGAACATTATAAGCAGCCCAATAAGAGGACATTACCATTTTTTAATTATCTTATAACAAAGCTTCTCCAGTTGACCAAATTTTTACCTTCTGATCACAAGATAACGGCGGCTCATTGGCTTCTTCCTCTCATGCCTTTGAAAGAAATCAAGCCAGTTTGCTCCGGTGTCAAAGGGTTAAAACAAAAGTGATATCCATCTGAGCTCTTTGGTCCCCAACACTTTTGGATATGTCTTCTTTGGATGAATGTGAAGTACAGTAAGTTGGTCACTGTGAGATCACACAAACCAGAAATTGCGAGCCTGTCATTCACACTTCCTTCCTCTCAGAAGTAACCCAGACGCCCTGCAGTCACAGCAGACCGTGTCCTGACGGAGGTCCCTGTTTGGAGTACGGGGGAGCGTACCTGTGCACGTGTCAGACGACCGGAGCGGAGCTGGATCACAAGGACTTCTACCCCTATGGTAAGAGCTTCAGGCACCAACCCAACAACACGGCTCTTTGCAGCTATGTTGCATTGCATTAGCAGCTGGTTTCCATGGCGACAAACACATTTTCAAACACTGACTACGTCACTCTCTGTTTCGAAAGGAATGGTCACAGTTTACGATGTGGGGAGAAATTTCAAAATGATTTGTTGTTGAGCTCTCTGAAGAGATTTGACAAGCCGCATGTTACCCAGCAAGCTGAGCACGTTCCCACAGCATTGGCTAACGCACTACAAGTTGCAATCACGTTTTAAAGAAAACATGTTGATCCAATGTTCAAAGAACGTTTTGAGGATGTTTAGTATTTCAAATGATGTTCCTGTAAGGTTTCAAGTTTTGTTGCTTGTTGTGGTCACAGATCATTGAATGTTCTTTTTTGTAAAACGTTCCCACAATGTTACATGAGAGCGAAGGAAGAACATTTTTGAAGCAACATTCAGAAAATGTTATTGAGGCCTTACAAACTTTTTTTTAGATGAAAAAGTAATGTGATATATTAACATTTTTTTAAAAAATTAACATTTTTTGAGAGATTGTTGCCTGAACTTTAAGAAGAACGTTCTGGGAACATAAAGAAAACTGAAACTGAAAAGGTTACTAAAACACCCAGTGGTTGCATTTAAATGTTCTGACAATGTTTTTAGAACCAAAAATTACTAACTTGGTATTTTTCTAACTAAGCCCATGTGTTTAAAAATATTAAGGAGGTTTCCCAGCGATATGGAACACAGTCAAGTCTCGGTGTGTGTTTTTCAGTACAGCCCCGATCGGTCTGCGACTCCTCTCCGTGTCTGAATGGAGGCTACTGCTACGAGCGGGACGGAGGCTACACCTGCGAGTGCAAATACGGATACTGGGGGAAGCACTGTGAAAAAGGTAGCATGATTGATACAGATTTTACAAGAAAACATGAACTGATGAAGTGCCTTTAACAAAACATCCCTCAGACTTTTTATTCAGGCTGAAACGCAGCTTTAATGCAGCAGGAAACGTGCCATTACTCGTAATGCTGCTTGAAATATTACAACGCCGAAAGGCTTATGATAATTTGTACTTATGACTGAGTTACGAGCTACTTGCCTGAATTATGGCTTGAATTGCAATGTACTGGAACAGATTTATTTTGTGCGATTAAAAGCCAGCTTTCCCCCTCTCCCTGTCTCTTTCCAGTTAGACTCAATACCTGTGCTTCTGGCCCCTGTCGCAACGGAGGCTCCTGTAAGGAAGAGGCGGGGAGCTACCGATGTGTGTGTCCTTACAGATTCACTGGGAAACACTGTGAAGTGGGTGAGTGCCGCCCTCAAGTAATATTCAAAACATGTTGCACTCAGTGCACAAACTTTGTTCTTGCAAGTTTTTTTGAAAACATGTACAGAGATGCATGGTACGTGATCTAAATGCCTGACAAACACAGTTTTTGGAATAGTCTTAAAGCAATACTTTACCGCCAAATGACCATTTCATTATCAGTGATGCTGAGTGTCTGTCTGTAGGCGGGTTTGTCATTACAGATTTGTGCAAAATTGAAGTCATATTTTCAAAATGTCAGTAAAACACAATTACATGATGTCTGCGTTTCCACTGAGTGATGTTAATCAACTTCTCCTCTCCCAAAACCCTTCAAAGAAGCATGGCGATGGATGTTCAAAACATTAGCAGCTTTATTTCTATTGCAGTGCACTAACCGTCATTATTTCCAGTCGAAGACGGCGTAGATGTGTTATGCGAGTGATAATGGAAAGACAAGCCCCTTATACATGGGAGCGGCCACGTAGGAGGGATTTCTGGGAGATGATAGTCCACAATTTCACAGAGAAATCGTGGATTCAAAACTTCCGGATGATCTGCTTATTTTGTGAAGTGTTATGTGATGCAATAACAGCTCTTGTAGCTCCTGCTGCACCGTGCCCAAGTGACCGTCGCCTAAAATACCACATCACACCAGTGTAAAACTTTTTTGCGATGAATGGGAGTTGTTTCAAAATTGACGTGTTTCCATTTTTTTTCCATATTTTATATTTGCAGTTTCAGTTTGTGCAATTTGAAGGTTTAATGGAAATCCACCTAGTGACTGTTTATCTCTGTGTGTCTGCTCGTGTCTCTCTCTCTGTTTGGACAAAAGTGACAAGCATTGTGGAAGCTCTGGGTGTTTCAGTGTTTTATCGTATTGTTATAAAACATTTGATTTATCATTTATTTTTGGTCAGACATTGTTTTTAAACGTATCTTGTAAAGCACGTTGGGCTGCGTCTTTGTATGAAAGCTGTCTCAAACAACCGCTAAAAATGAAACAATAACAGTTATTATCAAAACTAACTCTCAGTGTGTGTTTTCTCGCAGGGAAGCCGGACCCCTGCGCCTCCAGCCCCTGTCTGAATGGGGGGACGTGTTTCCACTACATCGGGAAGTACAAATGTGAATGCACGGATGCTTTCAGCGGCAGGCACTGTGAAACAAGCAGGAGCTCAGTTCAAACCAGCGCAGGTAAGCAGACTGTGTGTCACCCCACAGCAATGCCCAAACCTCACTGCGATGCTGAAGTTTATACAACACGGACTTTAACAGATTGGCACAGAGAGGGGATATCCTGAGCCGGTGAGTACAGAGACACGGGCTCTCCATCTGAGGATAATTTTAGCAGTGTTGCTGCACTGGAGGCCCCACATTCACTGATATAGAACGGCTGCATAATCTATATAAAGTAGGAGCTGATGATTCATGTCTACGCTCTCTAACAGCACGCCGGAGATAATTTTAGGCAGACAAAAACAGCGGATGGAAAACACCTCTGTTGCTGTTCTCTGTGAGCTCCGTTAAGCCCCGGCGTTTGTGAACTCGCGTTACGATGCAGCCACGCGGACATTATCAGCGTGTTTGTGTTGGTTTCAGAGCTCGGCTGCGGGCTGCCTCCGCAAGTGAAGCACGCAGAGGTCCAGTTCTCCTCAACAACACCGGGCTCCATGGCGGTGTATATCTGCCACGCAGGCTTCACGTCTGTGCCCAGAGCCACCCAGAGCATCTGTGGCATCCAGGGAGACTGGAGCCAGCCGCCCGTCTGTGAGGGTGTGTAACACACACCAACACACGGACACACACTCTTTCAATGGTCCCTGAAAAGTCCTAAAACAGACAACTCCAGTTTTTTACACCTCTTTCTAACCTTTATCCTAATTTTTGTATTTCCCATCGTCACAGAGATCAATGAATGCCTGTCGCAGCCTTGCCTGAATGGCGGTACGTGTCGAAATCATGTTGGATCCTACCAGTGTGAGTGTGACAAAGGCTTCAGCGGAAACCGCTGTCAGACAGGTAAAGCCTAATCGAAGTCTTCTGTTGTTTTTTTAAGAATGTTTTTTTTGGCTTTTTGCCTTTATTTGATAGGACAGTGTATAACTCTACCCGCTTCTGTTATTAAAGGGCAGCTCCATAATTTTCTGAGATTTTTATATCATTCTGCAGCTTCTTTGTAGTGTTCCTTATATGTTGAAATCTGAATTTTGGTCTAAAGGCTCATACACACTAAGTCAACAGTTGTCCACAGTCAATATTTGGCTGTTGGTGAGCGTCTGTTGCACTTGTTTTTGCGGTGTGTCCCTCCCTGTTGGCTTTGTTGGCCCTTATCGGCTGTTTTTTGGTCGATTCAGGAGACAGCGGAGGCTGTCTGTAGGTAAAATAACTGTGATCGGCACTTTAGTTCAGTGCACAAAAAAAGTAAGAAAAGTGAGGAAAGTAAACAAATGACTTATGTCAAGAAGGTGTGAGACTTAAAAAAACGTGTAATTTTAGGTAAGATGATTTTTTTAACCCTTTAGCTCTGAAGCAGAGACAGCTCATAACTGTTTTTGTCATTGTTTTTATAGCGTGTGCTAATTATATTTGCTCTTTGGACACTGTGCTTTGTTTAATGTACTAACTGGCTAACTAGTGTCCTGAATCCGTCCTTTGAATAACCGATACAGAACATCTGTGAAAGAAGGCACTGAGCACCTGAGAAATGTCTAGCAAATTGCAAGAAATTAGGAGATTTAGAAAATTATTTTGAAAATGTCTAGGGAAAACAAATATTTACAATATTCAAAATTACATATTTTAAGTGATGCTGCAAAATTATGGTCATTTTTAAGCACTTTTTTCGAAGTCATTCCCTTTTTTTCATTTTCATTTCCCTTTTTTTTCACTAATTTTCAGGAAATGTTCTTGTACTTTTTACTTGCTTTTTTTTTTTTTTTTTTACAAATTTCTTGCTCATTTTGGGGTCTTTTCTCTTTTTCTGTTGTTGTTGCTCATTGCCTTCTACCCATTAATCAAGCCAATTTACTCAGGTTTCAGAGCGTTAAATTTAATGCACCTGTCTGTTTTATCTCCCTAAAGACATAAACGAATGCCTGTCGGACCCCTGCAAGAACGGGGGGACATGTGAGGACCAGCCCGGCTCTTACCTGTGTCACTGTGCTCAAGGCTTCAAAGGACAGACCTGTGAAACAGGTATTTATTCAACCAGTAACAACAACACCCTTAAAGCTTGTACATTTTAGGACAGCAGTCTAATTCTGCTCTAAATATCTGTGTGCAGAGCAGGACGCGTGTGACTCCAACCCCTGTCTAAACGGAGGCGTGTGTCGGGGTTACAGACGGAATTATTTGTGCGTGTGCAAAGACGGTTTCTTCGGGGACCAGTGCCAGATGTGTGAGTGTCTATGCATTATCTCACGTCACAGTTTTGTTAAAAGTGATTCACTCAAGTCAACAGTTAGTTCAAGTTTATTGATTGTATTCCATCCATATCTGAGAAACACACTTGACAATGGAGCGAAATGTTTCTCCAGACACACGTGCAAAATAAAATAAAAAAATAAAAACACTGAAAAGACACTGAGCAACAATTAAAAACTTTTTAAAGTGCAATCATGAGCCTGATTTAAAAAGTTAAAATTCTTGATGAATACTACCCCCACTGCATGAACCGTCTTGTTCTAACTGCTTGTCTTTGTCTCCCCCAAGTGGAGAACCCGTGTGTCCTGCAGCCGTGTGGAAACCGCGGCCTCTGCAGGAGTGACAAGAGAGGAAACTACAACTGTGTTTGTAAAGTCGGACACACGGGCAAAGACTGCGAGAAAGGTCAGTGAGAGTCACGCGGTCCAGCTCAATCAGCTCATCCTCTGCACTGCAAAGACAACTCTGTAATTATTTAATGTATGGATTTGACATGTAAGGTTGCCACTGTTCCCAGACCTGCTGCCTCCCTCTGGTCTGCATGTCCTGCGCGTGGAGGAGAACGAGGTGGAGCTGCGCTGGGACGAGCCGGAACCATCACACAGCCTCATCAGCGGCTTCGTCGTCACTTACGGTCCCCTGGGCGGCGACAGCCACAAAACAGACCTGCTGGAGAGGCAGCAGTCCACGCACGTCATGCGCGGCCTGGTGCCCGGCCTGCTCTACAACATCTCCACCTTCTCCATCAAACGAAACACCAACAGCAACGACAACAGCCAGCCCGCCACCGCACTCATACGCACCAGTGAGCACAATCTCTAATGCACAAAAAACACAAAACTAAATATTATCAGATTGTGCAGGTGAGATACAGAAAACCCCAAAAGGCTTTTAGGAGAATCTCACCTTAAAATGGATAACAAAAACAAATACAGAATCCTACAATATCAAGAAATATACACAAGGATCAATTAATTACAATCAGAAGGCCTATATAGCAAAACCATAAAATAAATTAATAATGCTGCTGCAGCAGAAAGTGTTTCTGTTGTGAGTTTGATTGCACGTATTCATGTCTTTTGATGTGTGTGTTTCTGTGTCAGGGCCTCAGCCGGTGGAGCAGCTGCAGGTGGTGAACGTGTCCTCCTCTCAGGTGTGGCTGAGCTGGCTGGTTCAGGCGGCTCGTCACGCAGCCGTCAGCAGGGTGCACGTGTCTCTGCTGCCCTCAGACGGGAGTGAAGCTCGCACCGCTGTGCTCAACACGAGCACCACTGAGTACAGCTTCAGGTCAGGATCTGCTCCTCAACACTGAAAACTCAGCTGTACAGATGATTGTAGAGAGCTGCAGCACCCAGTGTGTCCACTGAATGGTGCTGTCCAGGTGCTGCACGTTGAATGGCTTTGGGAAAATACTTTGTACCACTAGAGGGCGCTATTACATCACTGTTTCAAGCATAGACATGTTTCAAGGAACCTCACAATTACACCAGAATGGTCAGGTAAAGTTTTAAGAAATGCCCTCTAAGTCACATACATTATAATATTTATTAATATAAAAAAATATTTTAAAAGATAGATAGATGTAAGGTTAATATATCCATACATTTCAATTTAAACAGACTTATTTATGTTTATATTATAATTTATATATATATAAATATATAGGGACACTGGACTGTTACTTCATAATTCATAATTTATTTATGTCATCTAGCAAACTAATTAAACTAATTTACTTACAGTAAATTCCTTAAATAATTTTAAAAAGCTTGCTTATTTTTGTGCTGTTGCTTTGTTGTGTATTTGGGAGATAACCATGTCCCATTACTTTAAATTTATGAAAAGAAAATAAAAAGAGCTGTGAAACATACATGGCATTTGTACATAAAAGTCCCCTGAAATAAATAAAAATAGAATTAGATTATAGATAGATAAAAGAATTAAATTTATATATTGATTTATTGAACTATACTGACTTGTTTTTTTGTTTATATTTACATTTATTCATATATTTATTTTCTCTCTCTTATTTATTTATTTCATTGCAATATTTATTTTTTATGTATTGAATTTAAATAGCTTTTCATATAAAGGTACATACCACAGATATCTTGCTTTGTTTGCTGTAATAATTTATAATAATTTTTATTTTATTTATTTATTTATTATCATTTTTATTTATTTTTTATTTTTCCAGTTCTTTGCTCCCGGCTCAGATGTACACTGTGGATGTTTTGACTCAAAGTGGAATCAGACCAGATGAGGTTCCCTCCACCAGCCACTCAGCTGGACCGCTGACATTTTGGACAAGTAGGTCACAAATCATCGTTGATGTTGTTAGAATGAGAATAACACAGCTGCTGGACGCCTGATTACATCTTTGTGTGTTCAGATCATTTCTCATTTAAAAATGACCTCACTCATCTTAGCGTGTCACCACAGATTACAGATATTAATTCATTTCATTCATTTCTGAAATGCTGTCTAATGCACATTAAAGCGAAGCAAAAACACAGCGAATGCAGTTGAGAATATATGTGAATAAAGTTAAAGACTAATAACTTATTTTTCATTAAACAACCCGAGCATCTCCACACGTTTCTCCCCTCAGGGCCGCTCCCCCCGCAGAACCTCTCCCTGTCGCATGTCACCACCAACTCAGCACTGATCACCTGGAGCCGCCACCCGAGAAACGTCCCGGATGGCTTTGTGGTCAACGTGACCCGAGGGCTGAACACCAGGAGCCGCTTCCTGCCCAACGGGAAGTTAGGGTCATATACGCTGCGAGAGCTGACGCCAGGACAGCACTACTACGTGGCTCTCACATCTGTGAAAAAGACGGGGCAGGAACAGATCCACAGCGTACCTCAGCACTTAGCCTTCACTACCTGTGAGTGTCACGGACATGAACACACAACACAACTATTACGTGTTTCCAAAAAACACTTCAGTATCACGATTGCGCTTCCTGTTACCACATTAGGCTGCTGTGGAATTATGTCCTTAGTGTTGACAATGTCGATGTCTTGCCCAGCAGAAAGTGGACACAGAGCAGGTATAGGTGTTATTTTTGGGAGCGTAGGCTTATTAGAGAAGTAGACGTAAAATGAAGTCATTGCAGAAGTGCCTTAACCCCTTGAAACCTGGATCACTGTCCTTGTGCTGCATTTAGACAACTTTCAAAAGTATTGGTGTAATTTCTTTCAAAAAGTGGGGAAAAAAGGCAGTTAGCAGTGTCATGCAACGCATTATTTTTCTAATGATCATAATTGTATATTTAAAATCATCTTATAAAATAATTAAGCATTTTTTACGTAATTTCCCTGTTTGTTTGTTTGTTTGTCTTTTTTGTTCAATTTTTAAATATATTTTTAATACATTTTCTTGTATTTTTACTAATTTCTTTGAAATTTCTGGGTCATTGTTTCTTAATTGCTCATTGCCTTCTTACCATGTTTTTGAAAGAATTCAGGCCACCTTGCCCCGGTTTCAAAGGGTTAAACTTGCATTCTTTGTTGCAGGGGGCAACTCCACAGTTTACAAAAAGAAGGCTGATTGTAAGAGAAAACATTTGATTTATTACCTTTGCAAACATTTCCCTAAAGAGTTTATCTCTTAATCACTACTTTAAAGGGATAACTCACCCAAAAAACAAAAATTCAGTCATTACTTACTCCCTCTCATGCCGATGGAAAGTCTGGAGGTTCACGGGGAAAAGGTGTTGCACTCTTCTCCCAAACAATTGAAGCAAATGGTGCCCAGAATTCAAATGTTAAAAAAACACAAAATATCTCCATACTTCTCGTCTGAAGTAATCCAAGTGTCCTGAAGCCCTGACGTGCCAAGTTGTTTTGAAAAACATCACTGGTGTCATGTTTTTAGCCGTGTAGCTCGGAGTGTCGCATCCTCGTATGCACGCACACGCAAGACCAACAAGAGCTCGCGATATCTGCATGTCAGTGTTTACAAGCTACCTGGAAGCCTCCCACACACACGCAGAGACTTAGGAGCAAGCAACATGTCCCTTTGTCGGTTTTATTTTTTTAATTTTTGGGTGAAAATATCCCTTTAAATCTAAAAGTAAATCTAAAGTACAGCGTGATGTTTATTTTGTAAGTTATGGTCCAGTTTTGAGGGAATAAGTCAGTTAAGCGGGGTATGAATCATGACAGAGGAATAGCAGTGTGCGTCCTCTTCAGCTTTACCCTCTCGTCCAAATACGGTAACTTCTGACTCTGAAAAAAAAAAATGGTCACGACCAAAATGCCAAACTCAAGGCTTCAGAACGTTACTCCACAAACCAATAAGTAACGTCACGGTGGCTGCGTCCACTTCATTTATACAGACTATGTTTGAGATGTAACACAAACTATTAAATTCTGTATGAATTTCGTTTGACGCAGTACCGATGGGGGCAAGATCGGGGAGAAGAGAGAGGCCAGGCGGGACCGGACAGGTTGGACGCACTCTTCCTCCGTCTCAGCCTCAGGATCTGGGAGGAACAGCGGAAACAGAGAACTCAGAGGAGCTGCCCAGGTACACGTTCGTGATTATTAAACAGTCAGAAAAACATATTGTTTATGTTTTTATGCCTCCGAGTCATGGGTGGAGTCATAACGGGTTTTTTTTTGGTTGTCAGTTTGTCCTGTTCTTGTGAATGTCAAAACGGCCTTGGGAGAATTTTGTCAAATTTGGCACAAAAATCCACTTGGACTTAAAGATGAACTGATTAGAGTTTGGTGGTCAAAGGTCACTAAACAAAAGAAGTCTTAGAAAAAGTATTGTTAAAATAGTGTCATGTAGACCGGTTTGAGTCTGGAGACATTTGGTCAGATGACCACGAATCTTGGGTCCCCACTTTGGAAATGTGCTGATTGTATATTTCTTCTGTGTTAACAGGTTTAAGATGAGCGTGAAGCATTTATGTTTCACCTAAAAATACACTTAATACCATTTTTAAAGTCTCCACTACATACAGCCTATTTACCGCGTCTGGACAAACATGGATGTAAACTGCAACTTGACCATTTTGTGGAGGCATAAAACTGCAAAACGGTAATTCTAGCTATGACTCTGTTTCCGTCTACGTTTATCGTTATTTCCTATTTTGCAGATACACAGAATTAATTGACAGGAGGGGAAAGATAACAGCCAAGTTCATCCAGATGCCTCGAAAAGCCATTCGACATCGTACCAGTAAGTACAAGCAGGAGCAACTATGTGATTCAAAGTCACTAATATAACACTGTTTGACACATTTCCTAAAATATTTTGCGTGTATGTTTATTATATTTACTGTACTTGACACAATAAAGTCATTCCTTTGTCTTTTTTAAAGCCAGATTAATTCATCCGGACTTTATTACATCTATTAAACCAACATATTGAAACAGTTGTGGTCCGCTCAGGATGTCCAAACAGTGAAAGAGTATCTTATTTGCTTATCTTGATGCAGATGGAATAAGTTAGGCCGCGCTCCTACAACCATGTGCTCCTAACTGTGGCCTGTCTGGATGACGAATAGGCGTTCCTCTAGTGTAAACTGGACTTTCTGCTATCACACAAACAGACCGGCGTTATCTGACACACGCTGTCCGCTTTATCGAGCAGCTTTTGATTACGCCAGACAAGTCAGAAAACTCTCCGTTATCTAACTTTTTTAAAATTTTCACATGATGAATTTGTATAGTGTATTTTCATTTCACTTTTTTTTTTTTTTTTACTTGATGCATCCCAGTGCAGAGGTTTATAGCCTGTAGCCCAAACAGAAAAACTGTTTCACAGATGTTATCTTGTGCTCTAGAGAATAAGCTTCCTTTCTGGGATAGTTCTGCCCCTTTTAATGATGTTACGCCCATGATGTCATCACATGATTTTGGACATTTTGTCAAATCGGTCATGTCAAGTTTCATTAAACCAAGCTAAAAAAAAATGCACATAAAACATTTAAAGTCTCCTGATATGATGTCTAAATTTTGCCCGTCATTCACTTCTTCTTTTTTTTTTTTTTGTGCTGACTCATGACAGGATGTTTTTTTTTTTTTTTGCCTTGCAGAACCGGACCCGCCGATCAGATTAGAGAAGATGGAAGAAACAACAAACAAAATCAGCCTCGCACTAGAGATTCAAGAAGAAGGTTTAAGGACGAAGCCTGGTAGGTGTTTTGGTGGCACATCTGCTCTTTTAATTGAGCCCAGCTGGTGAGGTGCTGCACATACATGAGGTTACGGTCATGTTGGAAAAAGCCTTGATCAGAGTTCCCGCGATCCTTAAAAAGCCTTAAAAGGCACTGAATTCATTAATCATTCATTCATTTAAAAAAACACCTTAATTGGTTCCAAAATGGGCTTAAATTAATCTTTCAAAAGTCTTAAAAATGCTCAGATTTTTTTAAGTTGCATTGCAAAATCTCAAAAAGATTGGTAACATCTATTTTTTGATAAATAATTTAATAAATTCTTTTTCTTCAGCTCGTCATGATGGGAGTTCAAATACTGAAATTTCACATGCAGATTGAGAAACATAAAATCGCACAGAAAACTGTCCAGAAACGCCAAATATTTCCCACATCTATTGTAAACTAAACAGATTTTTTTTGATAATATAATATGTTTATTGTCTGAAAAAAACAACAAAAAAGACTTTTTCAACATTTAAGATAAATCATCCAACTTTTGCTTTTCAAAAGTCTTGTTTTATGCTACAATAAATATTTGGGCAAAAATGAAATTGACCTTTTTCCAATTTTGATTATAAGAAAATTGGTCTTAAAATGCGGCTTTGAAAACGTCTTAAATCTAGTTTGCATGAAGCTGCAGGAACGCTGTTACTTTATTATTGCTGTTATTTGTTTTGTCAAACACTGTGATTGAAACGTCAATGAGGACGCCAACTTTGAAAGACACGATGTTACGTTCAGGAAAGCAGAAAAAACGAGGGAAGTGGCGTAACAGCTGTAGGTAATGTGGAGCGGCGGTCTGAAACCTGAGCCTCGGCTCGCTCTGCCGTGGATGTTGACGGCAGCTGTTGTCTCTTAGAGCCGCCACAGGACTGCCGCAGTCTGCCCTGCCAGAACGGAGCTGCCTGTGTGAGCGGAGGAGACTCGTTCATCTGCGACTGCGCAGCCGGGTTCAAGGGCAGACAGTGTGAACTGTGTAAGTTTTTGTGCTTCCTCTACACACACACACACACACACACACACAAACACACAAACATGCACACATACACAGAGGAGGAGGTCCAGTGAGAGTAAGAGGCTTTTTGCCTCTTACTTTGGCGTATGAGTAACTGTTCTGGATAGTCACTTATTCTGTTGATGTTTTATACATGGAGAATGAAAATGACATATGCTATAGGATATATATATATATATATATATACTGTATAGAGAGAGAGAGAGAGAGGGTGAGATAGATTAATGTAAAATACAGGAATAAATAAATAATAAATAGAAAAATTACAAAATGCACAATTAAATTAAGAAATAAACAAATATTGAAATATATAAATAAAATATTAATTAAATGTGTAAAAAAAAAAAGCATAAGTAAAGAAATAAATGCAGAGGTTCAGACCTAAATTACATGCAAACACATAAATAAATTAATGTAGTTGTACAAAAAAGATAGGATATTCATAAATATGATCTGTTTATCAACTTTTATTTATTTATAATACATTTTTATATTTATTTTTTATATTTATTTGTGCATTGATTTGTTAATTAATTCATTCTTTAATTTATTTCTGCATTTATTTATTCCTATATTTATTTTTTTTATTTATTTATTCATACATTTATTAATTTCCATATACATATTCATTCCTTTATTTATTTTTTTATTCATCTGTCTCAGTCAGCTGGACCGGAAACTAAACATAAAAGCTTCCTCGGACCAGCCTTATGTCCCCGATCACTCTGAAACGAGAGAAATTATGTAGAAATTGGATGGATAATACAATAACATTTAAAGTGCCTTTTTTTCCCAAAAACATTAGATAATTGTTAGCAGTCATGCGCAGTCAAACTGTAATATATCTGCTTCTCGAAAGAGAATTTGGTGACAGACGTCCGCTCACGAGTGCAGGATTTACAGCCGTCCGTGTGATCCCTCTCAATGTAACATTTAAAGGTGTGAATTACGCTACATTTTAGGTTAAATTTGCATTTCATCATGTAAACTGACATGGCGCTCTGAGATATGTATAGATCTCTGGTTTCTTAAAAGCCGGAAACACGCTCCACTGACAGTTGACCCCTCGGACATTTATAAACGGCCTGGTTAACTTTGAGGCTCGGGGGCATGAATGTACAGCACGAACCGTGTCAGCAGAGACACAAAGCGCCGTATTATTGCACCACTTTCTTTTTGCGGGGAGAAAGTGTCACTTCTAACTTCCTCTGAATGTTCTGCGGCTGTTTATGAGATGAGATTATATGTGTGTTTTCTTTTTAAGAACACAAAATTAATCAGCACCAATGACAGATTTCCCCAGCTTTGTAACTAAAGTTACACAACACAAAACCTCAACTTTATTTATTTATGAAGCAATAAATACAATTTTGCAAAACATTTTAAAAATCAGTAAATAAAATAAAATAAAATTTAAAAATAAATTAATTAATGTAAAGAGAATACATTAAAATACAATAAACACCTGGGATAAAAATAAGAGAAAAGAATTAAAACTTTAACTCCAATTTAAGACAGATTAGCAGCAATATTGTTAATGAAGAATGTGTGCTTTGGTTTTTATGACAGAAGCTGCATTGTTCAAAAATAAATCAAATCAACAGCCAAAATAAATCAGGGGCCATCCGTACTTTCTTTAGTCGGTTGTCATGGTGTAAAAAATAAAAATTAAAATTAAATTAAATAATAAAGAAAAAAGCAACAATAAATAAAATTTCATAAAATTAAAAGTTATAACAATAAAATACATTGTACATTGTATAAAATACAATTTAAAAAGTCTATATAAAATACAACAAAAAAAATTAAATAAATAAAATGTAAAAAATCAATAAATAAACGTAAATAGAAACAAAAAAAATACAATAAACATCTGGGATAAAATAATGCCAAAAAATATTAAAGCTTAAAAGCTAAGGCTATAACTTTGCTCCAATTTAAGCCAAATTAACAGCAATATTGTTAAGGAAGAAAGTGTGTTTCTGTTTACATGAGAGCAGCTGCATTCCTAAAAAGTAAATCAAATCAAAAGTACAGATCCTCGTCTTTAGATGACTGGAATCTCCCCATCTTCACTCATCATTCATTTCTAAACTATACCGTAACAGTTATGACTCGAGTCACCAGCTCGTGTGAAATGTATCTGTGACAGACTGTAAAACCGCCAGCTGCTCGCAGGAAAAGTCTTTTCAACACTGCAGCTACAGAACTACTTTATATGGATGACAGCCAGCAGGAATGCGTTCGCTGCAGTCCCTTACTGGAGTTAATGGTCGTGGAAACATGTTCACATTTATCAGAGTGGTCGATTTTATGCTGCATAGATACAGTTTAACCTGAGGAGCATGAATAAAAAGTACCTTCTGCTCAACAGGAATGTATTTAAAGCGATAAATATTCAGATCGCTTTTTTGAAAAGCTGATTGAATCATATTTTCTTCCACTGATGAGTCAATTAAACACTCTGAGTCTTTACTGCAGGACTATTAGTGACATTATCTGTTGCAACAGCAGTTTCTATTAAGGAATTCAGCTATTTTAACGGTTGTGGACATACTGTGGAAGAGAAAAATGCCATATATAAATAAATAAATAACTGTGTAAATTAATACAAAAATATTTTTAAACAGAATAAGTAAATGCTGAAATAAATAAATGCATAAATAAAGAAATATTTGGATCTTCGATCTGATTTAAATGCAGTAAATGTAATTATACAAAAATGTAGAAATAAATCTAACATTTTTGTTTCTTTGTCCTTTTTAATGATCAGTTTCTTTCTTTATTTAATTAGGAATTTATCAATTTTCCCCCATTTTTATTAGAATATTGAATTTTGTTATTCTTCAGCATGTATTTATTCATGCATTTATTCAGCTTTTGTTCATTCTTTTAATTCTTCCCAGTTTTATTTATTTATTCCTGCATGATTTTATTCCTGTTATTTATTTATGCATTTATCTATTTATATCCATATTCATTTACACATGTATTTATTTTTACTTCTCTTTATATATGCATTTATTTATTAGTGTATTTATTTAAGCATTTATGTATTCATGTAAATATTTATTCCTATTTATTTATTTTTATTTATTTTAGTCATTTTTCATCCTTCATAGTTAGTAAATGTAACTTTTATACATAAAAAAAGTCATAGAAGACAAAGAATTATGCACAATTTCACATACAATCAATTATCTTGGTTGCATTAAAATTTTTAGCTTACCAAACATGTTTTTTTATACTAACTCTGCAATCTGTTCTATTAAATCCAACCTGAACCTTAATCTGCATTCTCCAACAAAGTGGAGACACAGTGAAACACATCAGTTTGACTTCACTGATAATGAGACGTTGATGAAGCGGCGTATGAGGAGACGGCGGACATACACGCGGCCCTCTCGAGTCCTTTCCTTCACCTAAACATCCAGCATTAGATTGTTTAAACATTCCTTTCCTAAAACCATCCGTCAGCCCCAGAGAGCGAGCGGGGCCCGGCCCCTCACCACATGACCCCTAAACCATCCAGCAGACTTTTCCCCGCCGATGCTGCTTCAAACATTCATACCTCGTGTTGTGTGACCTGCTGTTTACAGCGTGCCAGCGAGTGCCGCACCCCTGCACCCGCCTCTACTCTGAAACCAAGAGCGTGCCCGTGTGGGAGGGCGGAGTGTGCCACTACCTGTAAGTCACATCAAGATCTCCGGCTCTAACCGTGCATGCTTACGCTCATGTCCACTCGCTGATGTTTAAACACCTGAACTGCAGAGCTAAAGAAAGCAGAGATTATTCTGAAGTCACTGATCCGTGTTTTATTCTTCGCAGGTATAAAAGGACGTACAAAGTGCAGCAGGATGTTTGTTATCGAGAGATTTGTGAACCGACGCCTCCAAAGAAAAGTCAGAGTGAGTTCAAAACCTTTACAAATGATGTTTTTTAACTAGGTAAACCAGGGATTCTCAACTTATGGCCCGTGGGCCAAATCTGGTCCCCCATCATTTTCTAATTCACAATAAAATAAAATGATTGATGCTGGGAATTGTTTTTGTACTTTAGGTATACATTTAACTAAAACACAAGAAACTGCTCCAGAAAAGGATGAACACTCACTGAGGATCCTGGGGTCGCTGACCAGCAATTATGACTTAAAAATGTGTACATAAGGTGTCAGAGTTCACAAAACAGCATCAAAACAGAGCTTGTTGATCAAAAAAGTGCCAGTGGAGGACCCCCCCCCGCCCGACAGAGCTCCTATTTAAGCCCCTAATGTCTGTAAATCTGTAAACGTCCCAAGATCTTAGAAATGTCCTAAAATCCTTGAAATACTCTGAAATCCTAGAAATGCATGAACATTTTGAAAACGTCCTAAAATCTGAGAAACGTCCAAAAATCCTAGAAATGTCCTAAAATCACAGAAACCCCCGAAAATCGGATAAACAGCCAGAAATCTGAGAAAAACTCTAAAATCCTAGAAACATCGTAAAAGTCTACAAATGTCCTAAAATCCTTAAATTGTTCGAAACTTCTGGAAATATCTGAAAATCCTAGAAAGTCCTAAAATCAAGAAACATCCTAAAATTCTACGAATGTCCTAAAATCCGAGAAGTGTCCAAAAATCCTAGAAATGTCCTAAAATCCTGAAAATGTCCTCAAATCCTGAAAATGTCCTCAAATCCCAGAAACGTCTTAAAGTCCTACAAATGTCCTAAAATACGAGAAACACACGGGACTGTTCTGACTGGCCTCTGGCCTCATGTCATTTCGCAAAAATGCCATCCAAGTAAAGTTGAGTAACCTGAAATAAACGAAAACATCTCTGTTCACACGCTGTTATTAACTTTCTTCACAGGCAGAAGAACAAACAGACAACAATAAAGGTTTGTTTTCTTCGACACAATCACGTGCTGGTATTTTTAGACTCTCGACGACTATCCTAAAAGAGTCTTTTCTTGTTTTCCAGAGCACTTGGATACTGATGAAAGGACTGTCATCACTGTCGTGTGAAAAAAAACCTAACTTCAATTTTGGTGTTTATAATCTACTTGAAGTAACTGATTAAGGTCATTTTTTGTGCTGTCAGAACCCACTGTAACATTTTAGAAACAGATCATCCTTCATCTGAAAATGAGGTTGTGTTTGTTCATTCCTGAGCGCTGTGTGTGTGTGCAGCTCTGCGCTTCACCAGAGGACTTCAGTCAGTCAAAAAGAAAGAAAAAAGGTCCAAATCATTTATCATTTGTGACGTTTGGCGACTGATTTTCGGTACAAACACATATGTATGCAAATATTAATGGTGAGCAGTCCGCCGTGCTGCATCAGAGACCTTATATACCTCATTTCCATGTCCATGCTGACACATTAGGAGGTTTTTTTATTATTTTTTGTGATTCAGCTGCAGGTTTTGTCCCTCAGGGAAATAACTGTAGAGTGTTCCAGTCTTCTCCTGACACACGCCTCCTCCCCTCCTGATCTTCTTACAAAGACGATGGGAAATGTTTTTTCTCCACACTCCATAAATTCATCTCTTCCTCTGACGATGGCGCACAGTGTTTTCTGTGTATAAATATCTGTTTCTGTGTCTTAGCAGGCATCACTGCTCGCTCTTCTGTAAATAGTGTTTATAGGCCATTTTGTAGGTGAATATTTTAATAATAAAAATGTTAAAATATTATGGTGTGTTTTTGGATTCATATTTGCATCGCAGATTACATCTTAAAGTATGCAAGGTCGTTTAATATCCATTGACATGAACGCACAGGCAACCCGACCACCAGAAAAAATGCTGGCATCGTACATTTCTGCAAACCAAGGATATGTTATATTTGCGCGTTTTTATGCTGAGGACACGTTAAAACTTTACATTTAAACTTTGTTTTAAAAGTTCTGTTAACAGTTAACGTGTGGTTAGATTTAGGCACGAAAATCACTTGATTATGATAAGGAAAAGATCCAGTTTTAGCCTAAATTTTTGGGGGACATTATTCCCACAGTAAAAGCTGCAAACAAACAGCCGCATTTCATGCCTCTATCCCAGCAGGAAAAGCTGTAATATCCTGGCAAAAACAACCGCTTTTCATGCCATGATGCCAGCAGGAAACGTTGTGAAGTCTCTGCAAAAAAACAACCTTTTTGTGTCACTATCTCGGCAGAAAAAGCAGAAATGTCTGTTTAAAAAAAACGCTTTTCTTGCCACTATCCCAGCAAGAAAAGTGCTGATGTCTTGGCAAAAAACAACTTCTTTTCATTCTACTATCTCGGTGGGAAATTGATGACATTTGGAAAAAAAAACTCCACTTTTCGTGTCCCTATCCCAGCAGGAAAAGTTGCTTTGCTCCCCAAAAAAGCGGGCCAAAACACAGCGAGCTTTGAAGCTCCTGGTCCGTTACTTCTCACAGTGCTGCTGTAACTACTGTAAAATCAAAATAATGTATTATGGTGAAAACTAGATTACAATTTAATGCTGTGTAGTGCAGTGTGGTCTTTTCTAAAGGCTTAAGAAACATTTAAAAATTACAAAACTATACATTTCAGCTGTCCCTGCTTGTATATTGCCCATATTATTTTCCATTTCTTTCTTCCTTGAGTGAAAAAGCTTTGATTTGACTTGTAAAAACAGGCAGTTTTACACCAGAGAAGCTCGGGGCCCGGTGCCTCCCACCGCTCACACCGCCGAGGGCCCGTGATTGAAGACCGCTGACCTGACCCCTGAAACCAACACAAACTCAAAGTAATTTAATTGCACCTTTTAATTTCAAAGTCTTACTACCAGCTTTTTGTGAAAACATGCCTCTCCGCCTTTAAAAGCGGGTTTCTCATTATGTAGCACTTTTGGCATGTTGAGGATAATCACCCCCCAATTCCCCACTTGCTCTGCAGACCTGCGGTTTGCTGCTGCCTTCACTGACCCTCGGCTGTCGCTGAGTTTCACCGCCTGCTCTGACCACTGGGTCGCTTATGTGGGATATTAAATAACAGCTCGTAAAAACTGGAATCGCATTCAGTGTATTGAATTAAAAGACTTTATTCATATCATGAGACTGATTTGGAAACTATTGCTGATGAACATTAGTGACAATTAAGATAAAGCTGCAACAAATATAACATACTGTAAAACTTCAATTAATAGACCGGGCTATTAATTGCTTAAATCATTAAACTCAACGGGCTTATATTTGGGACAGGCGTCTATATGAGATAGGCTTTTAGGATGGAAATACATTTAGATTATTAATTTGACACTTTGAAACTGGGGGAAATTGGCTTTTTTTTTTTTTAATCTTTTTTTGTTTTCGAAAACGAAGATAATGAGAAAGAAATGACCCATGCACAATTAAATTACCTGAAAATTTGCCCCCCAAAAAAGAATAGAAAACGAGAGAGCAAAAAAAAGAAGCAAGAATGACCTAAAAAAATTCTTAAAAATTATAATAATTCTATAAAATAATTTTAAATACATAGTTATGATAGTTATGACTTTAGTTCATTTAATATTTTTCATTGGCTATTTTTAAAAAAAAATCTATTCCTACTAATTTCTTCCCTTGTGTCTCTGTTGTTTACTACTCAGGTAATGCTTTTATCTTCTTTGGTGCTTCTTTTCATGGTTTCAGTAAAATTAATTGAATGATTGAATTGTGGAGAGTCTTACAAGCTAACATCGTATGTAACAACACGCCCATACTGACAAAGTTTAAACATGTACAAACTGTGATCTAAGCAACTAACTAACATTATCTCCAGCAGGTCGCCAACAACCAGGTTTTATACATCCAGGACTTCTATAAAAATGAACTACATGGTAACCAGACTGAGTCTCTAATTCAAGTCTCAAGCCTTTATTTGTTTATTTGAAACCTGGATTGACATAATTTTTGTTTTTTTGACAAGAATTTAAACCCTTGAAACTCAAGCAAATTGGACTTAATTTGAAAACATGAAAAAAGCGACTTGGCAGGAAATATTCCACAAACTGCAAGAAATTAGTGAATGTGACATAAAAATGACCTGGAAAAAAAGAGAGGGAAATAAATAAAATATTAAAATGCTGTTTTTAAAATTATGTTATAGAAAATAAAATCATTTTTAAGGTAATTTATTATTATTATTTTTTATTTAATTGCACATTTTAATTTCAGTCTTCTCACCAGTTTATGTGAAAACATGCCCCTCTTTCGCTATTTGTTTTTGCACATTTTCTGGAAACTTTTCCCAATTTCTTGATTTTATTCTTCTTTTTATGTTCTTGAAATGAATCAGTTCAAGTTTCAAAGGTTTACGGGATCAAAATCAAACTGCTGATATATTTTGAGTGGTTTGTTTGTTAGCATATTTACAGTCAGTTGTAAATCGAGATATTTCCGACGGCCCCTGAACGCCTCCCTCCCCCCTGTCTCCCCCGCTGTCCCCCCTCCTGCTCCGGGTGAAAACTGAGATAGTGAGGAGGAAAAAGCAACGGGAGGAGAGACCGTGGAGGGAGAAACCTGGATGAATTAGCTCCTCTGCTACTTTAGGACACATTTTTCCTTCTTTCGTTTCCGCCTGAAAGAATCAAAGCGCCTCAATGCGGCGGTGTGCGTTTAATGCGCCGGAAAAAACGTCGTAAACTTTAACATCCAGACGGTGAACGGCGGTCTGACCGCGGACGGTGAGTTAGCTCGACCCGACGAAAGTTAGCCTGCTCCGGCTAACTTAGTTAGCCCGCCTCGGTTAGCAAAGAGGACAAAAAACAGCAGGCGAGTTAAAAAAAAAAAAAAGGGTAAAAGTGGCGCCGCGGCGGAAAGTTACTCGTTATGTTGCCTCCCGGGATTAACTTCAGATACGGATGAGACAGAAGTTGGACACCGGGGGACACCGAGAACTACCGACGGATATGTTGGGGTTGGTTCCCGGCTCTGGAGGTTGGCCACACTCGGTGCTGTGGAGGCTCGGGGGCTTCTTCTTCCTCCTGCTGCTGGAGGGGGCCGCCTGCCTGGCCAACCCGGGAGGCTCTACCGGCCTCAACAACAACAACAACAACAACAACAACAACAACAACAACCACCCGAGTGTCAACATTTACATGAGCGTCGAGGAGGTGAAGAAGCTTTTAGGTAAGAAGGCCTGAATGTGGAGACAGCTGTCTGCAAACTTTGTCATCAGTCTGAGTTCAGCTGGTTTTTCACATACAAGAAGTTTGATTTGGGTCAAAACTGAAAACATCAAAACAGTTTAGGATAAAATATTCAGACCGTAAAACCTTAACCCTTTAAAATCTGGACTGATATCAGTTTTCTCGTGCTGCATTCAGACGCCTTTTACAAGCTATTTGACCCTTTGAAACCTGTGCAAGTTAGTTTGATTTCATAAAAAAGAAAGAATTAAATAGCCAAAGAAATCCCTCAAACAATATTTATAATCAATATAATCATGTATAATTTGTAAAAAAATAAATAATATAATAATAATAATAAAATACATAAACACTTTTTAAGCACTTTTTCTTGGTCATTTTCGTGTTTATTTATTTATTTTCTCTTATTTTTGGGTAATTTTGTTATACTTTTGGGTTGTTTTGTTTTGGGGTTTTTTTTTTACTATTTTTTGCCATTTTTTTTGGGTCATGTCTTGTTACATTCAAAACCTTAACTCTTTGAAACCTGGATTAGTATTAATCATAATAATTTCTTGTAAAATAAAAATATAATCAAATACATAATAAATTCAAAACTAAAACTTTCAGCACTTTTTCTTGGTAATTTTTTTGATTTTGTTGTTACTTTTTTTTTTTTTACTAATTAATTGCTGCATTCAGGCACCTTTTACAAGCTATTTGACCCTTTGAAACCTGTGCAAATTGGTTTGATTTTGTTTCAGAAAATAATAATGTGAGTAATAAAATAGCCTAAAAAAAGAGAGAAGATTTATTAGAAAATTATCCAAAAAACGGGGACAATCCCCCAAACAATATTAATATTCATAGTAGTTTGTAGTAAACTAAAAAATATACAAATACATACAATAATTAATTCAAAACTAAAACTAGAACTTTCAGCACATTTATTATTATTCATGCTATTCATGTTTATTTATTTATCTTTGTGCTTATTTTAAGGTGATTTTGTTGTAATTTGTTTTGCCAATTTTTGGGCCATGACTTGTTAAGTTGCTTGCTGCCTTTTCTGTTGTTTTTTAAATAAATTGAATAAATTTCATCAGGTTTTAAAGGGTGAAGTAAAAGAAGTAATGCAGTTTAAAAATACTCTGTGACAAGTAAAACTCCTACATTCAAAACATTAACCCTTTGAAACTGAAGCAAATTACTTTGATTTCTTTCAAAAACATTTGGGTGAAGGCAATAACTAACTTGACATGGCCCAAAAATGAGCAAAAAAATACAAGAAATAAGCCCAAAAAAGGCCAAAAAATCGAACAAGAAAATGACCTAGAAAAAGTGCTTAAATTATAAATATATATGTAATTTATTTGGTTACTCACTATTTTTTCATAGTTTATGTTCCTCTTTTTTTTGGTAAATAATAATGAAAAATTGTAGATATTTGATCTTGGCTATGTTGCTGTATGCATACATGTTTCATTAATTAGCTCACAGGTTTGAATTAATAAGGAAGCTGGTTAAATAAAATTCAGTGACTTATGTCGGCTCTACAGTAGATATTAAAGAGCCAAAAGTTCCATAATTAAGAGGACAGGCTTGAATCCTGCGCTGCATCGACAAAGGTATGTTGATGTGTCACCAGGAATTTTGGAGAGGAGGAAGTGACTAAGCCATACATTCAAACTGAAACCAGAGAGTGGGATGTTTGTGGCTGAGTGTCAGTTTTGGGTTTTATGAAGTGAGCTGCAGGGAGGTGAGTGTGTTTCAGTGTGTTTATAGTGTGGATGGAGTTCATTATGCAGCTGCACAAGATGCACAAAGCTGTGTTTGATGTGTGATTTGGGGCTCTGTGGCTCATGAAGCTACCTCGGCTTTATTGAGGCAGTAGATTTTAAAATAGACTGCACACTAAGGCTGCAGATAATTATTATTGTCATTGTCAGTTGTTTTCTTGATTAATTAAGTTGCTCCATCTAGAAATAGTCAGAAAATGGTGAAAAATGTCCAAAGTGATGCCTCAAATATCTAATTTTGTCTGCAATCCAAAGATATTCCCTTTACTGTCAGAGAGCAGTAAAGACAGCAGAAAAAAATCACATTTAACCCTTTAGAACCTGGATCAGCATACGTTTTGTTGATGCCTTTCACAATCATTTAAACCACTGGGACCTGAGAAAACTGGTTCGCTATCTTTTGAAAACACGGGAAAAAGGGAATGAGCAGCTTGGCAAGAAATGTTCCGCAAATTTAAAGTTATGCTACAGAAAAAAAGATGTATTTAGTTTTATTACATTTATTTTCTCTCTCCTTTTTTTGCTTCTTTTCAGGTAATTTTCTCGTTATGTTTTACTAATTTCTTGCAAATTTTTAGGCCATTTCTTGTTAATTTGCTTATTGCCTTCTCCCTGTATTTTTCAGAAGACATCGAGCCAGCTTGCTCAGGTTGCAAAGGGTTAAGAAGTGGGAATCAGATAATTTAGATTTTGGTTTTTTTTCTTAAAAATTTGCTCTCACAGATCAATTGATTATCAGATTAGTTAGCGATTAATTTAATGGTTGTCAACCATGATTAACTGGTTAATCATTGCAGCCCTACTGTGCATTAGGTTTGAAAGTATTGATTTTACATAATAAATAAATTCACCCAATATTTTCTCCCCAAAATGGGTTAATTCTTTTCTCGTTAAAATGTCAGAAATGAGGGAATTATGCCTTGTGTAATTTGTCGAAGCCTAAGGTGAAGTCTTCATGTTTTATCTGACCAACACAAAAATCCCGATTAATTCCGGTTATTATCATAAGGTGTGTATATCTTTTTAAAAATTGCTCAAAAAATTACTGAAATTAGTATTTGATTATCAAAATAAATGCTAAATATTGAGAAGCATGAACCCAGCAAATGTTGACTTTTTCGCTTTAAAAAAACACTCAAATGATTTTCCAACACACCTGCGTCTGTGAAAGATGTATGTGCAAATATCTTTAAAAAAATGCTCAAAACTAACTGGAATGTTAATTTCATTATTAAAATAGTTGCCAATTAATTTTCTGTCAACTGATTTACGGATTAATCGAACAGTCGTCGCAGCTCTTCTGCACACAAAGATTAAAAAAATCCTCTAGACCTGCTAAATATGCAGGGTTGTGTAGTTGTTAATTTACAGTTTGGCTGCTCTGTAGTGCGGCCGTCTTTGTTATGTTGGCTTTCGTGGTGTCTGTGAATGTGAAATAATGTGCTAATATCCTCCATCCTGCTGCCCACTGGATCCAGCCAGCCTCTGGATTGTTCCTAAATTGTTAATTTGGGGTTATCTGAAGATGTGTTGAGGGTGCAGTTTGGAAGTAGTCATTTCCCGTGTGAGTGCCACTTTACGGCCTAATGAGCGGGTAGAAGTGCTGGTGTGTGATGTGTTTGTGGAGGGAGGGAGCTGATGTTGCAGCTTCTCAAATGGACTAATGTGCCGCTGCAGATTAAGGTGTCATTGTCTGTGGTGACATCAGCATTTCTGCATCAGATGTGAGTCCACGCGGCTCAGCTGCATTTGTTTCTGACGTCACTTTATCCGGATAAATGATCACAGTGTCCAGGAAGGTGTGTGTGAACCTCGTCATTCGTTACTCAGCGCTGCCCTCGTGTTATCTCGTACATGTTAAAACTCAATCATGAGCATCGTGTTGATGCAAACTCATGGTTTACCAGATCTTATGGTTTACACCGTGGAAACATGGATCAACATCACATCATTCAGACGTGTTATTTAACCATTTTAACCACAAACGAAGCAGTTTGATTTCTTTCATAAACACGGAAAAAAAGACAATGAGCAACTTGTCAAGAAATGTTTCTTAAATTATTTAAATTTGTAGATTTGGATTTTTTTTTTAAAGCAGCAACAGGGAAAATGTCTCGGGATAGAAGAAAAAAGACAAGGAGAAACTGTAAAATTATCATAATTACTATATACTATATAACTGATGTTACAGAATTATTATTAGCACGTTTTAAAGGTCATTTCCTTTTTATGCTGTTTTTCATTTTTAATTTTTTGCAAATTTTCTGGTATTTTTTTTGTACTTTTTACTGTTTTCTTGCTAATTTTCATTAATTTCTTCTTAAAATAGATTTTTATTGTTTTTTTTTACTTGAAAGCACAGTGTTCTCTGTATCTGCAAAGACATCTCAGATAAAAAAAAAAACAGACATAAAATAAGATTAAAATAATAATAATAATAACTGATAATAATTAAAGTAGAGAAAACAAAGGTGGGGGAATTCACTGCTTAAGTTGCTTTCTTTGCTTTCTTTGTTTGCTTGGGTTTCAAAGAGTGAAATTCTATAAAGTTGTAAACTTACTGATTTTTGGTCTCTGGCACTGACATTAAACTATCACTCACTGGACCTTTTAAACAAACATTTTCCTCGTCTCTATAATCTGACTGGTGTTGGAGCGTGAGCTGACTCCGTCCCTTTCGGTTCCTCTCGTCCTCCATCACGCTGTAGTTAATCTTCTGCTGCCAGACCGGGGCCTCTCTTGTGGTTTTGCTCGAAAACCTTTTCTGGTCATGTGGAGAAATCTCTTAATGTTTGACAAGTACGTGTGCGGAGCTAAAAGTATGCGCGTGGACAGAAACTTCCATGATGCAGTGGCAACTGTAGGAAAAAACATGTCGGAGGAAGGCGAAGCTGGCATCGACTTCACGTTGGTGATATGCTGCTGGGGAGCTCGCTGGAGATTTTCTTTTTTTTTCATTAAACCAGCTGCAGCTCAGGACTTGTAGTAAAACCTCAGACTCATCTGTTAACCTAATAGACGTAATAAATTAAAATGGACTTTTTTCTCGAATGAAAACTGATTGAAACGGTGAACAGATCTGACATGTGTCATAACATCACTTAGTAAAACCTGTGAAGGATTTATTTCTTCCTCCTTTCACTCCTCCTGCCTGTTGGTCCTCATGCAGGGTGCTGCTCAGTGCACAGATTTTCTGTTTTGTCTCAGTGCCCGGCTGCTACCAGCCCCGTGTGCTCCCACGCTCAGACAAACATGCCTACAACTTCCTGTGTGCAAAAATAAAAGGAATTTAATATCCGAAAATTGTTCTCTGAACCACAGAGGGCTTGTCTCTGTTTACGGGAGTTTGTGGAGAATCGTGCAGCCTGTTTACACCTTGTGTTATGATGCATTTTGGGTGATCCGATGACTAGTTGACAGCTCCAAGTCTGCTTGTTCACTCCTGGCACGAGAATGTGTCTCCGCATGCCTCTCGAGTGACCACTCGTGATCAGATCTCACTTCCCTGCTGGATCTGGAAATAAATAAAACACACTTCCTCTTGCAAAGACCATATCTGTCGCTGTTTTCAGTTGGCTGGGGTTGTTGTGTTGCATGCACACGTACAACCTTTTAAAAATGAGGGAAGTGTTAGTTAAATGTAAGGCTGCATGCAGTGCATTGATTCGCTTAACCCCTCCATGCCTCGCTCTCTCTCTGTTAAGGCCAGTTCATAGTAGCTGGAAGAGCATCACAGAGCAGGAGATTTTCAATTTCTTTGTTAGGGAGGACAATTTTAATTGAAGACGAACAACAAAATTTAAATAATTCCGGCCTCGCCCTCACCTGACGCTGAGGTTTTTGCAGGTCCGTGACACAGTGCAGGGGAAGCTCTTCGTGAGTTTTTTTTTTACCTCAGCTGCATTTTTTTTAGTTTGTGGTGGAGAATTAATCAGATCGATTGAGTAGAGGAGCAGCTGCTGCGGAGATGAATGGACCGCTTGGTGCTGTTTCCTCCAGAACACATCTGATTTAATAATGCTGATTTGAAAAACAATGAACAAAAGTAAAATGAGAGTGCTGTTGTTTTAAGAAATAAAGCGTTCTGTCTGTATGAAGTAATGAACAGTTATGTTCCACTTTTCACTGCACCTGTACTGCTCCCTCTGTGCCCAGAGTGACCCTCTGCACTCCAAGAGCATGGTGCTCTAAGTAATCGAATGGTATTTTTCAAAAGTGCTCCAAATTAGTGGGCTAATTCCAAAAAAATCAAAATGTAGCAACATATGCACATCGCAGCAAACCTCCACAGATAAATACATGTGTGGGAAACCCTGCATTATTGTGACGGGGAAAGAGTGATCTCATCAAGTAATCAGGTCTCGCTGTGGTCTCTACTTTCAGGGTTTCTTTTTGATAACTTTAACAAACAGCGTGACTCTCAGGGGCTGGTTAGGAACAGGAAGACGTCATGCCTGAATTGAAACAGGGTTTTGCATGCACAGTGTGTTTGTCTGAGGACGAACTGCAGGCAGCATCCCTGATTGTTTTTGCATATGACTAATGGGGATTGAGCTGAACGTCTCCGCCAAACTCTCCTCCTGCATTCCTGCCCTCAGCCTCCACATCAGCTGTGTCTCGAGACCCGCATCCCGGGCTTGAGTTGTGTTGTAGCTGCCAGCTCAAATTCAGTTACTTAGAGGAATACTTCGCCCACAGAATCATCTTTTTCTGGACAGCTGTTGAAAAATGCAAAAATATAAATGCATAAATATAAAGACAGGTTGGTAAACTCCAGTAGGTCGTCATCGCCAGGATGTTTCATCAGCCCGAAAAGCCAGAAAAACGGCGCATTATCAACCGTTAGTGTAAGGTTGAGCTTTGTCAATCACGTGTTTATGATAATAACCAATTAACTGATAATTCGTCAGTTTTAGGCCGTGGTAGCATGTTTGCTCCATCAAAAAAAATGTGCACAATTCTGTTGCAGCCGATGGTTGTGTGGAGAACAATGTCATCCTTGAAGATGAGTGTTTGAAAAAGTACTGGAAAGTCCTTGAACTTGACTTTCCCTCATCTGCATGAACCCTTTAAATACATTTTCAGAGTTTCACATTGAGTGCTATAATATCATATGAGCTGACTTTCCCTGAACAGAAATGTGCAGTGAAACTATTTCAAACTTTAAATGGTCATAGGAACATTTTGAGCAGTTCCTCAGCAAACCTAATATGGAAATGTTTTTTTTTTTGTCATATTAGGACTTCCTTGGTGACGTCACATATTCAACAAGACTCATAGAGTATAATATCTGTAATAAATTATTGCTTTAATGCTTTTTTTAATCCTTTTTGGCTGCTTTAAGTACTGGTACCATAATAGCATGAAGAGACATTCATCAAAACACGCAGCAGCTGGATGGACTGAGGTGTTATACACAGTGCTGCTTTTGCTCTGTGCAGCCCGGTCTTCTCTATCGGTGTCCTGTCAGTGCCCTCTTTTCACATTATTAGTTAAAGTTTGTTTTTTACTGCATTAGAAAATGAACATGTGGTATGAGAGCGTTTGAAAAGTGTCAACTTAAAGTGTGTGCAACTCACGCTCATTGTTGCACAACATTTTTTCTCATACTTTACATGCATTACCATGCATATGAAACATAGAAGGGCCTCATTATGAGCACTTTTATGTGCAAGTCCCAATTTGACTTTTTTTATCAACTGGAAGCCAATTAAGTAGAAAAATGTGCAAAATCAAGACGCGTACAGAAAGGCAACTTTAACACTACCCTGATTAACTTAACGCAGTCTGGAGTTTATTTTTAATGCGCTGCGGTGTACATACATACATATACACTTGGTATTTTCAGCCCTGCGCCACAAAAATGGCCATCACAGTCTTCTAGACCACACGTTGACACATTGAAATGTCTTATTTTGTCCGAGCTGCATTCTAAAATCCAAGAATATTTAGTTTACGGTGATATAAAACAGAGAAATGCAACAAATCCTCTTTTTGAGAAGCTCTAGCAATTTTTTTCTCCATATTTCTGCTTGAGGAGTGATTCAAATTTTACATTTTCTGTCGATCAGCTTAAGCAGGTACAACATGTCGGTGTGTACCATGAACTCCAGAATGTTTTTTAATTTTAAAGGTTGTTCAGAAGTGTGTGTTAGGATTAAGAGAAGCTGCCGTGGTCTTCCTCAGACTACATTCATAAGGCCCATGACCCATCCATGACATTTGTTTTACAGGCTACAATAGCCTCCTTTCTTTCCCGCTTTCCTGGCATTCTGACCGTCCATGTGATGATTCAGAAGATGAGGGATGAAGTAAAAATAAGATTTCTGTAGGTTCATTTGCTCTCTCCTATAATAATGACCTTTTTGAGCCCAGTTTTCCACGTCAGACCAGGCAACACATTACACTGAGGAATTTTTCTCGGTGGAAAGTAAGCACTAAGAGAGTCTGTTTTCTAGTTCTTGCATGGCGTACTCTCTCGGTCACTGGTCTTACTGCTCGCCTCAGTAGCGCTGGGCTTTTCCGGTCAAAGAAAAAACATGGCTTCACAGTGCTCAACCAAAATTATTATTGTGTACACTAAATAAGCAGTTCCTTATAAAATCATTTTTCCAAAACTTTGCCCGTGGGAAGAGGGAACATGTTTTGTGCAGCGACAGTTGTTGGCAGTTTCTAATGAGACGTGGTATTAAAACTAACTCCCATATTGTGATCTTAAACTCTCTTTTCAGTTTTATTTCATTGTGACTTCCAACAGGGAAAGTTCTATCATTGTGGACATGTTTTTCTATGTTTTCACCACTGGAAGATATCTTCTCATATAACTAGGCTGTCTGCAGTAAAAAGATGCAAATACTTTTGAGATCGTTGCTAAATCATCGGAGAAAACAGCAAAAAGGGGCCGTTGTATTTGCTTTTAGTTCAAGAGGTAGAAAACCTACAACTACCAGAATGCACTGCACCGCACCAGACCAAGAAGTCCTCCCGCTGGTGGGTGTGGTGGGTGATGCAGTGCAATTTTTTTTTTTTTTGACTTGCCTGAAAAATAAAATTGCAGCCAGTTGGTAACAAACTATTTGAAATTACAGTTAATCAGTAAGCTGAAATATAGTTCTGTGAACATTTTGGGCGAGAAAAGGGCAATATTGCAATCTTGGTCTCAGCACTGCCTAGTTTGATCTAAATTTGAGAGCAGCCCTTTTTACTCAAAGATCAAGCTCTGGGGATGCTGCTGAGTCCCTTCTTTATAAATGTACGCAGTACCAAATGCTGGCCGCATCATTGTGGGAATTTTAATAACATGCCGGCATCGCAAAACCAACAGAGATGATGTTTGAGCCAACAACCTGAGCCTTTGTGTCACATATGACTTTCGTGTAGGCAGTGCTTTCTATACAAAAGCAATCACATAACATGATAATAGATAAACAATCATTTACCGTCCCTGTTAAATGGAGGCATAATTTCACTCTGCTTGCAGAGTAAGGAGCTCTTGGATCTAATTGTTTTCCCAATTTGCGGATTTTCGGATTCACGCCAGCTGTTCTTCTTCCTTCAGGTAGCCACTTAATGCTGTTAGCTGCTTTTAAATCCAAACACGTCATCAAAACGTCACACCCGTCCTGCCCATGGTCCCATCATCTTCAGCACTGTTACCACCTCCCATAGCGGTGCTACGATTGTACCTTACATACAGAATGAAGCGGCATAATGATGTGGTATTTTTGATAACTTGATAACTCAAACAGCCAATGTAAAAGGGAGGAGGCGTCTCTCTCTCGATACACTTTTATACTTTATGTGTCTGCTGTAGCCGCAAAGTGAGGAAGTACAATCTGTAGTTCAAGCAACAAAGCTGATTAAAAATCTGCTCAAGTATTGCTTAAGTTCTAGCAGAGCATGCAAAAATGAAAATATCCACGTCAAAAATGTGAGCAAGTGTGGAAAATCGTCCTTGTATTGTGAAGAGCCAAGTGCATGTCGGCTCACCAGCCTTCCTCCCCTCCTCCCAAAAGCTGAAAGGAAAGCAGGGGCTTTGAAAAAAGAGCCTGTGAACAGTGAGGAGTGATTGGCAGCAGCATTCATTTCCTTCTTGCCACTCTCCAAGGATCCTGCGGTTGAATAGGGGAGCCCCTGCTTTCTCGTCTTTTGTCTGAGAGCAGCAGCTCTCAGACAAAAGATGGGTGGCTGCTTCACAGAATATTCAGTTTTATAAATTCTTGCCCTTGTGTTCAAATTGGAAAATTGGCTTTGAATATATACAGTCATATGTTTTTTTCTTGTATGTGACAGCTAATGCCGCAAGAGTTTGAGTAGTACTGCATTTTTTTGTTTTTATTGCATACATTCATGACGTTTCTAGTTTTTTTGCTGTTGATAACAGAAAGTTATAATAGTACACTCTTGGTAAGATTCAAACCATTCCTTCCAACCTTTTTGTCTTTTCTTTTTTAAACAGGAAAATATTTTAAAAAGTATATCATATTTATGACTTTATGTAAAATTTGATATTTGTATACACATACACTCACATATATACAGTATATGTACATGCATTCACCCATATATATATATATATATAAATATACACATATGTACACCCACATACTCATACATCCACACATTAAAGAAAATAAATCAATTAAAAAAATAGATATATAAATTAAATAGATTTTTTTTTAATTTAATAAAATATATATTTATTTATCTATTTAATAAAATAAGAAAAGAGGATAATAGAGCCTGCTTTTATGGGACCATAGAGGGGTTTGTATTCATGTATTCTACATTGTAATAAGATATGTAGAATGAAAAAAACATTCAGCACCTCTGTAAGGAAGTAACAGCATTTTTAAAAAACGATATTATAGTTAGATCAACAAACAAACAGACCATATTGTTTTCATTGTACAGCAACAAGGTCGACAATCCGTCATACCTGTGGGGTTGGTTTGGGAGGTTTTATCTCTAAAGTCTGTGTGTGTCTTTTTCATAACGGAGACCCATTTTCACATCTAAGTGAATTTATTAATTTGTGTACTGTAACTCTATTGAGACCACCAACATGCTTGAGCTACACTGATTTAATGAAGCAGAAGATGCTGACCTCATGATTTCAAGCCTTCTAGTTTCCGTAGCATTTCTTAAACAGAGGATATTTTAGTTTGGACACACGACTTTCTAAACCTGCAAAAAGTACAAAAATATTTGACCTTGGGCGCACAACCCGGGCTTTCAAAGTTGCGACCGTACTCACAAAGCCGCCCATGTAAAACAGCATCCAAAAATAGCGAGAGATGGTGTGCGTGAGACTTCTGAAATGACCCGTTAGTCTCCCTCAAACTGCTAATCATTTTTTCAGTAAACCAGCTGATATTTGTAGAGTAAACTAAGGAGCCCCTTTAAGCAACAAATAACCATCAACGAGGTGCCTATAAAGGGGACAGCGGCAGACAGTCTCGCTCAGATTCCTTTCCCCTGCCTTCATCCTCGTCTGCCCTCGGGCCGTTTCGTGGAATAAAAGAGGAAACTGATGTATGGCTCCTTTTGAAGTGAATCAAAGAAAACCACAGAGATTGTGACTTCATGTGTGTGTTTTTCTTCGAGCTGTAAGATGCTTTCAGATGGGACTATTTTTTGCCATCGGTGCTTCTTTTGCAGCCTGACTGTAAAAACTCAGTTGGTGTCTTTGATTGTCCTTTTCGGTGAACGCGTACTGGACTATGATAACTTTATTCGTCATTATTATTGCACTTTTCTTTTTACTTTACACTTTGATATGAATGCTTTCGCTGGAGGTAGTGAAAGTGATTTTTGTTGGGACATGCACTAAAGCTTGACTATGCCTGACATTTCCTTTTGGAAAGAAAGATGTGCAGCTGCCAGTGAAAAAGCCTCACTAGTTTCCCTCCAAATGTGCAAATTTGAAACCAATTTCCTGAAAATTAGCAAAAGAAAATGGGAATTGAAGTGTCATTATTTTTTATCTGACTCTCACTTTAGTGTGTAATGTTAATTATTATTATCATTATTATTTTGGGGTTTTTTTAAGATTTGTTTTTAACAACAAATGCTCAGATTACAGTGCAGCTGCAGTTCCAAAAGTTGTCAGGTTTCCATTTATGCATTGGGAATTTAAAACAAAAGTAAAAGTACAAAGATTCTTATTAAAAACAAAAATAAAATATGCAAAAAAAAAGCATTAACAAAGGGATACTATTACTTAAATATATATATATATACAGAGACGATACTAATACTAAACAGTGTGTAGTGTTATCTTATGTATTTTTTTCATTTATTACATATTCAAACTCCTGTTTGTGTAAATTAAAGTTGCTGTCATAGCTTTCTTAAGACGCATGCTGTTAAATCTTTAGGAAGATTCAAAGGTAACTGATGGATAAGTCAAAAAGTCGTGCAGACTTTGTAACCTGGATAAGGAGTTAAAGAAAAACAACTCCCACGACTCTACAGAGCTGTCTGTGACATGGGAAGGCATGTCAGGTGATTTCCTGCTGAAACTGTAACTCATTGCCTTGAGTTAGACTGGATGTTATTAAAGCAAAGGCTGCTATTTGGGAACTGCTTTTATTTTGTAAAGCAACTGGCAAGGCTTGTGATCATTTAAATAAGCACTTAAAACTCTGCTTATTCTGAATTTGGTTTGAATGTGTCCTCATTCACACTGTAATTATCATGTCAAAGTTTCCCGGACAGATGAGCCAAGTTTTTACCCAGATGGTCTTCTGTTAAATTGAATCTGTCTTTGGTAATGGATATAAATCGCTATGAATGACTGTGATTTGGCTGTATTGCATTTTTTTACGTGGTGAACCATCTTTAATTTGAAATGAAAGAGACTGTGCATCCAAAATTGCATACTGTGTGCTACATAGTCAATATCGGTGCTATCGTTCAACATACTTCTATGTAAATAAATGTCAATATGCATCTTTTTGGCAGAACTGAGCTGTAATAACCACATCGCCCTTTTTTCTATCTTGTGTGTGTCATTCTATGTTCCCTCTCTAAATTTGGGCATTTTTGCGGGCGTGTGACCGCAGCAAAGGTGGAACTCGTCATGAGTTCATTTTTTCCTCAGCAGCAGTTTGAAGAGTTTGCGTCGCAGGGTGGATGATTGATCTGTCTATCTGGTCAGAACTGATCATATCGCATCAAAGCATGAGAGGAGCAGCCGCTGCAGAGGCGATGAAAGCAAACTTTTTTAACCAGGGGCACGTAACGGTGAAGTTACAGTGAATTTGGGCTGCAGTGCCAAAATGCACCAGAATTTCTGGACTTGTTCTAGTGTAAGTAATGTAATCTGGTCATATGTCGGAGTGTATTGATACAGTTATTGTATTGATGCATCAATTTATATTCTTATGATCATACTACATTTATAGGGAAATGGCAAGTCGTCCCTCTAGCGTGACTTGCATTGATCTAATATAATTTTTCAAGGTATAAATCGAATGTATTGATACGAAGCATTTGCGCCTATTTAGCAAGTCAAAAGTTGTTATGTGGATGTATTTTTTGCACTTGTATAATAAACGTTACTCTGGTTCATTGTGTGCATAGCATCAGCACTTAGCAGCATCGCTTCAGATAATGGCAGATCAATGCAGGGAAGCACCAGGTCAACAGAGAGGGAGACTTCTAGTACATGTTTGCAGTCAAAGGTTTGGACACATTTTGACTTTAATAAAATGCAGACGTTCCTGATAAAACACAAAATATGCATATATGAGATTTCTAGTCACTGAATCATGGCAAGAATCAAACCAAAGATCCGCACAATGTATTAAAAGCTACCAGTAAGTTTTTTTTTTGTGCAACGTTTCGATCAAACAGATCTTTGTCAGACATTTTCAAATCATTGAAGATTTACAGGGAACTTTAAACACAGTGTGCAAGCCTTTTGTTTGACTCTTGCCTTGGTTTTATTTTTTAATTTTTTTTTATCCTGCACCTGTAGGAGGCTTTTGGATGTGCGTGCCCTCCACCGTGCATGTTCTAGTCATTAAATCATGTCATAACGTATTGCTATTAATGAGCTCATATCGTTTAAATTTAACGTGTAGTCCTTCTGTTTTGCCAAGTGAGAATCATCTGATGGTAAAAATCTGATGGCAGCAATTATACAAAAACATGAAACTAAACTGCTCATCAGTCGTAAAAATTTTGTCTCACTTGGTGTCTTTTTTTAATTACAGACCAAAACTTTTCCAAGCTTTTTTTTCTGTCTGATATCTCAGACCTTTACTTTGTACGTTACCCCCTCTCTCTGAATCATTCCTGCGGATTTGTTTGGAGTTTCCAGTTGATAGAGTTTCATGCAGGCCCTCATTTTCTCCTTCCTCGGTTAATGTCGCCAGTGTCTTCCCAGCGAGCGGCTGGAGGGAGTGTTTATCTCCTGAGCGCTCAGGGATGAAGGCTTTAGGAGGTTATAGTGCCGACTGCGCGCACAAGAGGGTCTTTGTTATATCTGTCCTGGACCTTACCACCTGGCCACTGCCACCTTTTGTTCTCCTCTTTCAAAGTCTGCAACGTGATCCACAGCTTGTAAGAGAGCACCGCGTGTCGACTTTAAACTTTATAGAGCCCAAACAGACGAGCTAAGATGCTGCTGTTTTGTGTTGACGTCTGTATTTTAAATGTGTGATTTGATATGTGATGTAACGTAAAAGATATCCATGTCGGTTTCAGTGTCTGAACCAGTGAGAAAAATGCGAGGTGATAAGTGAGTGAGTAATCCTGTGTCCCCTCCCACAGCTGACATAAGAGTCAGTGTGCCCTTGAGCAAGGCACTCGAATAAGAAGGACTGATTGTACTGTGCAGCTCTAATGTGTTGGCACTTCAGGAATGGCAGCCGGGTGTTGAAGTTATGCATGTGGGGAGTTCTTATTATTTCCCCAGAGTCGTTTTTAAGTGTTAGCATCTTGTTTGGCCTCACAAATAGCCTTTTAAAAAACTACGACCAACCTTCAGTTTTTTTCTGTAAATAATTATAGTCAGTTTGCATTATACTCATTGTTCAAACATGCAAAACACATATAACAATACGAGTAAATTCACTCTTAATTCAATTTTGATGCAGAAAATGTGTCCGATTCAGTTGGGAAAGATTATCTCCAAGTAATCGAGTGTTTTGTCTCTAATGAGAGATTAGTAAAATTGCACATACTCAGGAACCCAAGACCCAAAAACTTTATTATAACTTTCCTCTTTGCAGATGCTGACTTGTGAAGCAGATTTTATTGTGGCGATACTGGCTGACTCTAATGTAAGAGATGGGGGACAAGTTCAGCCAAGGTTAATATGAGACCTCAGCTGTTTGAGTGGGTAACACAGAGAATTTCATACGAAAAAGACTGATTTTGGCAAATCAAGCGGGTATTTTCTAAAGTTACAGACTGCTGAAGCCTTATATTAGCTTTGGCTGAACCGTCGAATGTATTTTTGTACAGAGTAAACCGTGGATTTAGTTTACTGTTTCTCACAGTGGAGTCAAGTTAATATATAGAGCATGAGGATCGTTGGCCAGAACGGACCGGAGGATTGATTAGAGCGACCATGAACTCTTACAAAGTTTTTGAATATGTAAAATGAAGGGAGTACTTTTTTAAGAAAGACCAAACTTATCCTTTAACCCCTGAGTCCTTAGCAAATAAGTGTGATTTTTTTTTAAAAAACATGGGGAGAAGGCACTGAGCAATTTAAAAAACATAGCCCAAAAATGAGCACCAAATAAGTAAAAGGGTTACAAAAAATTACCTAAAAATAAGCAAAAAATAAATAAAAAATAAAAAATAAAAACAATCAAAAAACATCTGAAAAAGGTTTATGTATTTTTTCTAAACATAATTTAAACATAAAACTATTATAATTATTAAACAGTTTTCTGGACATTTTTAATAATTTTGCAAAAATATCCCCAATTTTTTAAAGTAATTTTATGGTGTTTTCTTTTCACCTTTTACTATTGTCTTGTAATCTGAGGGAATGTTCTTGCCAGGTTGGTCTTTTTTCCCATGTTTTAGAAAAAAAAATTAAAACCAATTTTCTCAGGTTTCCAAGGGTTAAATAGCTTCTGAGAGGCGTCTGAACGCAGCACAAGAAAACTGATGTTGATTTAAGTTTCAAAGGGCTAAAATACTTTCCATATTGGTCCAAGTATTGATGCTAGCTTTGTGTTATTGTGCAGCTCATTTGTTCCTCAGACACATTTTCTCACAGATGTTTGTGGGCTTGTGATGAATCAGCGTCCTTAAATAACAGTTATTAGTACTGCCTTGTACTTTTAATCATGTCCCTCATTACAGTGTTTGGCTCAGGTTTGTCCTTTCATAGCTGAGTCTGTAACTTAAAGAAGAGGGTATCGTTTTGAATGACTGTTATTCTGTTAGAATTCATGTTTTTATGAGTCTTATTTCCTACACATTTTGAAGCCCAATTATTCAAGCAGTTAAACCATGAAAAGTTATTGAAGGGCCCGTCTTCCTCTTACTTGTCAGTTGCTATGGTGATTTTAAAGGGTTTGTGAAAAGAAACCGTTTCAACCAGCTAGATGTTGCTAGTCAAAGAAAAGGCCAACATTGTTTTGAGTAACTCAAATTAGCGATGCATTGCCCAGGTTTGGGCGTCTTCTCTTAGGGGTCGTTTACACGGCAACTGTTCTTGCATGAAATATTAAGCTTTTGTTGTGACAAAGGTGTTTTTGCAGCCTAAAAATGAAAACTTTTGAAACCGGTTTCCAGAGTGTCATTTTTAGAAACGTCATCCCTTCTGTAAACTGGCAATGCGTGGATCCTGTGAGAACTGTGACGTTTCGGGTGCAGTTTGCGTATGTGCATTATGTTTCAGACAAATAGCCATGCATAAGTAGGGGGACAAAATTTTAAAAAAGATTGTTGGTTCTCGTGTGTCCATTTGCGATCGTCTTCTTGTTAATGTATGGTGTAACATTACAAAGTTACACCGCTGACTGTTGGCCTGGCATGCATACTTTAGAGTTTTCAGTGTACATGAGGAAAGTTTTCCACGATTTTATCATATGAATGCATTTTTTTTTTTTAATGCAGGACAAAGACTTTTCCATTTTTAGTAGGGCAGCTCTTGTCTAAGCGTGGCCTTGGTAAGATAAAGATTTTATTGGTCCAGTATTTTATTGATTCAATTATAGATTCCTAATTAGTTTTCTGTGTGAAAAAAAAAAACGTATTTTCAGCATCAGTGCTCCAGACTGACCACAGCGTAGAAACAGTCTGTCATCAACTGAAATGGATGAAATGAGAAAGAAAAACAAAGCAAATATCAGCAGATCCTGCCTGCATCATGCTGATGTTATTATAATCAGATATCTACCCTCGGTAACGGACGCGCTGCTCAGTGTGGAAGCAGTGGCACTCGTAATAGAGACAGGAATTCCTGGAATTTAAGCCCATATTGCACAAATGTTGCAGCATTTTGTTGGTGTTTACACTTTTACTTGAAATGATAATTTCACAGACATTAAAGGCAGAACTGTTTTCGTCTTTCTTTGTGAAATGAAGCCACGCTTTGGACTGTTTCTTTCTCTCCTCTACGACTCTTTTCCTGTTGTAAGTTTCCAGCACAAAGACTGTGAGAAAAACATGCCGTCGCCTATATAAGCAATGTATAAACTCAGAAGCATACGATTCTGATGGTTTGGACTGTTTAAAACCAGCTCACAATTCCCATCCCTAGCTTTCGTGTGATTTTTAAAAAAAAATATTTGGCAGCAGTATGATCAAGTCACTTTGTTGATATATGATGATGAATTTCACCACATTTTTCATTAAACAGTGTCACATCATGTACTTGTGCATGCCAAGCATAAATAGATGATTCTAAGAGTCTGTTATTATGTCTGCATGTCACTGTGGGCCAAACTATACATCACTGCAGCCTAGTTTTATCCAGACATAGTTGTACACGTTAGTATGCTCATTCAATGAGGGACTTTCTGACCTGATTCATTACAGATAGTTTTCACAGAGGCAGAAAACATTGTAACATTCGAGGTATAGAAACAAGGTTAAGATGCTTGAATCACTTTTTGAGAAGGCCATAGATCAGATTTATATTTAGGTGCATTTAATCAACAAAATTTGGTGTAACTTATTTCATGCAGCATGAAAAATGTGAAAACGGAGGATTTATGACGCGTTGATGTAGATTACATTGTTATTTTATGGTGCTCAAGTGTGCTGGAGTTGAGTGTTTTCAGATCGGTGCAGGTGATACAGCATGTTCTGCCCTGGCTATTGTTAAATCTCTTGACACCAGCAGAGAGAAATGGAAAAGTCCTGCAGGAAATAATCCCCCAAAACACGACACGCTGCCAAGTTATTGTGCTGGAATTCAAAATGAAGATGTCGTTATTTTCCATTTTAAAAAGGACTGTAGAAATGTTTGCATCTGTAGTAGCAGACAGCATGATGGTGTAGTGAGGCAAACATTAACTAACAGGAACCGTGTTTACAGACACACCTTCCTAATGCTGTTTTCCCATTCCAGAGGGCAGAGAGTGAGTCAGTGATGAAACCTCAGGAACCACTTACTCCCTGTCCTCAGTCTGTGTACACTGACACGCTCCTGTTGCCATTCCTGCACATTCCTGTTTTGAAGTTGTTGCAGAGTGGATGGCTACGGTGCTGTGGGAGGGACACACTTGAGTCAGACTCACACTGACCCTCTTTGGGCCTTCATGCCTGGTTGCTTAGTTTAATTGGTATCAAAGCAGTGCAGCCACATGTTGAGACGAGGGAGGTGCAGAGAGTTAAGAAAGGCAATTATTACAGGAATAAACTGTGTGGCTGTTGGTGCTTCTAATATGCACCTACAACACTGGAAAAATACTAATGCAGCACTTGTTTTATGCACAAAAAAAAAAATTTTCTCATGTTTTTATCACTTATTTCTTTATAATGGTGTTAATGAGCACTCTCTGCAGCACAATATCTACACGGGGTGGTTTTCAATGGTCAAAATGAAAGGCCTCTCTAAAGGGTCTGTTTACTTGTCTTGCAAAGTTGCAAACTTTATGTTCACACGACAACAGCGTTTTGGGGGTCTGAAAATGCAAACTTTTGAAATCGCTATCCCTGCTGTCGCCGTGTAACCTGGCCATGCACGGGTCCTGTGAGAATGGTGATGTCACAGTCGCACTTCATGCATGCAGGAGGTGTCCTTCTGTGGTGTGTCAATACAAAGTTACACCACCAAATACTGGCCTGGCATGCATACTAAAGCATTTTGGGATGTTTTTTCAAATTGTGTGCTCACAAGAATTGTTTTAACGATGTTGTCATATGAAGGAAAGTCTTCAGTTTTTAGAGCGGCTCTTCTCATTCAAACGTGGCTTAAAATGTGCAGTTCTACTACACTACACAATTGCAAGTTTTTGAGTACATGTCTTGACATGAGCATGTTGACTGTACTAATGTTCACCAAAGCTGCTACCCGATTTCTGAGATTTGGCAGTACATCCAACCAACCTCATAAACACAGACTATGTGTAAACACAGGCTCAGGACCTCTACGTTCAGCTTCTTCACCTGCATGATTGTGTGAGACCTGCCACCCAGCAGCTGATGTAACAGTTGGTCTGGACAAGCAAAGAATTTCGGCACAAACTGTCAAAAACTGTGCAGAGACGCTCATCTCAGTAGCTGGTCTGAGGCGCCACACAACTTCCACCGCCTGGAAGACACGAGGTCAGGTGCTGAGTGCTACTCTTGTGTCCGCTCTGTGCAAACTGTCATGAGTGCAGAGGCTGCAGCTGAGGTTGCAAAGCAACCATAACCAGCATTGTATCCTAGCCCTCTTATCAGAAATCCAGAATGCAGAGCTGCTGTTTTTCCAGGTGTTGAGTGTGTATTAGGCCTGAAATATAGTCTGTGGGTCAGATGTAAAGCACAGGTTATCCCTGCATTAAAATGATCAACTCTCTTCCTGCTATTTAGGGAAGAAAGAATACTGCTGGCTGTGATTGGTTGTTCCTTGTCTCAAAAACAGGTGCTGCGGGCTTCTGCGTTTCATAAAAGTAGGCACTCGGGAATGTGCGCATGATGCGTCAGCGTGGCTCATGAGCGCGTCTTCACTGAAAACAATAGAAATGAGTGTGAAAATAAACTCAGCATGTGTTTGGCCCCTTAGACAATCTTGCAGGTTGAGAAACAGGATGTGGAGGCCGAGTCCTGCATAGGATTACTTGCAGGTATCCGACAGGTGAACCAATAAAAGGTGGTATTTTGTACTCATTTCATTTCCGGGGTCACTTCTGGGTGAAACAGAAAACATGTGGGTTGGATCACAGGTGTTTGGTGATGAATATATATTAAAATTAGATGAAAAAAAACTTGATTCAATATTTCAGTGTTTCAGTGTGCTGACCTCTGCACAAGCTTGAATATAAGCTACGATCAGGTGTGTTACTAACAGGCATGTTAGCTGTGGAGCTGCTCAATATTATGACAATAAGCAAAAAATAGTGATTTAAATTGTATTTCCCAAAATTACCCGTGTTTTGAAATATACTGTCTTAGTTTCACATGTAAGAAATGGCCCAAAAATGATAACTTTGCACCTTTAAATGTGTGTCATCTGATGCTGCATTGTAAAATCACAAAATAAGAGGTAATTTTTAAAAAAAAAATAGTTTACTGAATTCCTCTTCTTAGACTCAAAGCAGAGGAATAATCCCACATACAGAGTGAGGCACAGGAAATCAGTAATAAAAATCACTAAATCACATTAAATGTGAGGTATTTCTCAGTTCTAACCAGATCTGACTTTTTCACTCGACCAACAATTTAAAGTTTTATGTTACAGTACATATTTGGGCAAAATTGCTCATAACCCTGTAAAAAAGGTTTTTTTTTTGTTTTTTTTTTAATTTTAATTTATTTTTTTGCCAGTTTAATTTATTGTAAAATTGATCTTGTGGCATTAAAAAAAGTCTTAAAAAGTATTATATTTAATTTACCTTTAGCTGAAGGAATCCTGTCTTACTATGTGGGCTTGGTTTCGATACTCGTGTATGTAGCACCCGTCCCCTCTCTGCGTTGGTAAACGCCTCAGAGTGTTTTTAATTGAGCCGAATGTGAGAAAGGTCTCTGAGCCGCAGCTCTGAGACAGCCCGAGGGTATTGGGGGAGCCTGGGCACATTCTTCCCCTCTCTTTAAACTGGATACTCACAGACTGATAGACAGACCCCACTCTGCCAGACAGACGCTTTCAGGGACTGATAGCACTGCCTCGGGCCGGGGTTGGGGATTTCACCAGCGCACATTAGACTTGTATGACTTTTGATGCAGCAGGAATGCAAGTTAAAAAAAAACTTTAAGGTTTGTTAATGACAAAGAAACACAACACACAGGACCCCGTCCCGCTCTCTGATGCTCATGTTGATGGCATTTCCTAAAGCTATGCATTCACTAAAGTCTGAATGGTTGTTTTATGCAAGTCCAGTTTTATCTAAGGCATTCCAATCTCTTTCCTCTTAACCCTTCGCCTACCCAATTTTGCTTCCTGGATAGAAAATTGCGGTCATATTTGGATGTTGTCTCACTCGAACGTTTTGAAGTTTTTCACTTGGGCACTAAGAGGTCTCAAGCGCTAACAGATGTGGTTAGTCCATCTCTTTTATTGTGGGGAAACCCCCCTAATCTACGCTGGCAGTTTGAGTGGATATTTTACCATTTTCCTCAGGCTGTGTGAGTGTCTAAATCTACCTCTAAATTAGAAAATGTCTTCTCTTTAATGTCTTCCGTAGTGGTTTTTCCTCTGGATTTCTTAAATATTCAGTAAATTGATGTCATTCATTGTCTCATAAGGTACAATTTTATGTCCTCTGTCCTCACGCAGGCCTCGATGCAGAGCTCTACTATGTGCGAGACGATGTGGTGAATCATTATGCTCTCTCCTTCACCCTGCCGGTGCCCAGCGAGACCAACAGCCTTCACTTCTCATGGCATTCCAAGACCAAGGTGAGTCTCCGCATCACGAATTATTGATTAAACACTTTTCTTACGTGCACATACGGTTGGGCGATACATTGGATATACTCAAGGTATCACGGTGTGTTCCACATGTGATATATAAAATGGCTATATTGCGAACATCAAGTATGAAAAGTCGTTTTAGTTTTTATGGTTCTCTTGCTCTCTTCTACAGCTCTCTGCCTCTCACAGACACACACACAAAACAGGGCTTTTGCAGAGCTCCAGACTGCAACTTTTTAGTCACATTTTGCAAGCATGAAGCACTACTGCAATTTGCAAATATTATAAATGTATATGCGCTGGAGAGCTGTTAGTTTGTTTCAAGCCTACAGAGAGTTTATCATCAGTATAATGGCGCTGCGGTCTAACTTAATGAGGTGTGTGTTTGTATCTGCACAGCTCCGATAGTGACTATTTGGCCACATTTTGTGACTACGGAGTACAAATGCAACTCGCAAATATTAGTAATATATGAACAGGAGATCTGTTAGTTCGTTGCCCGCTCGTGGTCAAAGGCCCCGCGGTATCTGTTTAACTGTCTGCTTACATCCCACATCAACACTTTCTGCTGAGACGAGCCTAGTCCTTCAAAATAAAAGCACCATGGGACCCGCTTTGATTTATTTAATTATAACAATACTTTTAAAAATTTCATTTTAAAATTACTTTATTTAACTTCCTGAAAACCATATTTTATTAAATGTTATTTTATTAGTAGTGTATTCGGTGTTATTATATAACAGTAACTACTTCATTTACCATGAATGTAACTGCAGTTCATTTAATGGTTTTGTATTTTAGTAGTTAACGTTAATTTAAAGGACATTTAAAAATACTGCGATAGCCCTACATGCACATGCACTTATGGTTTAAGGCAACCCATTTGTTTGACAGCTTTTCTTCATCATTCTGTGTTTATAGGTTGACTACCGGCTTGGCTTCCACATGGAGAACCCTGTTGCCATGAACCAACCGCGGAGCAACATCTCCAGTCAGGGGGAGGTGCCCCGAGTTCCCTCTGGTTGGTCAAATGCTTCACTTTTGTTGTGTCATGAACTCACAGAGCTCCTTCAAGCTCCTCAGTAGGAGACATTAGGCATCAGCGATATCACGGCTTGATGATGGTGTGATTTTTAAATACCGTTTTATATACGGACACTAGTCTTTCTGTTAACTTCATAGTGGAGAGGCTGTTATGAGGATGTTTTGCATTCACTGCACATCAGGAGCCAACCAGAGGTCAGTGTGGTTCAACAGGCAGCTGAGCCGACCGCGAGTAGTGACGAGAACGCAACAGTAGACAGAGAAAAGAGCTAAATTTCAAATCTAACTTGGTGAATTTAGGTATTATTTAGACCAACCCAGAGATGCTGACCAACACGATTTTGGGGAGTTTTATTTTGTGTCTTTTTCTTTCTTTTTGGTAATCCTCTTTTAATTGATTTATGTAAACAATCAAAAACAAAATACACAACCATATGAACATGATAGCCTTTTTATCATGTAAAAATGGAAAATAAATAAACAGATAAATAAAGAAAGAAATTAAATGAAAAGATAAAGAAATAAAAGGAAAAATAAAATAGAATGAACAAATAAATAGGTGAGGACAAAAAAAGAAAAAAGGGAGGCAATTAAATAAGTAAAAACAATAAGATTAAAAAGGGTAGAAGATAAGTTGAGAGGTAAACAAAAAAATACAGATGTAAGTATACAATGGATGGCTACTAGTTACACTTCAGTGTTTGTCTGATTCAAAGTCAGGTCTGATTTGTAAAACATACACTGTCCATTTTGTCCAGTTTTTTTTCTGTGGAGTTTAAAGTGTTTTTACGATGAGTTAACAAGGCTGCTAACGAGTCGCAACAGGAATTTAAAAGGTTTGTGGTTGTTTTATTTTGTTTAATGAGGAAATATTACATTTTCACAATTCCATCATCCTACTTTTACATCACAGTTTAAAGCCTGCAACTACATATCTTATTCTTTACAATTCACTTAAGTCATACATTTCTAACGTGTTTGTTGGAGCACAGATTTAAGCCAGATATTATGTGTTGCAGGAGACTTGAGTTTCTAAATGACGTGTGTGTTTCTGTCTCTCTCCAGTCTTTAGAGTGGACCTCTTCTGTTCCGGCAAAGTCGATGGAGAGGCTGTTTTAACGGTGCAGCTCAACCTGACCATCCATGCCAACAACTACACAGTGCTCAACTTCAAGAGGAGGAAAATGTGCTACAAAAGTGAGTATCTTAACAGCCTGCACGAGTGTCTGGTCTGAGATATACATCACAAAGGTAGTGCAGCCTTATTGAATGTTCTGATCAGTATCATTATTTCTCTATCCGTGGACATTTTTCAAACAGACTTAAGGAGGGAAAACACAGGTGTAATTAATAAATGTAAAGATTGTTGTTCCTGCGGGCTCGCTGCAACATTTCAGTGTAACTGAGCCATCAGTTATGTAATGAGCAACATGTGCTTTACCTGTATGGAGGATAAAAAATGACATGGGTATCAGAGGTAGATAGATACATAATAAGTATGTAAATAAATACATGAATAGATATATAAAATAGATAACTAGATAAATATGTGAATAAATGCATGAAAAAATATATAACATGGAAATGAATAAATTATTGTGTGAATAAATACAGGGAAAAAAAATCAGTAAACAATATGGAAATTTAAAAAAAATCCATAAATGTATGAATAAATACTGTAATAAATAAGAACAGAAATACATTTTAAAAGAAATAATTGAATAAATAAAAAAGAAAAAAGAATAAGATAACTAAGGAAATAAATAGATAAATGCATGAATAAATAAACTAAATAATTAAACTAAACTTTAAACTAATAATAATAAAATAGTATGCCTGCATATATATATATATATATATATATATATATATATATATATATATAATTTATATTTATTTTTTTCTGTGTGAGGTTATAAGGTAGGAGGTCTTAAACTTCAGCTTTAACTTTAAATTTAAGAGCTGTATTTATTTTTTTCGAGTCGTATTGGATTGATCAATAAGAAACTAACTGGAGCATACTGTTATGGTACTTACTAACTTATAATTTTGTTAAAATAGATTCAACATAGAACATGTATTGAGTGTAGAGTTTGAGGGATTTTCTCACTGTTGTCCGCCCTGTGCGTCAGATACACCACAGAGTTACAGTGGGAGATGTACAGGTTTTTTGTATTTCCTCCTCACTTCTGTGCTATTTTCAACCTGCCTGAAGATAATTACACGTGGCCAAGCGGCTTCTTGCCATATTCCACATGGAAACCAATTTATTCCCATCTTATTTTGAGCATGAGTCAAATTAGCAGCCATAAGAGATTCTTTGTATGCCTGAGTGCTGCTCAGTAATGCAGGCTGGGAAAACATACCTTTCAACAAGTGTTGTAGCAGAGCACTAACAATGATGTATGCTTGCTGTTTTATAATTGCGCCCCGAGCTTACTGACTTATAGTCATTTTCAACCACTGGAACTTTTCAAAGCAAGCCTTTTGAGGAAGCTTAAGTTTAAAATCTATTTCAAGTTTGTGCTCTGGGGCATTTTCACAAAGTCCTGCTTGCAAGATTGTCCTTTACGCTGTACTACACTGTACTAGATGTTGCACATGCATAATTCTTTCTAATCCTGCATTTGTAGTTTTGTTCGTACAACCTATCATTTGTTGTTTTAATTTCTTATAAAGCTGGGGTAGTAAAAGGTACAAAAAATGTCTTAAGCCCCTCCCACCAGACGACCACAGGCACATGTACGTGCCTCATCCAGTAACCCAGTGTTTCCCATACATTGATTTTTTAAATTTCATTTCAAATGATGTGCCCAGCCCCTTCTTGCACCTCTCTTTCTTTGTTTATCAGACCAAAAACAAGACAAGAATTAGCTGCTAGCTGCCCCACAAACCCTCCGCCTGGCTACGCTGCGTAAGTCTGCCTCGTCGGGCAGAGAGCGAGAAGCAGCTCTGCAGACGGACCCTCGGTCAGAGACCGTAGCAGTTCAAATTAACCCCTATGTGAATCCCACAGCTGCTGGTGGCCAGCTGCAGCTGTGTTTTGAACTGTTTAACTGCAGCAACGGAAGGTTTTCTGATACGGCAGGGATGATACGGCACTGGTTGGATTCAGGTTGCTGCAGCCGCTGACAGCGGGTTTGTCTCTGACGCTGTAGGAGGGAACACGGTGATTCAATGCTCCAGTTAATGTTTGATACATGAACTTGAAGCTGCTTCTGTGAGCCTTTGGCTCCGGTTATCAGAAGGCTAAACTATTAGCGACAAACTTAAACATTTTCCCAAATTTGCCTCCTGTTTTATTTAGTTTATTGTCTTCCTTTTTGGGTTTGCTTTGCAGAAAGTACGTAGACATGCACAGTTTAGTCGAGCTAGGGTCGTAGCTCTTCTTTAGTTTCTTCTGTCCTTGTCCCAGTATACGAGCATATCCGACTCCGCCACGCGAGGTGGAGATATGCCCTCTTTCAGCTAGTAGCAATAAACCTACATTATTGATACAGTCTATGCTATGGACCCAATCACAGTCACCACTGTTTATTTCATGCCAGTTTTTGTTTCATTATCATGTATTATTTGATTTCAGCGTTTCATACTCCTCTAAATATCAAAGGTATGTGAATGAACTCTGCCTGTTGTCACCAGAGTTAATTAAAATATTTCTCTTTTCTTTTTCCTCTGTGAACAGGAATCGATTCTGACCCAAAGATTCCCATCATCCCCAACAACAACACTCAACGGCCTGAGTGTAAGTACCCAATCTCATCATCCTCTTCTCCTTAACCCTTAAACACCTGGATCGATCGATTTGTAGTGCTGCTTTAGACTTCTTTCACAAGTGCTTAAACCTTTCAACCTCTGCAGATTTGCACCATCTTTTTTTTCAGATTATTTTTTGGGATTTTGCCTTTATTAGTTATAGGACAGTTTAAGAGTGAAAGGGGTGGAGAGAGAGGGGCTGACATGCAGCAGGTTGTTATTGAACCTGCAGAAAATAATGTAAAAGCTAGAGAAAATGTCTAGGGAGAAAATCTATATTTATAATGATCATGATTACATATTTAAATGTATGCCACAGAATTATTATAATCTTTTAACACTTTCCAGATCATTTCCCTTTTGTTGTTTTTCAATATTTATTTATTTATTTATATTTTTTTTTACTAATTTTTAGGTGATTTTCTTGGACTTTTTTTTCGTCCACAGTATAAATAAAAAAAAATCTTAAAAATAAATACTAAAAAAAAAAATCTAAAATCTAAAAAAAATTCCAATAATAATAAATACTATGTAGTGCATAGTGTTTCAGTATGAGGAAGTGCAGTGGTAAAAAAAAATAGTTACTAAAGAGCCTTTAAAAGTATAATAGCAGTAGGCAGGAAAGTCTGCATCTTGGTGGAAAGAAATCAAGCCAATTTGCTCAACTTTCAAAGCAGCCCCATGCGTTGTCCATCCTTGGTGCCATCAGCCTGATAAGATGATGGCTATATAAGCACTGAGAAGTCTCTCTGTACAGCAGTGCACATTAGTCAAGCTTTCCATAACGGAGGCATATGAGCTCGAAGAGAGGGATCCATTCTCCGAGTGAAGTGCACTCTGTCACCCCCCCACCCCTCGGAGAGGCTGTCCTCCTCTAGTGCGATTTATTCAGACTCTTTGTGAGCCCACTGCCTCGGTAACAAAGTGCCATTAGTGGGTTGTCTCTCTTCTGCTTGGGTAGGCCCGAGGAACCTGGGGCCCTCGGAGGCTTTTAGAGAGGTGATGAGAAAAGCTCTCAGACACTGGATCCTGGGCACAGCCTCCACTATTTCAGGCCTCCATTAAACCCAAGTGGAGCCCCCAGCGCACTTTTAGTTTCTCCCTCTCTCCCTCATGTCTTTATCTCATTGCCTAACCTCGTGTTTTTGCTCTGCGTCTTTCAGAAGCGCTTCTGTAATAAGGAAGGTATTTTGTGTGCAACGATGCCCCGTTCTCCCAAGTTACTCCTTTGCTGTGTTTTATCGTTAACGTGTATGAACGATAAAAACTGGTCAATTAAACATCAATAAAGTAATGGATGTATAAATTTAGAAATGAAAAAAAAAAGAATGCTGAAATAAATATGTTAATAAAAATGCAGAAATAAAGACACGGAAGAACAGAAATTAATAAATTGCTGCACAACATGTAAAAAAAATCCTGTTGCCCTATTTTTACCGAGTTTCTCTTTTGCTTTGTCTGATTACTAATGTATATGGAGGACAGAAAATGATGAATAAATGTGTGTTCTATTAATTTTTAAATTGATAGAAAAAATAAATGCTATATTTAAAGTGTAAATAAATAAATGCATAAATAGAGGAATAAATGTGAAGGTAAGGACCTTCCAACTCATTAACCTACAGACAGAAATTTTTGAAACGTGCTGAAATGATGAAATACATTTAAGATTTTTAATTTATGTTTATTTACCAACCTATCTTTATTTTTCTATTTATTTCCATATTTTTCCAACAATTATTATTATTTCCAGTATTTATTTAAAGATGTATTTATTTATTATGCATTTATTTAAGCCTATATTTTTTGTATTTATTTCAGTCTTTATTTATTAATTTATTTACTAATCTCTGTATCCATTCATTTATTCCATTATTTTTTTTATCTTTTTACTAAATCCTGTATTTAATATTATTTATTTTTGAAACTGAAGTCCCTTTTCATCCTCCATATGTTTTAAGTAAAACACTGTTCTCTGTTTTAGGATGGTATTTTATGTTCAATGATGCGGCATATGCAAGTGTCTCCTTTGTTGCATCTGATATTTAATGTTTGGTGTGTTTTCCTCCGTAGATGGTGTGAGCACCCCCACCACCTCCACCCAGGTCTTCTATATAAGTGTGAGCGTCTGCTGCATTGTCATCTTTCTCGTGGCCATCATCCTGGCCATCCTGCACCTGCACAGCATGAAAAGAGTGGAGATGGAGGACAGGTTTGTTTCTTTTGTTTGTCCAAACAGACCTGAACGTTCGTATTGTATCATTTAGGCAAAGTACACTCGTTATACTGAAACTGATGAAAACCAGCACACAGATTTACAGCCTTGTATCTTTCACCTGTGGAAGTTATGTTAGTATTTTGTGCAGAGTGCTGCTGTTCAAAGACCAACAGAAATAGGTCATCTATCTCCACAGAGAGGATTATATCAAGTTGAAACGTGCACTTAAGATCTCCTGTTGTTCACTCCTGTAATCTCGTCTCCAGATGGCTGTAGGCAGCTACGCTGGTAATTGATGTGAAATGAGATCAGCAGGGCAGTGTTAACTTTAAATTGTACAAAGATTTCTTTCTTTCTTGCCAAGAAATTCTGTCTGAAGTTATGTTTTAAAATTGAAATTAAGTCGCTGTTTGTGGCTTGATTTAATCAGGATGTCAACTTATGGCCCTTCTTTATTTAAAATTCCTTACTTTTCTGATTAGCATTAGGTCAATAGTCAACTAATTGATCAGTCTACTAATAAATTAGTTGATCAACAGAAAATTAATTCAGTGACTATTCTGAGAATCATTTTTAGGCAAAATCCTAAAAAATCACTGGTTTCAGCTTCTCAAATGTAAAAACATTCTGGGTTTTGTTGTCATTTATGATTGTAAACTTTATATCTTGGAGTTTTTGACTGTTGATCAGACAAAAATAAAAATCTGAAGATGTTACTTTGGGCTCTGGAAATTTGCAGCATCAGCATTTTTCTGTATTTTCTGACATTTTATGGACAAAACAGCTAATACAGAAACTAAGTGAATGATAAATGAGTAATTAAAATAATCGTTAGTTGCATCTCTAGAATTTGGTTTTAACAATGACGATAAAGTTCTTATGGTATGGTATCGTATTGGTCTTACCTTTAGTGATTAAGTAACTATGTAATAAAGTTAAGATACATTTCTCCCCAAATTCAAAATTACGAACTTTTCCTCTTACGTTTTGATGCGACTTGCTGAGTGTTAGACTGTCAGAGATAACCTTTACCTTATCACAGTGCAGAAGGACATGTTATGTTTGGCGGATGTAGCTCAACAGAGAAAAAGTAGTTCCTACGTCAGACTGCTCACAACAGAGTCTGTGGATTGTCTTGAGTGACCGGGTCATGATTTCTGGAAAGACATCACTGTTTATTCATTTGTTATCGGACTCTGGACAGGTCGCCAGGCTATCACAGGGCTGACTCAGAGACGCAAACAACCACTCAAACTCACATTCACACCCACGACCAATTTAAAGTCACCAATTACATGTATTTGGACTGTTGGAGGAAGATGGAGAAAACCCACGCTTACACGGGGAGAACATCCAAACATCCAAACATCCAAAAAAGGACTTTACAAGCAAACTTATTAATTAGATTTAAAAAATGTTGTTAAAACACAGCTCTTGGTGCCTTTTGATAACTACTCTGTGTTTATCTTCTCTGTGTTTCAGTGTGAGTGACAGTGGGAGCTCACAGGGCCTGTCTCAGCCGTCCACGCAGACCACACAGTACCTGAGGGCGGACACGCCAAACAACGCCGCCCCTGTCACCAGTAAGAAATGAAACACCCTCTCATTACAACATCATTACCCACGGGCAATCAGATTCAGTAACACGATGTAACATCAGTCCAGGTTAGAAGATGGCACCTAGAGTTAAATTCAGTATTATTCAGCCTGCCAGTGTTTTTTTTTTCTCTTCTCTTCGCTCCTAATTTATGGTTTGGAGGCTCGACACTTTTGGAACGTCTTGCTCGACAGAAATGACGTATTTTTGACGTTGTTGCGCAACACTTTCTTTCATGCTGCACACCTGGAGAATTTGTAATGTGTGTAACTGATGATGCCATATTTTGTTGCAAAATGTGGTTGATAGTGTTACTGTTGTCGCCACAGAAATAGTAGCTTTAAATCCACACGGACTCCGACCGGCTTTCAGCCGTGTGTCAGCAGCAGCAGCTCCTGCACAGTTTAGAGGACAGCGGGCGGCCAAACTGCCTCCATCAGGCTGACTGACAGCAGAAATTTACTGAACAAAAATAGTTTTCTTTTTTTTTTTTCTCTGCACGGCAGTTTATGGTACCGAACATACATCAAAACAGACACTTTAATTTCCCCGAAATATTCAGATATTCCAAAATTGACTCTTTTTTTGGGGGGGGGGGGACTTGAATAGCAGTCGATAGAACAACATAATAGGGTCATTAATCCAATTCCTCCACAAAATCTTGCAGAATTGGGCTTATTTATTTTACCCACTTGGTCCAGAGCTCAATGAACAAACTTTTCTGAAGACAAAGAGAAAGAGTAATCTTTTTCATAACATAAATATCATTCACTGTATCTATCCTCTCCTGTATTGTAGGGGGTTCAGGAAGTAACCAGCACCTTGTTAGGGCTTTTTCGCGAGCAGAAATCAAAATACCAAACAAATATTTATCAGGGTGCTCTTTAAAAAAAAAAAAAAAAGTTTTTTAAAAAAAGGGTGAAAAATTGCAAGGGCGGATCAATATTGATTATGCCCATACCAAATGAGGGGAATCTGCTGCTCACAGACAGACTGGGAGTTAATCCGTCACTAAATATACGGTTAATAAGGTTAACAGACATACAGCGAATCATTCTTTTACTCTTTCTAAATGCAACAGAAATAGACCCGGGTGCTAAAAAAAACATAGGAGGTGTCTGTTTACCATGGAGACGACTGAAACTTCTCGCTGAAACATAAATTGAAAACATGGTGCTGCTCTTTAATTTCTGTCTAGTGACACTCTTCAAAAGCGTTAAGGCCATAAGTCGACATTCACGCTGGCATCTGCAAGTGTGCATGCTTTTCCAAATGCAATAACCGACTGTGAATGACCTAATTAGCTTAACTCGTGTCATAAGGTTGTAATGAAGAGCAGAGATCCTGCAGCGATGTTCTGTCTTTATGTAGCTATTACCCTCCTGACCCCTCACTGTCTGAGCCATGCGTACATGTCCACAGCGAGTGCTTTGCGTCAGGCCGACTGTTGAGAAAAGCGAAAGCAGTCTTTTTTTCACTAGGATTGATGTAAATATAGAAAGTGGTGGGAAACATAGACGCACAGTAACAAAGTTACAGACTAAATCTCAGCATGCTTACCTACCTCAGTGGATTATAGACTGATTCTCAGCTCTGGCACATTTGCTGCAGTCGCTGTGTTCGTTGTTGTTGGTGTTAGATGGCAGCGTGATTACTCACCCAGCCTTTGATCACTCGGCTGGCTCCCACTCTAATTATGGAGAAGTCTGTAATGTTTTAGTGGAAATAATCTGGCGTGCTTTGCAATATAAACACTGTACAGATCAATTTCGGTTTATCATGTGGATTTGACCTTTAAATTACAGGGTGAACAAAATAATTTAGGTTTGCCATACTGAAAGCATCATAATGTTTACTACAGCAGCCCTTTGACTTTGAGTCAGCAGGCTCTTTTCCGCCTCATATCTATTAGTGCAGTTTATGGAGGAAGAAAAATGAGTTAATAATCAGTCAACATATAGATATATCAATTAATACAGGAGTAAATAAATAAAAATATTAATTAATATGAAAGTAATTGAATAAATACTGAAATGATTAATAAAATGCCAAAATAAATACAGGAATAAATAAAAATCCATAATTTAATCTGACATAAATATATCAGATATATTTTATTCCTACATCTTTCTGTCTTTATCTCTAATTAGGTATGGGGTCCTAACCTTTGTATTTGTTTCTTTATGCATTTTCTTAGTTCCTAACTTTGTGCCTGTTTCATACTTACATACTTAGATAACAGGCCTGTTAGAGCCTGTTATGTGCCAGCATTAAACAGATTTCAATGGTCAGTTACAGTAGTCAGCTCCAAATTATTTGAATGAATAGTTCATTGATTCACCTGTCAGTCAATCAATCAATCAAACTTTAATTGTATTGCACCTTTCATTCACGCTTTAGCAGTTCAAAGTGCCTCACAGAAGGTACTGACAAGCAGATAATAGGACAGATGATGTGTAGACCATGCAATAAAAAGAGAAAAGTTAACAATTTAAGACCAATGTACAAGAGATGATAAAAATGTTGATGCAATATATTAGATATAAAAGCTATATTAACAGTAATAGTAACTAAACAGTGAGATGAAAAATAGATTGGACACCGGCGGAGAATGAGAGCGGAGCGGACATTCGGAGACACCAGCGGAGAACAAGAGTGGAGTGGACAGTTGGAGACACCGGTGGAGACACTGGTGGAAATTAAGAGTGGAGCGAACATCGACAGAGACACGGGTGGAGAAAGAGAGCGGCGCGGACACCAGCGTAAAATGAGAGCAGAGCGGACATTCTGAGACATTGGCGGCGATATCGGCGGGGACACTGGTGAAGAATGAGAGCGGAGCGGACAACGGTGGAGGATGAGAGCGAAGCGGACACCTGCAGAGACACCGGCAGAGGATGAGACTGGACCGGACACCAGCGGAGAAAGAGAGCAGAGCGAACATTTGGAAACAAGGGTGGAGAATGAGAGTTGAGCGGACATTCGGATACACCGGCGGAGAATGAGAGCGGAGCGGACATTCGGAAACATCGGCAGAGATACCAGCAGGGACACTGGCGGAGGATGAGAGCAGAGCGGACACAGGCGGAGAAAGAGAGAGGAGCGGACATTATTTTTTATAATCATTTTAATAAAATTTGATGTGTGTTATGATGATAATAATATAATAATAATGAAAATAATAATAACAGCCTAATAATATACAACATTAAAACAATAAAGTTTGTAGTCATCATGATTTAAATCTTGTCTATAAAACATGACTGATCAAAGGCCTGGCTGATCACCAGCAGGTAGGTTTAGTCCGTGTGTATGATCTTTCGTTGCCCTCTTGTGGAAACAAACCCACATCTCACCTCCTGTTTGCCCTCTTGCCTTTTTCTTTATATCTTATTCTTTGCTGAACGTGATTATCTGCACCACCATCCACCTTTTTTATTTTTTTGTAATAAACTTGACGGCCAGGTTTATTCAACTTGCAAGCATGCCTTGTTTGATCAGTGTTTTGTGTATGAGCTGAAAATGTACAACCACAGTATGCATCTCTTCACTCAAGTCTCGTAATTTGAGTGAGCTCTCCATTAAATCACCTCTTTCTCACTTCCCCTCTCCTCTTGTCATCAGACAATCACCCTGGTTCTGCACCCATTCTCCAGCTTGCTGCCTCCTCCTTCCAAAACCCCGGTGTCCCCCCTCATGAAACCAAAAGTAAGTTCCAGTGAAGCTCCTGAGATGCTGTTTTGTCGCTGGTGCACTGTAATAATGACATCAACACATTAGCCATGTTTTGTCCGTAGTTTTGTATCTTGGATAGATAGATACTGCACATGGTTGCATATCTGTACCTTCATGACCTGTTTCTAGTGAGAGTGTTGTGAGCAGTTTAGTAAAAATTACATCCTTTAAAGAAATGTAAAGTTATAGAGTTTGTTCAAGCTTCAAAATCACAGCCGCTACATCTCACCTGCTTTATACTATCATTTTCTGTCATTTTTGTTTGGCAGCTTGTTGTTTAACAGCATTTTTCGGTATTTGAAATTCAGTGGAAAAGTTTAAAAAAAAAAAAAGGCTCTGTCAGTAAGTGCTGAAACAATATTTTATTAATCAATTGCTAATCCACAAAAATTATTTTTATTATTGGTTAATTTTTACATCATTTTTTGGGATGCAGACATTAAGCCATTAGAATCTGCTGCTTTTCTCAGTTAAATCATTGTAGATTTAATGTGTTTGTGTTAGAGATGTTACCTCGGCTCTGAGCACTTGTGATAAGCCTTTTTTTAAATTTATTTATTTATTTAAATTATATTTAAGCCCATACAGTATTTTATAAATGAACATAGCACGGAGTGTGTGGTGCAATTATGTAGTGTGAGTGAGGCTGGTATTATAATTCAGATTCCCATTGCACTTTTTCCACTGTAAATATATGTAGGACGAAAAATGACGAATGAAGCGTCAATAACTAAATTGATAAATGTTACAGTAATAAATAGATAATTATGAATAAACAAGAAGGAGAAGAATCAAGTGCTGCTATAAATACAGAAATAAATATATGCATAATTTAAGATATAAATGCAGTTTAAGACCTCATATCTCATCAACATGAAGACATAAATAAATAAATGTAGTTGTAGAAAAATGAAAAAAAAAACTAAATAAAAAAGTATTTATTTTTACATGTCCGGTCAGCCATTTATATTTTTATTTATGCATTTATCTATTTATTCTCATATTTATTTCATCATTCTGTTTATTTGAATTGTTTATTTTTCAACATTCAGTTTATTCCTTTTTTTTAAATTTATTGTGCATTTATTTATACAGCCATACATACATACTTAAGTCAGTATTTGTCCTTCATAGTAAAAGAGTGTTCTTGCTACAAAGTATTAGCACTGCATAGTGTAAAACCAACCACAGTAGAGAAGAATGTGCTACATATATATACTGTGTTATGCCCGTATATGTGCCATTACTCCTGTTGATATTCCTTTTTATTGTTTTTAATTGTTATACCTAAACTTTAGTACTCTTGTGTATCGTACAGTTTTTTAAATGAACGTATTCATTGTCCTCCACTGTTGAAAATAGTTTGACCTCTAGAGGGCAGCATTGATCTGTACTGTGTTTTAGTGCTCAGTTCACAGTCCTCACACAACAGCAGAGATTTAAAAGTTTAATCAAAGCACCTTATAAACCCCAGATTGGATCCGTTTTTGAGATTTAAGCCTCAGCTTCTCTCCTCTGCTTCAAGTATCAGACAAGAACAAGAGGAAGCTCTTGTTTCCTGGAGGCAGATTGACTGTTGCTGCCTCCAGCTTTTATCTGGAGGTTGTTTGTCAGTGAGTTTTCCATTGTCTCCTTCATCCACCGGTTTATCTACAGTCTGTCTAAGCAGCTGTGCACAGTTCAGCCTGACAGTGAGCAGGAGGTCAGGATGTGTTATCGCTCATCACTGACATGTTGTGTACACAGGGAGTGTGTTGATATAAAGGGGTTGTGTGTACACTGTTTGTTCATCTGTGTGTGTGCCTTTTAAAAAAAATCCAAACTCACTCCTACCTCGGAAAGGCAGCCGCCAGTGAGTACGTCGGGCGGTTATGTAATGGAGGTGCTGTAATACAGGACTTTGCATGATGTTGCTTCAGTGCAACATACGCAGGATACTGTTTATGTGCTGCTTACTGTGTTTCTTGTAATTTCTGGAAATCTCTGAATTCAAATGAGGATTCTGCGTCTATTAGCAGAAACCTCCGTGAGTGCGAAATGTGTCAAAAGTGATGCAATGCATAAGTGCCCCAGGTTGTTTTCCAGTGTTAATCAGGGTTAAAAGACCTGTCAATCCATTCTGAAGTGTTTTGTTTACATTTGGATCAAGTGTGCCTCTTAAGCAAGTCTGTGTTTTTCCATCCTCGCAGGTTACCCCTCGCTCCGCATCGAGAAGAACGACCTGAGGAGCGTCACTCTGATCGAGGCCAAAGCTAAAGTGAAAGACATTGCCATCTCGAGGGAGAGAGTCACACTGCGAGACGTCTTGCATGAAGGTATTTGTCTCCTTCTTTCTCCCAAACAAGCTTTTGTATTCCTCAGAAAGGTTATCTCAGCAACTTCACTGAAAAGTGGAACATGCATTCAGAGCATCTGCTCTTCAAAGAGGTGCTGCTCACAGATTGTGTCATGCCGAGTGGTTAACATTTCCTCCTCTCGCTCTCGGCTCAGGAGTCTCACTGTGATGAGAGGTGTGGTTTTTGATTGGCAGGCTGGTGGAGAGTTTTTTTTGATGGATCGGCTGTAATTATTATTAACTTATCACTAAAAACATACAAAGACATAATAGGTACATGTTTTTTTTCCCCTTGTACTGAGTTCTCAGAAAAAGCCTTAAGTCTCTGACAATAGTAAGAAATAAGATTAATTTATCCACCTTATGTAGCAGGAATATTTTTTGTTTTTAATCATCAGCTTATATGCAAACAACGTGAAAACAGAGATCAAACATGTAAGATAACAAAGCTATAGAGTTGAGCAGTGGTTCTCCTCCATACTAATGAGCTGTTTACATGGCAGCGGTTCTTGCATGAAATGTTAACTTTTGTTGCGGTTTGGCCTTTTGTTCACATGACAACAGCTTTTTTGGGGCCTGAAAAGGCAAACTTTTGAAACCCCCCTCACTCTCTCTCTCTCAAAGTTTGACCGAAATCTAACCAAACGGTAAAGCAAGGCAGCGCTGATCGAATATAAATCAAGATTATGTTAAAGTAATGCCTAATTGTCTCCAAATATGTTTCCATAAACTTGTTTAGCTTTAATAGAGAGTTTGTGAACAGGAAGTGGGTGCCATGCTGCTTCTTGCATAATCAAAGCAGAGACTGAAAAAACGATGATCAAACCGTAAAACTAAGCAGTGCTGATCAAATATAAATCAAAATTCTGTTACTGAGTTTCTTGTTTCTCACCTCAGATGTTTTCAGAAACATTTTTTAGTTTACCATTTAACTGTAATATGAGATTGTTTGGTACCAGCTGGTCGCCACCGAGGAAGTGTGTATTGGTCAGCATGTAACTTTGAGGAGTTTGGTTTGCACAGGCCTCAATAATAACTGGGTGGTGTTTAATAATAGATGCATACAGGTGCACAAAAACCCAGAATGCATTCAAAGCATTTTGTAAAACAGTTGCCAAAGCCACCCCCACTGATGATGATTTGACACCTTAACACTTTCTGTTTACAAGACACAAGAGCCTCAGCACCTTTAAGATTTATAGAGCCTCATCCCCACTGCACAAAAATCCTGCTAACACCCGCTAACATCTGCCTTTGTAATGCAATGAGAAGACAACAATCAACATTCACACCTGGCTCAAATGAGTCTGCAGTAGACCCGGGTTTTTATCACCTCTGGCTCTGATTGGCATTGATGGGAACTCAAAACCTACGTGAATGTGCTAATATTAGCTCCTTAACCAGCAAGATGACAGGCTGCTACTAATTACAGCCCATCTCCTCCCAAGCAGCACAAAAACATTATTCTAAAGTCGCCTGCACAGAGTTTAAAAGAGAGACTGAATAAGTAAGACAAATATAAAAAGAGGAAACCACTGAAATTTTTTCAGTATCTCTGGTCCGACTGCTGTCTACTGTTTACCTGTTCTCCTGCCTGTCTGTGACGTCGCACAGGCATACCAACAAAACGACACACACAAGCTGACAGAAAGGCAGACTCATCTGCTGCAGCACTGCGTTCACAGGCACAGGGAATGCAGTCAGTCGCCTATATTTAAGAGGTTTACCTGTTTTTAAAAAACCTACTTGCTTGTGCTAACTTTGGTGGGAAGGGGGTATAGGTTACAATCTTTCAGTTAACAGCTGTGATTTGTTACTATCGATGTAACTGCTTTGGACTCTGGTGCAAGAAAAATTAAAAAATTGCTGCATAATATTGTTCAGTCTGATAACATCTGTTTTGTGGGACTGTTATAAAATCCTGATCTACTGAGACATTTGATTTCTGTTCATGTTTTTAGCAGCTAAATGAACACGACTGTACAAAAACATCCTAAAGTATTTCTGTGTCTGAGATGAAAAAAAAACAGTGACCTGTGAACATGAATACTGCTTTTTATTTCCTGCGATGCATGAGCATGCCTCATCAGATCAGTGTCAGTGGAAACCTGCCATGAACCTAAAATAGCAAAAGTTTGTTCTTGCCGAGGCATATTTTTTTACAGAGAGCCTAAGACAGTGAAATTTCTAAATCTCTTTCTCTGGCTCCATATCAAAGATAAACACAACTATTCGGGCTTCAGTTTGGCTCGAAGAAACGTTCGCACTTTGGACGCTGGATGCTTTTGGAGACAATTCAGCATCGTCATGGAATGATGGAACTAAACAAGACTGCTTCACTTTCTGGAGATTTGCCCACACTGGGGTTTAGTGTGGCTGTGAGAATGATGTAATACTAACCCAAGGGTGACTGAAATACAGTGGAAGAGAGAAGTGTGGGTGTTCTGTTTTTTAAACGCCACCTCAAGGCCCTCTGATGGTTTACGCTCTTTGTTTCTCTCTAGAAATTCAATGAGAACTCATTGCCTACATTATTCTCTGGCTTACTTTGAAATCTTAAAGTATGAACAGGAATCAAGAAACAGTTCCAAATTGTCCGAGCCGTCACAATCATAAGCCTCTGAACTTGTCAATTCCTTTTATCAATGCCAGCATGTTTTGCTGGAAGTTGTGCATCTTAAAACCAGTGACGTCCAACTCATGCGTCTAAACTGCCTGGAACCTGCAACAACAAGGAGTCATGGCAGAGAGAAAGAGAAGGTCTACATCTTTCTCTGGAATAAAAATGTCTTTCTACGCAGCATGGGCTTACTTCCAGGAATGCTATCTATTTGAAACTTTCCCCTCGAGTGCCGCTTGCCAGTTGAACAGCACGTCCGTAACAGAGGGTAAACATCCTGTTGTAAAAACATCAGCACCATGTAGGCAGGCTTAGCACATTTCTCTTAGACTAAGAAAACCTGAATGAAAACAAATTCTGCACAGATATTCTCAAGTAGTTTATTTTAGCAACTTTCTTCCCTCACAGATAATAATACAGTTGTGCCGATGCTGAAAATCTGTGGAGGCCAACTGTTTTTCCATTCGGAAAATTTATCAAGGCTCAAAAAGGGAAATTATTAAAACCCCTGGGAACCCAAATCACCCAAAACTTTCATAATATGGAATTTAGAGTCTTACATGTGTAACAGAAATCATCAAAAATCATCAGACATTAATCTCAATTCAAAAATGAAATATTGTGATTTTAGTTTTTTCAGTTTTTTGAAGCTTGATTTGAGAGTGGTTATCTTGGATTCATGTCACGTATTATTATTGAAGCCAAAAACTCAAAGTCAGGTTTGGTTGATGCTAATTTAAGTTGTGGTCGACTGATATTCTTTCTTCAGGGACGATACAGATACAGATTATTAGTAGAAAAGAGACTGATAACAAATATTTGGAACCAACATGCATTTACAATAACGCAAAACTTTGTTTAACCATCTTTAGCAAATGTTTAATCAAAACAGAAACGGCCGCTGCGGCGAGGAAACAGCCTTCGGACACGGGGCACCCGCTCTATCCACTCAGCCAACGGGTGCCCCGTGCAACCTGAAACTTTCAACATCATATACAGCCGCTTTCCAGCAACTTTTTTTTTTTTAAACTCAGGAAAATTGAAATACAGATGAATAGATAAAACTTGCTACCTGTGGTTTTACAAAGTTCCTTAAAAACGATGGTATAGATAATTGGCAAAATGGCAAATATCAGCCTCGATAATCGGCCAGGCAGATTATCTGTCGACCCCTAAATTTAACATGCCAAATTGGACCGTTGGTAAATTTGGAGCGCTGTTATCCAGAGCAGTGCACTCTGGGAGTGTCAGAGTGACTCTGTCTGGAGAGTCGTAGCAGAAAAGCGCTGAACGACGTGAATGTGTGATGAACTTAACCGTAAATTCATCGAGAAACAGAACGCTGGACTTCACGTTGGATTTATCAGCAGTTTTTCTGTTGTATTTAAGATTTCTGCTGTTTGCTATTTGCTCGGCCTTCCACCAAATCTTTTTTTTTTGTGATGTGACTCGCCTTTATGGTGACTAATTGTCCGGGTGTGGTGATCAAACATGTTTTTAGGGCTTCATGATACATATTCCACGCCTTGTAATGTCATGTATTGTTGCGTTGTGCAACAGAGCTGCTGGAAAGTTTTATTTTTGACACTATGTTTTCAGCAAGTGTTGAGTTTGTCTTAGTTAGATTTGTGAGAGTCTTTTTGATTATTTTGGTTTTAATCCTGTCAGGTTTCAATCAAGAACTTCTCTAGTGTAAATATTTATTTTTAGGTTATGCAAAATAGCTACAAGTTTCAAAGTACAATCACTTTATTATCAGGATGCTCCACAGCCATATTTAAGCAAACACTCAAAAATATCTGTAACAGTACGACTTCCTGACTTAGTGCAGTCATGTATCCTGACACGTCAGATGCTACATTCAAAAAGCCATAAATAAATGATTATATATTAAAAACAAGTGAGAATAGGACTAAGAAACTCCAAATACAAGACCTTTAAGTCCATGTCTCAGAGGTGGTTGAACTCTGAGTGGGGTTCTTGTTTTTGGGAGCCAGCAGGTCCAGACAGGCTTGGCGGAGAAGGTAGGGGCGGGCGGGAGACAGTTAAACACTAACCCTGTTGTTATGCTCCGTTTCGTCTCCTGTTGAAACACAGGGCACAGTTAGCCTCGGGCGCAGATCTTTTTTTCTCAGTTTATGTTGATGGTTTATGTTCTTAAATGGCATTTTACCTCAGAAAAGTCCCGGAGCGACGGGGTGACAGTTTAGACAAAGGAGATGATGAACACGCTCACTTGGCCTTTCCACGTCGTATGTATTTCTGAATCGTGGAGCGATGAGAGATCCTTCGAGCTCCAGTGAATCTCTCTTGTTTTGGCTCTTGTCTCACTGATGAGAGCCAAAGCTGCCCCAATCCCTTTAAGAGACAAAGCATTTTCAGCAGAAGCCTGTCCACTTCTGTCCACAGATCAGCCAGGCGTGGCGACCTGTGAGCGAGGTGACATTTCAATCTTTGTATGTGGTGCCTCGGGCCGTGTCTCTCCTGCCCTTTCTCTCAAATAAAACACCCGTGGTTTGTCTTTGACAGGCACATTTGGCCGCATCTTCCACGGCGTGCTGCTGGACGAGAAGGACCCCAGTAAGGAGAAGCAGGTCTTTGTGAAGACAGTGAAAGGTATGCGCTCCATCCAGGCTGTGATGCACACTTGAATGCACATTCGTCAAATAAATGAAAATATTGTCAAGTCAAGTGTGTTGTAGGATTTCCTGTCTGTTGTATTAACCCTTTAAACACCTGGATCAACATCAGTTTTCTTGTGCTGCATTCAGACATCTTTAACTAGCATTCAAACCTCTGAAACGTGAGAAAAACAAAGACAAACTTAGGGATGGCAGAAAAATCGATACAGCATTGTATAATGATATTTTGCATGGCAATACTGTATCAATACATGGACACCAAACATTGTTTTTTTATCATGTAAATTATTAATATTTCAAATACAAATTAGACTTTTGGTAGCCTGCCAGAATAACAAAATCAAGCCCTTATTAAGTCCACAAGACAAAATTTGAAGTAATAAAAAATGGAAATGTAATAAATAAAACAAATTTTTCCAAAGTTTTCCTTCTGGAATAATAAAAGATCATGATATATCGCAGTATTTGTTACCACAATTCTCATTATTTCACAAAAGGTTTGAAATTCCAATAATATTGTATCATGACTTAACTTTAATGATAACATTATGGGGGATCTGCTGATTCCCATTCCTACAAGAAATGTCCTGAAAATAATTTTTAAAAAGGGAAAAAAAAATGAAAGCCCAGAAAACTTAATTATATATATAAGATAAAAAAAAGTAGTAGTGGGGCAGGTACTTTCAGGTTATTTTCTTCTTTACTACTTTTTTACTAGTTTCTCACAAATATTTAGTCCATTTCCTATTGAGCTAACTCTTTTTCCACATTATCAAAGGAAATCAAGCCAATTTGCTCAAGTTTTAAAGTGTTACTGCACAGCTCACTGTGTGTTTTTCTATAAAGCATGTTGAAAGCCATCACCGAAATGCCAAAACATGATTATTGTGCCAGAGACGTAAGACGGATGACGAATACATACGCAGCTACCTGGTAAACAGGCTCACAGATTTGACAGTTAATGAATTATACGTCTTACTCATGCTGCAGGGTTTGCATGCCAGCGAAAAGACGCCTTTCTGCAGGACTGTCAGGTTCTTTGTTAGCGGCATGTGTCGGCTCTCTCTGCCAGCTGCCTTCTGACCTCTCCATTCTCTCATGTTTACTCAGGGAGGGGTGGATACCACTCACAGAACAATAACCTCATGCCAGTCTTGGCTTTGTTAAACTCTTAACTTCCTCCTCATGCGCCTTTTGGGAAAAGAACAATACTGCTTCCATAAGCACCAGACGATGGCAAAGCTGCATACACAGATTAAAAATTGGACCTCAGTGAGCTTGGCACAAGTCGGTTTTTCCTCTGAAGTTTCCCACTGCAGTTAACTGTTGGCAGGCAAACAAATACAAATCAAACAGTACATGTAGTAGAACTGTAACACCCACAAACATAATGCAAATCTGCAGCTTTTAATTTAATAGTCCCACATACGTAATAAATTTCCCACAAATGTAAAAGCGGTTGATTTTGCAAATATAATATGAAATTTCCCACAAAATGTAAAAACTATCACATTTGCAGGGATTTGTTATGTATGTGGGAAAATGAAAAATGATCTCTGCAATCATTGTTGTTTGTTTTTTTACTCATACACGTGCCAATAGGTTTGATTAGAAAATAATCACGGGTTCAGGATGTAACCAGCGCCTTGTGGGGCTTTTTTTGCAGGCATAAATCAAAATACAAACCTGAAAAACTGCATGTCCTAAAAAAAAAAAAAAAAAAAGTGTGGAAAATTGCAAGGCCAGATTAATGTTGACGATGCTTTTTAATGCTTTGTGAAATTCTGCCCAGAAAGGCCTAATCACTTGACACTAACTCAACATTTGGCATCCCCTCCTGTAAAATATGCCGTCTGTTTCGGTGTGATAAAAAAAAGAAGAAGAAAACATTTCCACCCAAACTCGTGCCAAACATGAGCTTCTGCATTTCCACTGAAATTCACACACATCCAGCCAGTCATTTGATATTGAAAAGTTGCCTTCTCTTTTCTATTTTTCTTTAATATATTATGTAAAATTTTATCATCACAAGTTTACATAACTTTATAAAGCTTAAAGATAGCACCCTTATTTGTGATATTTATGCTTTTTTTTTTAAAAAAAAAAGTGCATGTACAGCACTTTGGTCAACTGTTGTTTTTAAATGTGCTTTATAAATAAATTTGGATCAGATTGGGTTATTTGAGATATTTTTATAAAATACTCTCATCATCAGAGTGTTTCTTATTTCTAATGTTACGTACAAAATGACTGTGTATGTTGAGATATCTCTACAAATCAAATTTTTGAATATGTTTTTCCAGGTTTTCCTTGATGTTAATCATATTTTGTGTTTGATAAAATTGTTTAGATCATGCGTCTGAGGTGCAGGTGACCATGATGTTGACTGAAAGCTGCAAGCTTCGTGGACTTCACCATCGGTGAGTGAAATCATACATCAATCATTGTTATTGCACCACTTGCCTTTTTTGATTTAAAAAAAATCTATTTCTGAATACAATAAAATTTGTATAAGAAATGCACCCAAAACCCCTAATGCGGTCGGTGTCTTTGACCACGAGGTCATTGTCTCAAATCACAGTATAACTCACGCCATGATGACAGACAGATGTTGGTTTCTTTGTTGTCGCTGTCGTCCAGTTCTGCAACAGATCCAAATCTTATCGTAACAGTAAAGAAATTTGGGTTACTTTTAACTCAGCATTGTATTCTGCCACAGCAGTTCCTGTGGTTGTCTTTTAAATGGTTTGGTTTGAATGCTGATGAAAGAACGCCACATTTTTTACACATCGGAGCGAATTCACAAAGAATTGATTGCGGCGGCTGATAGTGCCACGAATTGTGCAAGCAGGGTTTCCCACACATTCCTGTATTTGTTGCAGCCAACCACAATATCAACATCTGGCACCACAAATTAATTTTCTATTTATGTAGCTGAACCGTTCATCGAGTGCGCTGCTGGAAGTAGAAATAGCGTTCAGTTATTCATTGCACCATATTCCCAGAGCGTACTCTGGGCACAGATGGGGATGCAGAATGGCAGGCGCAGTCAACGAGCATAATTCCACTATGCTGCTTCTAAAAACTTGCATGCACTCACCTCTGCAGCAGCTGCTCCTCTTTGGCTGTTAGTGCAAATCTTTGTGAACTGGACTGTGTGCAATGAGGCCGATTTTACACATCTATGAATATTATCAAATTTAAATACGAGCAAATTGAAAAACGTCGATACCTCGTTCCTGGTTTGATGTGCGTCTGCGCAGGCACCATTTCTGGCAGGTTTAAGATTTACTATTAAATAAATATATGTGTATTTAGAGATACGATTTATCTACAAAATCAGCTGTAACTTGTTTAATTCTGGACCGATTCTCATGAAATTTGTTTTTGTTATAAGCATCAGAAGGTTGTTACTTGTTTGAATGAATTCATTTACTGAAGGCAATCTAATCAGCAAAACAGTAATCACGTGTTCACTGAAATGAAGTGTGAAATGAAATTAAAGTAATTTGCATGAAATTTTAAGTAGAATAAAGTGCAAATAATATATTTTGTTACAATCCATCACTGGATGTTGTTTATTCATTAGTGGGAGAATATGAATGCATTGAATTTAGTTTTAAGTTAAAGTATCATCACTGCAGCTCATTTTGCCCCAAACTTATCAGGAGGTTTTGGTACTTTCACTTAACTTTGTTTACATGGAAAAAAAAATGTCATCATTTTGACCCATTACTTCCTTTTTCTTCTTTTCGTGGTCAACAAGTTTATGACACTTCCTCTGACCAACGCTGACACGTACTTCCATCTTCCAAGAATCGTGCAAATGTACATTAAATGTATGTGCAGCTGTGTTACACGCTGTTTCTGTTCCTCAGTTTGTGTCTTTGCTCTCCACCGTCAGAAATCTGCTGCCTATAAGTCACGTGTGCACGGAGGACGGAGAGAAGCCCATGGTGCTGCTGCCTTTCATGGCTTGGGGGAATCTCAAGTTGTTCCTGCGGCAGTGCAAGCTAGCTGAGGCCAATAACCCACAGGTGAGCTTCGAATGGATGAATGACTCTTTATTTCAAACAAGTCAAAACAAAACAAAACACACAAATTTATCATTGGCCAGATCGCGTTTGAAAAGAGATTTTAAATCTCAGTGAGTCTTTTACTTAGTCAAATGAAGGAGTCCATGATACTGGTTTCTGAGGGCCAATACAGATGATTATTTATCATTACTATTATTATTAAAAAGGGAAAAAAACAAGCAGGGATCAAATAAAAGAATAATTTTTTAAAAATGATGAGATGGTTTGCTGCAAAACTCGAATCCCTAATTCTTTCCCCTTATATCCTTGTTAGGACTAAAGGACCATTTTAATTCTTCCCAGAAGACGTGATGTGGTTAAAATGATCAATGAAAGTTCGCCACATTCTGTAAAATTTCCCTTCTTGTTTTTTCAGAGATTTTGATTTTCTCAACCCAAAACAATATAAACAGCTATCCCCTTTTTATGCACTTATTTTGATCCACTATGCTTTTCAGCTCAGCATGGTGGATCTAAAAAAAACCACAGTCACTTATTAAACCATTACGATAAATGCCTCAGTGTAAGCAGTGTATGGCATTGCATCGAGACATTTATTAAGCTATTAAAATTAATCCCCCAGTTTGGAAGAAAACTCAGATTCCTTTCAAGAGTCGAGCCTAAAAGAACGTTTTGTGTGTTTTCAGCAAGCAACACAAAGTAACACCTATCAGTAACTACTGTTTACAGTGTTATTAGAAGGACTGTTGATATAGTCGTGAAGCCGGTGCTCAAGGCAGAGATTTTTATTCGCTATGTAAAGACAATCACCCTTTTGTACAGGTTAACCCCAGGGAGTCTTTGAAGTGCTTGGCAGAGCCACAGCGCAGATCCAACCAATCAATCAGCTGCAAACTACAGATGCTGCAAACACTTTGCAGTCACAAGACGAAGCTTGCCATCCATTTGCATTAATCAAAACCGCTTTGTAAAGCTTCAGCTAACACATCAGCACCTTCGTTCACTGCAATCTCATTATATACTTTTGGCAGTTGTAGGAGACGAAGACATAGTCATTAAGTTGTGCTGTTGCAATAAACATGGAGCTATAAATCAGAAATGTATCAGTGCAGGCGAGATAAAGCTCAGAGAGAGCACAATGCTACAGTGGGGCATTCATTCTGAAACATCTGGTTTAGAAGATAAAACAGTAAGAAAAAAAACATTTGACCTTTTCCACAGTTGTCTTTTTTCCACCGACAAGCCGAGTGTTAAAGTTACCTAACTGAGCTGTCTGGTACCAGCTCCGCACATCTCAGTTTAGACCTAAAATGTTCTTATCTCTGCTCTCTGGTTGCCAAAACCTTGTTTTCTTGTGTTATCGGATTAATTAATTTAGGTTGTATCAAACTGTCCACTGCCAGATAAGATTAAACAGCACAAAAAATATCCGCTGCGTGTGTCAGAGCAAGAGATTGTGCAGAAGACTAAATTATTTAAAGTCCTCTCAAAAAATCTTATTTATGTGCCTAAAAATGTCTGACCTGGACTTAACTGACCTGTTTCTGTGCACGTTTGTCACTAGAGAGGTGTTTGACATTCCTCTGCTGAAGTGGAAGATGTTTGCATCCTTAAGTCTGAGATTCAAGTACAAAGTAGATTACTGCAGAAATATGAAAAACAATTGCTGTCTAATATGGGAAACATATTCAGACGGGGGAGGAGACTTTGACACAACACCAGCAAAGACATCTGCAACCTCCAGAGAGCAGAGTTTGGATTTGCATAGTCAATCCCTCTGGATTTCGTGACGCTGCAGTTGCAACAATTAACAGAAATTCAGTAAATCACTGTGAATTCTGCAAGACTGTGCAATTTTGTGCAATCATGGAACTTAACTGCAAATTTTCCTGTTTAAAACAGGTAAAATTTCCTCTCTTTTTTTCTGTTAATCATGAGACTGCTGCTGCGGGACTGGAGCTCTGTGCCGAGGACAGAGTCACACACAGAGATTAGGCTAACTGTTAGCTTCAGAGAGTCCAGCCGGCTGTGTGTCAGTTGTTAACTGGCTTGTTTCGTCACTCGAGAGGTGTTTTCACATACCTCCACTCTGGTCGATGTTCATGCAATTCCTTAAATGTGAAATTCAAACATTAGCTGGGGAGCTGGATTAGGTACATCATTAATATGAAGGCTAATTGCTGTTTAGTAAAGGAAACACATACAGACGGGAAAACAGACTTTCACACAAAAACCAGCAAAGAAATCCGCAACCTCCAGCACACAGCGGACTTACCGTACAGAGAGCAGAGTTTGGGTTTGCGTTGTCAATCCCTCCATTGGCGTTGCAGTTACAACAATTAAGGTCAAGATAAACTTTTTTGTCCCTGAGGGGCAATTTGTGTGACAGCCAAAAGAGAATAAAATAAAGTAACAGTCCCAAACACACAACATAAATTCACAGAAGGGGCTAAAAAAATGACACGATGCTGCGTAGTGAATGTTTTGACCACAAAAATGGAATATTTTTCACAGCTGTTAACGCTGTATCAGCCACTACCAGCTACAAGTTAACAAACAACATAATCAAATAAAAGGTGCTCACTACACTCTCTCATCCTCGTACATTTCTGGTCGATGATTTTATCGCAACAGACGACTCATCTGAGTCTGAACCTGACTCAAACACACGACTGAGTATCTTTAATGTTTCCTCCAACGCTGATGCGAGCCTTTTTCATGCACACCGCTCTTTCAGCGCACAAATAATTGCAAAAAGCTGGTCGGCCAAAGCCATATCCAAAATTTTTTAATGACGGAGGACAAGTAGATGTTCCTCTAGCTCCGTCTTTTTATGTGGGAAAACTGTATTAAACAAAATATAAATCATAGCAGAGTATTTTTGCATACATTAAAAACAACATACACAATTTATAGTACTGTTACTTCAGGAGCTCTGTTACAAGGAAAGATTGTCTTTTAAGCTTTTCAGGATGTTTACGTAGTTCGTCAGCAGTCGGAGGTCTTTTCTCAGACACACCTGCTGGCACAGCCATTGTCTGCAAGCTCCAAACAAACAGCTTTCTTTAAAGCTGGCCTCAAACCTTTGAGTAAAGGACTTTCTGGGATACTCGGATTGTTTTTTCCTCTGTTTGATACAAAGTCATTCATCAGTGTCAAAGCAACATTTTGTAAGAACTGGTATTTTCGTGACGTAGCGCCCGTACAGTTTCAGAGTGGTAACACTATTGTCGTAAACACAAACTGCGCCTGCGGGGTTGCAGGTTGCAAGCTGTTTATACTGTCCGGACATATGCTGGATCTGTCTCACAGCAAAAAAAGAAAAAGATAACAAAATAAATTTCAATACTTTCATTTTAAATAGCTCACATATTATGCATGACTCAGCAAAAAAAAAAATAGAAATATGACAAAAATGTAAAAAAAAAAAAAAAAAAATTAAAAATATATATTAATAATTAATAAATATATATAGAAAATAGGAAATAATTATAATGAAAATAATGATTATCAAGATATTTTTTCTGACATTTTCCCATATTTTCTTCTATCGTAATATTCTATTTTTTCCTTTCTCTCTCTCCTCTCTCTCAGTCTCTTTCCTTTAATACTAATTTTTAGGTCATTTTCATTTACTTATGTCTTGCAATTTGTTGGACATCATCTTACAAAGTTGCTTATTGGCTTTTTATTCGTGTTTTTAAAAGAAACCAAACCAAATCAGGCATCTGAAAGCAACATAACTAATGTCCCTCCAGGTTTTAAAAGCTTAAAGTCTTTTTTCTAAAGTACCAGTGTTTGTTTATACAAGTCATGTTTTTCACTTTTCAGCCTTCACACTCGATTTACAGACTGAAATAGTCCTCGTGTGTCTAACTCCCATATTTGACCCAAAGCTGATCGTTTTGCCACTCAAAGGAAATAAGAACAATTTGACACAGAAGACCAATTTCACCGCACAAAGTCACGTCAGCTGAGGTCTTTTTGTGTTTTTCCTGTCTCTGCTTCTCAACTGCACATTGTGTCTCTCTCCCTTATTTCCTTTCAGGCGATCTCTCAACAAGACCTGGTTTACATGGCCATCCAGATTGCATGTGGGATGAGCTACCTGGCTCGCAGGGAGGTCATACACAAAGACCTCGCTGCCAGGAACTGCGTGTAAGTGTCCCTGACCCGGCTCAGAGCTGCCGTCACATGTCCTCAGATGCTCACGGTAGATTTCAGGTGATTTGGTTTGGAATTTAATTACTTCAAAATAAAGATGCCAACTTTTTTTTCCTCTCGCCCCCTGACAGCATTGACGATAACATGCAGGTGAAGATAACAGACAATGCCCTTGCCCGAGACCTGTTTCCGATGGATTACCACTGTCTGGGGGATAATGAGAACAGGCCGGTCCGCTGGATGGCCCTGGAAAGTTTGCTCAACAACGACTTCTCGAGTGCAAGTGACGTGGTAAGAACTGCAGTTAAATACAGTTTACTTCCTGTAACTTAAAGGTCCAGTGTGTAGGATTTAGGGGCGTGTAATGGCAGAAATCTAATAAAAATATTCACACCTGTTTTCATTAATGTCGAATCACCTGAAACTAAGAATCACTGTGCTTTTGTTACCTTAGCCCTCTGAAACCTGAGTGAAGAGGCTTGATTTCTCCAAATATAAAGAAAACAATGACCAGTTTAAGAAATGGCCCAAAAATTAGCAAGATATTAGTCAAAAGTTACAAGAAGTAACTTCAGTAACTATGAAATTAGCTGAAAATACCCCCCCCCCCAAAAAAAAAAGGAAAAAAATAAGCATGAGGGAACAATAATTTGAAAAAAACGAAAACAAGAAAAATACTTATTTATTTTCTGCAGCATAATTTTAAATATATAATTATATGATAATATAATGATAATTACTAATATATAAATAGAATGTGACATTCCCTCATTTTTTGAGAATTTTCTTATTTGTTTTTATTTTTATTTTTTATTCACTTATTTATTTTACAGGGCTTCTTGCCAATTAGGAAAAGGTAACAAGAAAATGGCCTGAAAATTAGTTTGAAAAGAAAGAAAGAGATGGAGAAATGATTAAAAGTTAACAGAAAAAAAAGAAATGTTTTTTTAAGCTATTTTTATCATTATTATCATTGTAAGTATTTTTGATTTTTTCAAAATAAATTAGTATTTTTACATTGTGATTTTTTAAAGTTTTTTTTTAACCTTTTTTTTTTTAAATTTATTCTCTTTTGGTAAATTTCAGTAAATCTTGCAACTTAGAACTTGTAATTTCCTCTTGTGTTTTTGAAGAAAAATCAACTCATTTTGCTCAGGTTTCAGAGGGTTAATAACTAAAAAAATGTTTGGCAGACATGGTACAGAGAGGCTGATGCAGGAAATGGCACCAGCTGTATCCAAATCATTCTTAGGACGCTTGGTCAAAGGTGTCAAAGGGAAGAGAGGCGCGGCGCTGAGGTGCTCCGGCTCTTCCCTCTTTCCTGTCTCAGGATAGCAGAGCGGGCGCGGCAGAGACAGTCGGGAAGCTCAACAGATCCTTAGAGACACCGCTCAGACATCAGCCAGACATGCCCCCACCTCTCCGCATTCCTCTTATGGTCACACCGCTTCATAGTAATCACCCCGCCCCCCCCACGCTCTACACTTACACTGAACAGAAGCCTGGTATTACCAACACAGCTTCAGGGGAAGTCCGCACGGAGCTGTGGAGCATCATACGAGCATCAAACATGCCGCTTTTACGCACGTAAATACTCCGTACGCTCATGTCAGTGGTTACACACGTAAATACTCCGTACGCTCATGTCAGTGGTTACACACGTAAATACTCCGTACGCTCATGTCAGTGGTTACACACGTAAATACTCCGTACGCTCATGTCAGTGGTTACACACGTAAATACTCCGTACGCTCATGTCAGTGGTTACACACGTAAATACTCCGTACGCTCATGTCAGTGGTTACACTCGTAAATACTCCGTACGCTCATGTCAGTGGTTGCACACGTAAATACTCCGTACGCTCATGTCAGTGGTTACACTCGTAAATACTCCGTACGCTCATGTCAGTGGTTACACACGTAAATACTCCGTACGCTCATGTCAGTGGTTGCACACGTAAATACTCCGTACGCTCATGTCGCACACGTGGGGCACAAAGGTGGCAGCCGGGATGACAAAGTGGCTGCGGGCATGTTCAGGCCTTGTTAGGAATGTTTTCCTGGGCACTGATGTGGAAACAACATAGATTACTGCACATTTTGGTTTGTTTTCCTTCTGAGAAGCCCCACAGTGCCCCGTGTCCTCGATCACTCCCTTCACTTCCTTTAAAGGCTCGATGTCACCACAGTAAAGTTATGACAGACTGACCACGGACGTAAAGGTACACAAAACTCACACTTCAGTTCCAATTTATGAGTCATGGTTTAGTGCGAGTTTTGAAAAAAATATAAATGATAAGGTCATTTAAAAGATCAAAAAGCTATTTTTTTGGTAAATTATATTTTTTTCCATTACAGATTTGTGCAAAACTTAAGCTGTTTTTTCGAAATGTCCATAAAACACAATTGCAAGATGACATTCAAAGAAGCACGGTGATGGACGTTCAAAACAATAGCAGGTTTATTTCTATTGCAGCCGCTGCACTAGCCGCCATCATTTTCCGTGTTATGGCGCATTAATGGAAAGGCGAGCCCCTTATATGTGGGAGCGGCTGCGTATGAGGCATTTCTGGGAGCTGATAGTCCACGATTTCACAGAGGAATTATGGATTCAAAACTTCCGAATGATCCACCCAACTTTCTCAGAGAAACGTGATGCGATAACAGCTCTTGTAGCTCCGGCTGCATCATGAGGGAGCCAGTTCCTACTGACAAGCACACAAACACAGCATCATGGGAGCTAGAAAAGCCAACAAAAGGATTTGCATTGTTGTTTTGTGAAATATGGCTTTTTCAAACTGGCTGAAATACCACCTCATGCCAGTGTAAAAACGTTTTTGTCATAAGTGGGAGTTTTGGTTTTTTTTTTTCAGAATTGACGTGTTTCCATTATTTATATATTCACAGTGTCAGTTTCTTTTGCTCTGTGCAAGCTTTTCTGCAGAAGCACGACTCAAGCATCATACCCTCATCTGTTTGTTGAGCTAACCTCAGCTCATGTTGGTCAGTGTGCAACTAAAAGTTTCCTAATGTGTCTTTTGCCTGTGAACTGTGGTTCATGCAGAAATCTGCAAACTGTGTGTTCTTCATGTGTCTGCGTGAACCGAACTGTGACGGTTTGGTTTAAATACGAAATTCTTCACAGCTAAAATACGCACACTAATAAAAACCTGCTCTTTTCCGTTCATAAGTCACTGTCAGGTTAGTCCGAGCTGCCCAGGTCTATTTTAGATAAGGATTAACTTGACTCCCGAAATTCCAAACACCAAGTGTGACCTTAGATGTGGGTTAATAGTCAGAGTAACACGAATATGGAAATGCTTCTTTTCCTCCTGGGAGGTCAGAGCGGAGGGTCGGCACAGCAGCACACGCAGGGCGGGCCCCCGCCGACACGGCTCCTTGACCCCTCCGTCTCTGAAAAAACGTCCGCCCTGCTGTTTACTCTCGGTCTCTCCACACAAACTTGCTGCACTGATTTATATTCCTCATAAATTTGTCAACATAATTTCCTCGCATTGTTCCTGTGAATTTTTTTTTTGAGTGGGCACCGCCAGCTCTCCGCACCCTGAATAGGAATGCTGGTCGTGTTTATCCTGTTTGATGAAAACACGTTAAAGACAGCGGCGTATTTTCGGATTATGTTCATAAAATGTCGTGAATGCTGAGCGCAGTTCTCGTGTTGATCCCGTGTTGTGTTTTTCCGCAGTGGGCCTTCGGCGTGACGCTGTGGGAACTGATGACTCTGGGTCAGACGCCGTACGTCGACATCGACCCGTTTGAGATGTCGGCCTACCTGAAGGACGGGTACAGAATAGCACAACCAATCAACTGTCCAGATGAACTGTACGTTTGATCGCACTAACACACACACACACACACACACACACACGTCTTGTCTTTGTATTTGTCTTCTTTTCTGTCTTCTTTCTCGTCATCTTCTTCTTCGTAATCTTTCTCTTCATCTTCTTAGTCTTTGTCTCATCTTCATCGTCTTCTTTGCTTCGTCGTTTGTCGCATTTGTCTTCTGCGTCCTCGTATTCTTCTGCTTCTTCTCCATCTTTTGGGCTTCATGCTGCCTTCATGTGATGTTGGAAGAGTTTCCGACTTCGTTGTGTTTATGTGCTTTGAGGTTGTAAAGTTGGAACAACATGGAAGTACAAAGAAGATGGGTTGTGTTTTAATGCTAAAAGCATTTAAACAAGAGGTCGATAGCTGTTTCCATCTGTGAACTGATAAAAAAGTTTCTTACCATTGACCAAACATTAACTTTAGCTCACCACGTTTATGCATTTATAACTAGTTATAAAATTCCCAGTGGGAAATCATCATTCTGATCATTCAGACATCACAACGCAGCTTTAAAAACAGCTCTTGTTTTGTTGACGTCCGACCCGGCAGTTTTGGGGCTGCACTAAAGTCCAGGCATACGTGGTCAGCCCACAGCTGGAGAGAAGAGCAACACCTACAGCTGACATGATCGCGTGTGGGAATATACAGTAAAAATAAGATAAGGACTTCACTTTAAAACATGTGTCTCAGAGTTCTTTTAGTTTCCACGTGTATATAAATACTAAAAATATCAGTGTTCGGAGTGACGCACAGCATCTTTATGGCTTTGACAGAAACACTCAAAGCTCGAGCTCTCCCTGCTTTCAGTCCATCACGCATCACAGACTCCTCCACACGCGAGGTCCACCCCCGCAGCCGCGAAAAAGCCCGTTATTATCCAGCGGTGAAAAGGTGACAGCCTCGCTGCAAACTTGATCGTGAGGAAATAACCTGAAAATGAAAACGTTGTGGTGGGAGAGTGACGCCCGCGGGCGCCCGCTGCTCCTTCTCCTCTCGCAGGATGTTGATAAAGATTAACATTAACTGACTCTGTTAGCTGCAGATCAACATTTCAAGAAGACTCCTGCATCTCACACACACACACACACACACACACACACACACACACACACACACACACACACACACACACACACACACACAGCAACGATAAGAAGCCCAAACTTGCCCAAACTAGTCGACTCTCTGCTCCTGTCTCCTGTAATAGCTAACTGATATTCCTGTTAATTAATTTATTGAACCACAATAATTAATCAGATTGGGCTGCAGATGATTGATTGATTGATTGATTGATTGATTGATTGATTGATTGATTGATTGATTGATTGATTGATTGACAATTTATGAGCCCATTCAATAAATAACCAACCAAAATAATCCAGCCTGATAAATAGCACCACGGTTTATAGAATAATTTATATATGTATTTTTATATATATATATATATTTTTTTGACTTTGGGGAAAACTGTCCCTTTCAAAACCTGCAAAAAATATTTGCGTCATTTTAAAATTAAATTTATCTGTTTTTCAGTAAATAGACACACCAGCACTTACACACACTCCACAGACACCTAAGAAATTATTAAATTAGAAAAATGTGTAAATCAATAAAATACCAAAATGGGAATACAAAGTTTAATAATACTAAACAATGGAGATGATAGATAAAAAATATGTATAAATAGAATAAAAGTTAAGAATAAACTATAAGAAACAAAGGGCCATTGATTACTATTTTAAACACTAGTTTACCTTTTACAAAATTATACTGCATATACATTAAACATGCAAAGATACGCACACATAAACAGGCATATGAAGCATACACATATAAAGACATATACAAACCCACACATACTTGAATAGAAAGATTTTCTAAATGTTCACTGGATCTTAAATTCTTAATTAAATACTAAAAAATAGTTTTTTTTCATTACTGCATCTGCAGCCTTTTCCTTTTCCGAAAGCATAAATCCTTTATCACAAATTTAGATGCACTGTTCATAAATCTTTATTTGATTATAGAATTAATTTCTGAGCTTCAGAAACCAAATCCATCATCTGCGCTTTGTGGCAGCTTTTGTTTTGATAATTCACCAAAAAACACTTGCACTGGGAAAAAGCCTGAATGGTGTGAGCGGGGAATAATCACCTGAAATCTGATAAATAACTAAACACGGTTTCCGTCTAAATACAATGGTGGTGAGGTGACGGCTTCCTTTTCCAAAATATTACTGGTGGCAAAATAAAATATTTAAGGGCACGCTTCGGTTTAAAGAAATGATTACATCTCCCCGTTTCTATCAGAGCCGTACAGGCAGCTCCTGTTTCAGGACAATACATCGTGTACTCTAAGTCCAAGTGTGTGTACCGTTTAAGTACAATGACCTGAGCGTGACGCTGCCCAGTCGCCAGAGGAAAATGTTGGCGTTGCACATCATTTGCATGTTTCACACACGTATCAACGTTTCTAAAGTGAGAGTTTATGAGCTGACTGAGAGACGCCTGCCGTGATTCAGTCGTGTTTTAGTGAGTACTTGGTATTAGTATTTTATGGGTATTTTAAGCCAAAATTTCATCTTTTCCTAATTATAACCAAGTGGGTTAACAGCACCATTGTTAAAACATAAAATGTGAAAGTATCCGCTAAATTAAAACACACAAAAATATCCATGATGTGCAGAAATAAAAAACTCTTTTCAATTCAATTCTTTGATGCCAGCTCTAGATTTCTGTTGCAGTATCAATCAATAAATACACGTTTGAGTAAATACATGAAAAAATAAATATGGAAATACATGTATAAATTAATAGAGGAGTAAATAAATACATGAATAACTCAACAAATTCACAAATAAATACGTAAATACAGATATGCATAAACAAATAAAGTAAACAAATAAATCTGGATATAAATAGATAATTAATACTGCATACAGATAAAATTAATGTATAGATAAATAAGGAAATAAATAAATCTAAAATAAATACATTATAAATAAATGTATTTCTCTATACAGAAATAAATAAATCAATATGGAAATAAATCTGTGAATAAATTCAAGAATGAATATATGTATAAATAAAAAAATAAAGGAATAAAATATGGAGGACAAAAAAGTTAATTTATAAAATAAATACATGAATTAATAAATACATGACGACATAATAAAAGGAAGTTGAAATGCATATGGAAATACACAGACAAATGCATGAATTAAAGAAAAAGATTAAAACAGGAACAAAAAAATAAAGAAATAATTTGTATTTCTATGTTTTTGCACAACTGCTGAATTTTTTTTTTGTTAATTTATTTATTCTTGCACGTCTTTATGCACTTATTTATTTTATAATTGTAATTTCCTGCTGCATCCTGTCTCACACACACAAAAACCCCAAATATGACGGTGACCTTTCTTGTGGACGACCTCTGACCTGGCGCTCTTTGTTTCTGCTCCCTGTGTGTTGCAGCTTTGCAGTGATGGCGTGCTGCTGGGCGCTGGACCCGGAGGAGCGGCCCAAGTTTCAGCAGCTCGTTCAGTGTCTCACAGAGTTCCACGCAGCGTTGGGCGCTTACGTGTGAAAACAAACTAATTTTTTTTTTTCCAGGAGCAGCGACACTAAAGGCTGGCGGACACTTCTCATAAGGAATACGTTAATGTGCCTTATCAGATGAAAAAGGCAGACTTTGGCCTGACGTTTTTATTTTGTACAGTCCTTTTGGGGTTTTTATATAGTTGAATTACCTTTTTACAGCATAGCAAAGTAAAAGGATTCTTTGATTTTTATTTTTTTTTCCTATGAAAGCGTCTAAAAAGGTGGTGCTCCTCTCCTGCATTCCCGGACGTTTTGTGCCGTCGGACAGTTTTTTTTTAAATTGAAGCTTCCGACAAACTGGTTTTAAAGACAGTATTTTCTACAGTTTTCTAACTTAGTGAAAGAGTGTAAATTGTAGACGTGGATGAGAGTACCTCTACAGCGGGAGGATTTTAGGTACCAAAGTAGACGTAAGGGCTTCATTTGTATATGTAACCACACTCTCAAACATGGTACGAGACGCCAAGAGGAAACCACATTTGTTGATTTCTTTGTGAATGGTACGCCGTTTCCTCTGGACGACGCTCTTTTCTTTTTTCCTTCTTCGTGGATCAAACGTATGGACGCCACAGCTTGTACAAAATTCAGCATCGCAAAGCTACATTTATGACTTGATTTTGAAACGTCCGGAGTGGATTTTGGACACTAATTGAACGCCACCAGCTTCTCCCTCTTTTGTACATTTTATTTCCACTGTCACATCCTCCGAACAGAATTATCATTTTTTTAATAAGCTTGATTGTTCTGCGTCAGAACACAGCCCCTTCACAGGATTTCTTTGATTTTTGTGAATAACTAGAACACTAATAATCACTGTGAACACACAAAACCGCCCACCAGCTTCGGTCTAATCTTATTCTCACACCTCGAAACATCTTTGCGTGTTTATGGTCACTGCATGTTGAATTAAGGTTTTAAACTGCTTCCCGAATTTCATATCCACAAATTAAATGGGATCTTTTAAATATAGAAAGTCTGCTTTATTTGTTTTTGCGTCTAAAGGATGCGGCGTAATCGGTATCGCTCCCTTGCTGAGCGCTTAAAACAGTCTTCTCATTGTTTTAGGGAGAACACCTGATACCACATTAATGTTTGTTTTTGACCACAAAATCTGCAGTTGGAAGCCGAATGTTTTTGGGACAACAATGTTTTTTTGTTTAGCCTGCAAAGCTTCGAACCACAGTGATGCCTCTGATGATGTTCAAGCAGCCGACCACTTGTTGATAGGAAAAAGAGCCAAACGATTAGAGCTTAAACTATTGATGCTGAAGTATCCGTGTCAGGAAATAAGCGTCCGTGTGTGTAACGTAAGAACGTTGTTATGGATTCTTCATTTTCTCGGTTCCTTTCAGGTCGCTGTTTTGTTTTGCCTCTTTAGCTTTAGGGTGATGTCACATGAACCCTGCACTTCTTCATGATGCTGTAATGGAAAGTTATTTAAAATCTAATTTGTGCAGAATCCCTAAAATTCCCCTGCTTTACAAGTCCTTACATGCTATCAATTATATTTGTGGCAGGCGTTTGCATCTGCAGCAGGTCTGCTGCGACAAGTTACCTTCCTGTCAGACTGATGGGCAACTGAAGTCATTTTCAATATTCTCAAAACTACCAAACTGTTGACAGTTAACACGTAATTTTATTGAATTTTTCTTTTTCTTTTCTTTTATGTGACTCAAGATGACAATCACATGGTGTAAGCATAACAGTAATAACAAAATGATGGCACACAGTTGGCTAAAATACAACAACTTTTACCGAAACAAAGGAAAGATACTCTTCAAAAGGCACAGAGATTATAAATACATTTTTTGGCTGATCTGTTAATAATAACAAAATGAGTTAAAACATAGATGCGTGGTTTAAATAGTGAACGGAAAATACCTTTCCCTTTCATTCATTAAGCGTACATTTGATCAAACTATGATTGTCATCTCTCAACGATTGTCGTTACAGAGAATGCAGATTCTTAATTTCGGATATCTTTATATTTTACCAAAACTTCAGGAATTCGAGTGTTGTTTACTGTAAAATTACAAATAGCTTGCCTGTACTTTGGAAATCATTATCAGTTTAAGTGTACGTTTTCAACACAACTTGCAAATAAACATCAACCAAAAACTGCAGTCATCATCACAACTCATAGATATCAGGGCAATGAAAGGAAGGTTAAATAAAAAATACAAAAACACATCAGCAGGACATAAAAGCAAATAAAATACATATTTGGCATTTACTTAACAAATAGAATAAATGATACATTTTGTACCCTATTTTTTTTATTATTTTCACCATTCATCTCGACATCCAACAGCCCTGTTAGAGAACTGAAGCACCCATGCTCTCGTCCAAACCACCAAACTCCATTCACAAAAACGGTAATTTTACCTCGCAGAACACAGGAGTTGCTTTTGCAACACAGCCTTCAATTTTAGTTTGTTTGTGTTATTGTGTGACTTTGGTGAACCCAAATTAACCCTTTTAGACTCCAAAGTCACACAATAACACAAACTAACAAACTAATCGAGGCAAAAGAAGACCAGCAGCTCCAATGTTCATCGAGCTAAAAATGCTGTTTTTGTTTAAGGAGTCTGGTGGATTCGGCGAGAGCGTAGATGGAGAACTGAAGCCGTTAAAACGACAGGTCTGCCTGCAGGGTAAAGCAGTGAAAAATCTCCAAACTATCACTTTAACAGTAACAATTTTCAAGGACATTGTTACTTTTACTTTATGTGGACATAAATGTCAACCTGATTACAGAGTTAGAAGGTAGATTTATTAGTCATTTTTTAAACAAAGTTAAAAAAAAAAAAGAAACTAATTTTTTTTTTTAAATTTTTTAATTGTTTGATGAATTTATTGCAGCATTTGTTTTTTTTTTGGCTTTTTTTGTCATTTCTGTTGCTGCAGTGTTCTTAATTTTTTATATAACCAGCTAAGCGTCAGTTTTTTATATAACCAGCTAAGCGTCAGTGATGTGAGGTCACGTCGAGATATTTCTGCACAGCAGCGTATGAAGACGACTTCCTTTCAAAATATCAGCCGCCGTCATGTTTCCGTTGGTCACCGTCAAAGAGCCCGTGTCAGTTCTGCACACTCGTTCTTTCTCACCAGCAGCAGGCATAAATAATAATGCAACGCAACCGCCAGACGTGTTGAGTAAGTGGACGTTCTCGTCACCAGACTGCTGTGTCACAACACTGTGGATGTGACTGAGTTATCTGGGCGAGTTTGCAAAGAAAAACCCACAACACCTTCAGCTTTGAGGGTTTTTCTGGATTTTATTCAGCAAACTTATCCTGAGAACTCTAAAGCTCAGACTGCTGGTCAAACTTAAGAAAATACTTCAGGGAAAAAAAAGATGAATTTCCTCCTTCCTGCCTTGATTCCCAAAAGTGTGACTCACCTTTGGATCTGCCTTCGTTATTGTCACTCAGTTTCCTCAGAGTTTAAGTACTTTTTCATCTGGTGTTTTGTTATTTTGCTTACATGCATGTAAATATAATTCTTATATGTATGTATTATTGACATAACACCCTGAAATGGTATGGAGGATAAAAAAGACAAGAGTTTCAAAAAATAAATAAATGTTTTATAAATACAAGAATATGGAAATTAATAAATACAAATGTATAAAAGAAATAAATGCTGAAAACTGAATACGAAAATAAAATAATTAAATAACTGCTGAAAAATAAATTTTGAATAGATAAATAGGTAAATGTTTAGATTAATCCAAGAATAACTACAATAACTAAATACATCAAAGAATAATTACATAAATAAACACAGAAATAAATATATAATACATGAATAAATAAATATAGGAATGTATGAATTCAAAAATAAATAATAGATAATTGCTGAAAAATAAAAAAGAATAAATAAATGTCTGAATCAATACAAGAATAAACAAATACCAAAATAAATAAATACAAAAATAAATACATTAAAGAATAAATAATTTCTTGAAAAACTGAAAAAAGTAATTAAATGTTTAGATAAATACAAGCATAAATAAATAAATAAATATGGGAATGAGTAATAAATACATGAAGAACATAAAGAAATAAAAGCAGAGGTTAGGACCTCCTACCTCATTAACATACAGACAAAAGTGTAAAAATACATTTTAGATATATATTTATGTTGTTATGTTAATTATCAGCTTTATTTATTTATACATGTATCTCTTTCTATACTCAATTCAACATTTATTTATTTCAGCATTTTTTATATTTCTGTTTTAATTTCAGCATTTATTTATTTCCAAAATTCTTCGTTTATTTTGATTAATTCACGACTGTTTTTATTTATTCCTCTACTTCATTTATTTATACTTTTTGTCCTCCATAAAAGGGACACTTCTCGCTCTCACCTTTAATTTGTTTAGTCATAACTTTGCTGTGCTTGAACACACCTTTGAATCTAAATATTGTCGTGCCAAAGATCAACTCTCATATCTGTGTTGCTTAGCAACACGTTTATCTGACTGGTGACCTGGTAACGAAATATATTGACGGTAATTTAATTCGTGGGCGATACTTTCTGTGAAACCCACATCAACATTATATAATAGTTAGTCACGTCACAGCAGAAGCAGAGTGCATTTTAATAGCTGTTATAATATTTTATGATGAATTATGATGCTTCATCACGGCAGTGACGGCTGAGCTCAAGTTACCCTTTACGTTGGCTCCCAAAAACTTGATTCGGTTTTCCTGGAAGTTGAAGTTTTCTGTACTCTGTGGTGATTTATGAGTCAGTTAAATATTTGCGTTCGGTACATGTCACACATTCACAGAAAACAGAAGCAAATTTAAGGAACTTAGAGGAAATACTGGTTCACTCCAGACCGAACAATAATTCTGATGATTTCATTTGTGACATCAGGAGGTACGGGAAGCAAGTGAGTCTGTGGATTATAGAAATATTGTGCTGTCATTTGTGAATGTGGTTAACCCTTTGAAACCTGGATTGTCAGTTTTCTTGTGCTGCATTTGTACAACTTTCACAAGCAATTTCAAAAAAATTTAAAGCCTTAGCAAATTGGTTTGATTTCTGCCAAAAACTTTTCTTTAAATAAAAAAAGGTAATTAGTAGATTGAAAGAAATTAGTAAAAGGTGACAATAAAATGAGCTTAAAAAAGAGAGAAAGAAAATTATCAAAACAATATGGAAAATGCAGAGAAAATTTCATTTATAATTGCTTAAATTTTATATTGAATGTTACTGTGGGTATGTACAGTATGTACTATTTTATCATGCTATTTATTTTCCTCTCAGTTTATTGTACTTTTTCCCCCAGGCCATTCCCTTTCTTGTTTTTTTACTTTTTTCCCCAGAAAATTTTAAGTAGTAGTTACATGTCAATTTTATTTATTTTATTTTTATTTTTTTTTACATTTTTTTTTAAACTGAGCCAATTTGCTCATGTTTCCCAGTGTGATACCTGTTAAGATGTTTGAGTTCATCTTAAATCTATGGCGTCTTCATTATGACAGCAGTTTATATATTGAATACAGGACACTGCAATCAATTCTTTAGATTTTTTTTCTGGAAATTTGAGGATATGATACTCCAAAAAAGTGTACCTACACTGATTTACAAATGTCTATGACAATGTAAGTTTTTCGGCTCAGTGGCATCACGTGACAGACCTGAAACTTGTAATTCCACCGTTTGGCTCCTAGATGTATAATAATTACTTGATACAGGACGCAAAGATGGCGCCTGTTCAGTTCTATGGAATTGCTTGCGTGATGCGTATGACGAACTTTAAGCGGGTGGAGGACGCTGAAACACAGTGGCTCATCAGACTGGGAGTTCATCGCCCGTCTTCCACAGTATTGATGTACATAAAGTTCAAGGCTATTTATATGTAAATGAGAAAGAAAGGGAGTAGTTCTCAAGCAATCGTTGATAATTAGTCAGTAAAATGTGAAAGTCGTGCCGGTCAGAAGTGAAAGCAGCAGCCTATAGCCAGAGGAAAATGTTGGTATTGTAGATTTCTGCAAACCAATAGCAATAGAAATTGAACCTTTGGCACAACAAAAATTAGACAGAGAGAAAAAATAAGTGGCATTTTAATTGGTAAGAAGCATTAAAAGCTAAGTTTATTTGCAGATGATTTATTACTTTAAGTAATGTAACTTCTACTTCACTTCTGCTCCACCCATAATTAAAATCATGAAGGACGTTTCGAAGTTATCAGGTAACAAAATAAATGTAACAAAAACAGAATTATTGTTAACAGACAGAAAGAATACCAATTTAGAAAATGAACACCAATTTAAAGTGCAAACTGAGAATATTAAATATCTTGGCTGCTACATTAGTGCATCTGAGTTACAGCTGTATCAAGAACATTTTCTTCCAATAATCAAAGACATCATAAGTGAAATTCAAGTGTCATTTTTTAGTTGCAACAACTTCACAATACCAAGAAAATATAACTAAATTCCAAGTAAACTTAACAATTAGATATAAAGTAAACATCAATCAGGATTAATCAGGTTTTTTTATATCTGTTTTTTAAGACTTTTTTTATAGTAAAATAACATCCCCTTTCTTACATTTGGACATTTTTCTTGTCAAATTACAACTTTATTCTCATAAAATTATTACTTTTTTTTCTAATAAAATGAAGGCTTTTTTTTGTAAAATTACAGATTTATTCTTGTAATATCATGGCTTTTTTCTCATAAAACTCCAAATTTATTCTTCAAATATTATGAGTTTATCCTCAAAATTATGACTTTATTCTTGTAATATTATGACTTTATTCTCCTAATCTTTTTTTTTTTAAACATGGCCCTTATTCTCCAGCCTACAGTGTTTGAATACGTGCGTTTTTTTAAACCAAGTACTCCAGTAATTTAACTCAAGTAAAATCTAACACACAACATTCACTTGTATTGGAGTAATATTTGACCACGAGTATTTAAACTTTGACTAATGGGGTTGTGTACTTTGTCCAGCATTGGCAAGCCAAGGTCGCTTTATCTCTACAGCACAATTCATACAACAGGGCTATTCAGAGTGCCTTACAGAGCAATAAAACATAAAAAAACATAATAAAAGATACAGATTTACAAATAAAGAGTAAAGATATGAGATATAAAAGGCCAAACCAATTACTAAATGTTTAAAAAGAATAAAATAAAATAAAAGGCATCATTAAAAATAGCAAAAGTGCAGACCAGAGGTGCAAAGATTGTTTCTGGGTAGCTTATTTATGTTTCATTTCTGCCGATAAGATGCCAGTAAATCTTTCACACTGGACCTGTAATTATGTAATAAATGAAAGCCTGCAGTGACTCTCAGGTTGAGTTCATTCATTAGTTTCTTCTCATTAGCTTCAGACTGAGAGCCGCATACCAAAATTAATGAAGCTCCGCGTCCGTCCGAGCGGCCGGAGAACAAAGCGGAGCGTTAACTATTTCATGTTCAAAAAATCCCCCTCAGTGTTTCCTGCATCACGTCGTGCTGTCGCTTTAAACATCACGATCGACGCCTGAGGTCACGCTCTCACAGGTGTTGCACAGGCACGCGCGTGACTCAGCCAATCAGCGCGGGACTGCGTGTTCCCAATTCACAACTTTCAAAACATTTGCGCGTGGGGCCGTGGGCTGAGTCCAATTACATCACCGACGGTCATAAAACGGCAGAGCAGCTCCTAACAAAGACAACCTCTGACAGGCTGCTTCCCACCGCACGAGCTGAGCGGAGCGCGAGCCGGAGGACACGAGCTGCACTCATGGACATACTCGCGTACAAAGAGATGAAGAAGCCGCGGACGCTGTGCTGCAGCATTAAGGTAGGCGCGAGCGCTGCAGGCTGCAAGCTGCTGACAAACGTCTTGTTTTAACCTGCTCGTTGTTTATTTAAGAATCAGCGCGAGGTTTATTTTTAGAGAGCTGCATAACGTGACACTGATATTAATGCTGAAAGTAACAAAAAAAAGTGATTTCATGGTGTTTTTTTTTCTTTCTCTGAAAACCTGAGAAGTTTCCGAAAAGGAGCTTTCACCTCAGATCAACAAGCTCTGTGTCATAAAGTCGAGGTGCTTCTGCCTCCTACCTCAAAAAGTTTTTTTTATTATTATTTTAGTCGCCAATAATGTGCTAAAACTTGATTTGCCTTTTTTATATGGACCTTATTTAACCAGGTAATATTCTCATTGAGATCTCGAATCCTTTTTTTCACGAGCGACCTGGTCAAGAGATCAGCAACGTTGAGACACGAAGAAAAGAAAGTTTTTGTTATAAAAAAAAAAATAATAAGAAGAAGAAAATAGTAAGTGAAAAATATTGCTGTTACCTCACACTATTCAGAGCAATAAACTTATTATTTTCACTTCACTGGAAGAAATACTCAGCTATTTTGAGTAAAAGTACTCTGTTACAAGTAAAAGTCCTTCATTCAAAAGCTTACTTAAGTAAAAAAAAAATCAAAATATACTTAAAGTGCCAAAAATAAAAGTAGTTATACAGAATGATGCTTTTTGGAAAAATAAACATCTCTGGGTTATAATAAATACTACAGCCAATAAAGGTGGAGCTCTCTTTAATTATTTCATACACTTTTGCATAGTTTAACCCTTTAGTAGTACTTGTCAGAATTAAATAGTTGTATATAATTTTGTTTCAGTAATATATAAAGTAAAGTAACTGTCATCTGGCACAGTCAAATAAATGTAGTGAAATTAAAAGTACAATATTTGCCTCTGAGATGTAGTGAAGTAGAAGCAGAAAATCCCCACTACTTTAAAATTATACTTAAATGCAGTACTTGAGTAAATATTTTTCAGTGTTTAAAGGTTATTCACAGACTAGCCTTAATGGCAAGTTAAAAATTGCATTTATTAAAAATGAAAAAGATTACATTTCTAGGACTTAAAGTTATATTAATAATGAATAAAGGTCTTGCAACCTCTAATGTGAAATTATCAAATATATTGTCTGAGCAACTGTCCAAACCCCCAAAATATTTCATTTAAAGTCTTATAAGAACAAGAAATTCTCATTTTTGAGAGCCAAACAAACGAAAGAATGTTTGGTATTTTTTGCTTTAAAAAGGCCTTAAATCAGTTATCGAAATAATTCCTATCAGTCAACTTATTATTTTGGCCGAGACATTAGTCGTTCTGCCTCAGAAATACTTTGATGGAGGGAAATTTTGACATGTTTTTGTATCACTAAATCCATCAGCGAGTCAGCTCTGACAAAGGTTTATGTGTGTTGGCAGCCGTGTTGGGTTCAGAGTTTGGTGCGCTTCCTGCACCTCTGGCTCGGATTTTAAATTTCTCACTGACGAGCGGCAGAAATGCAGCGTGTGTGAGTGCCAGGAGGAGCTCTTGTATATTCAGCGTATGGTAATAATGGGAGAGAAACAGTTTGTTCCAGGGCTGTGAGTAATAATGAGGCAGAGGTCCATGTTGCTCGCAGCGTAACTCAGCGAGAAATGACACGTCTTCTTCATTGGTGCTGTGATGTGTGAATGAAGCATGACTAACACACCAATGCTCTGTGAGGAAGGAGGAGGCCACTTGAGCAATTCCTAAATTTCCAGGAGGTGAAGGGTTGCTTTGAAATCTGCGGGGTGTTTAAGGGCTTTCACACAGAATGCGGTGGGTCCGGTTACTGCAGTCCTCCTCCTGTTTATCATCTCAAGTCTTTAGAGTCGACTCTGCTGAATCCAACATGTGCAAATATAGAGCGGGCGGGGAAACAGAGCGGCTCATCGCATGATTCAGGCTGAGAGTTCACAGTGACTTCTGCGCGGTGTGAATGTGCCTAAAGTTCAGAGCGATGAGGACGTATATTTACACAGTGGGAGTAGTTCAGAGCGAAAGCAGCGGGTGGAGAGTCAGCGGGCGTTTCTGCAGGTCGCTCCTGCAGCGTGGAGAGGTGGAAGCAGCAACTCAGGAGCCAGAAGAAAGAGTTAACATTTCTGCAAACCACAAATATGTTCAACATTAAAATGATGTATATGAGCTGACTTTGTCATCAGAAGGTGGCGGGGACACCTGCCAAACTGCAGACCGCTGTTTGAGACGAGCGAGCAATGAAAGCGTGTGTTTTTTAGGAACCTGTCGCTGCGTTTTCAGCAGCTTTCCAGCACAAATGTTGTTTTAGGGTCCAGTCGCTGCATTTCTAGCAGCTGCATTTCCAGCAGATTTTTAGTCCCCAGACCGGTGTTTTGTAGTTTTTTCAGCGGCTTTTCAGCCCCCATACCTGGGTGTTTTTTAGGAGCCCACTGTTGTTTTTCCAGTCGCTTTTTAGACACAAAACATGGGTGTTTTATTTTCACGACCTGTGGTTCTTTTTCTCGGGGCATTTCAGCCTGTAAACATAAGTGTTTTTTAAGGGTCCAGTCCCTGCATTTCCAGCAGATTTTTAGTGCTCAGACCAGCGTGTTGACACGACGTGTGGCTCTTTTCCTGTGGCTTTTCAGATCCGAAACATGGATGTTTTGTCGTGAGCCGTGTCTCTTTTCCAGCGGCTTTTCAGTCCCCATACCTGGGTGTTTCTTAGGGGCCCACTGTTATTTTCCAGTGGCTTTTTAAAAACAAAACATGGGCATTTTTAACAACTTGTACTTCTTTTTCTGGCAGCTTATCAGCCCTTAAACAAGGGTATTTTTCAGGGGGTCAGATGTTGCATTTCCAGCCGCTTTTTAGTCCCCAAACAGGGGTGTCGCAACCTGTAGCTCTTTTTCCTGCTGCTTTTCAGCCCTCCAAAATGGGTGATTTTTTTAGGGGGTCTAACACTGCATTTCTTGTGGCTTTTCAGACTCCAAACATGGGTGTTTTTCCGGTGACTTTTTAGCCCCTTAACAAGGGCATTTTTAGGGATGTGTCACTGTATTTCCTGCAGCTTTTGTCCCCGAAAGTGGGTATTTTTGGGGGGCCTGTTACTGCATTTCTTGGAACTTTATAGTCCCCAAATGTGTGTTTCTCAGGGGCCAGTTGCTGCATTTAGAGCTGCTTTTTAGCCCCCTAACATGGGACCTTTTTGGAGACCTATGTCTGTGTTCCTTTTGGCTTTCTTGCCCCCAAACAGAAGTTTTTTTAGGGACCAGCAGCTTTTCAGCCCCAAACATGGGTGTTTTTGGGGTCTCTTTGCTGTGTTTTCTGCAGGGACAGTGGCATGAAAGCAGTTGTTTTCCACCACGACATTATTGCTCTCCCAGTGGGCATTGTGCCCTCAAAATCAGGTATTTTAAGCCAAAAATCTTTCCTCATAGAAAAGGTCATGTATTGGCACGGACATTTTGGAAATGGTTTGGTTCCGAAATTTCCAACCATAACCAAGTGGTTCTGTGCCTAAACCTAATCAAGTTTAAACATATCTGCTGGATAATAAGATGAAAACGTAATGTATCCGTAGCTTGAGGAGTGGTGCAGCTCCAGCTCTTTCTTCTGGTGATTGGGTTGGAAGCAGAGAGGCATCTTTTAAATTGTGTCAAACTGTGACGACAGAGCTCCTGATTACTGTTGGCGTCCTGTTTAGCAACAAAAGACACCAAGGGACCAAATCACTCAGCACTCAGCAGAGCCAGTTGTTCAGCATTGTTTTCATCCATCTTTTCCTGACAGCAGTACAGGCTGTACAGCGCTTCGCTCTTTATTTGCTCACTTTCTTCAGAACATTTTGTTTGTTTTTTTCACTCGATCTGCTGTGGGCTGCACCTCTCAGCTGGCACCCAGGTCACCAATCAGATTCTCTTTAAAGATTTTTCTGCCGACTTCTGAGCCAAGTTTCTGCTCAGGGGCACACGATGATTACATCCTGAAGAGCGGGGCGAGAAATCTTGGAAAGCTTGAATTCTCTGCACACCTCGGTGCGCCTGAGCGGGGCTGCAACGAAAGATTGTGATCATGACTAATTAATCTGTGGATTATTTTCTCGATTGTTTGTTCTGCAAAACAATAGAAAACAGCCTGTCACAATGTCCTAGACCTTCGGTGACTTCATCAAATGTCTTGTATTGTCCTTTTGTCCATTTTCTCCTTTTTTTGTGTTTTTTTTTTTATTATTTTACATAAATGACGGTTCATAATTATTATTAATTATGCCCACTTTCTCGACCCGCTCAAATCCACCCTCCACAGCCACCCTCTACCCCATGGCACGAGTCATTAAAGTGGAAAAAAATTCAGTCATACAAAAGAGACAAAATAAACACATTCAAGGAAGAAAAAAACAGTTTTTAAAGAATATGCATGATTTGATTGACACAGTTTCAGGGTCAGGAGAGAGACACTTTGCCCCCTAGCCTCAGTGTCAGATTAGTAAGAGACACGGTGTCTCACGTCAGCTGAGGGAGGAGTCCTGACAGAGGTCAGAGACACACCGTGTACGCGCCCGCTGTGCCTCTGACGTCTCGGCAGCGGTTGGGACTGCAGTTTCTCAGCTCCTAAATGTAGGTGTTTTGCTGTATTTTCAGCAGCATTTTAGGCCCCCTAACATAGAGATTTTTGGTGACAGGTCACAGTTTTTGTCACTGCTTTTCAGCCCCCAAAAATGTGTTTTTTAGGGGCACATCGCTGCATTAGCTGCAGCTTTTTAGCTCCCATATGTAGGTGTTTTTTAGCGACCTGTAGATCTTTTTCCTGCAGCTTTTCAGACCTCAAACATGAGTGTTTTTTAGGAGCCCATTGCTGGATTTCCTGTGACTTTATAACCCCCAGATGTGTGTTTTTTAGGGGCCTGCTGCTGCAGTCATATAGTTTGTAAAGTGAAAAAACAGTAACGCAATACAACAACCAGTGTCCACTGTCCTAAATTAGTTAAATTTTGCTGAGCGACTCAAAAGATAAGTGTCCTCACTTTGGAAGATATTTATTTTCACCTGCTTTGTGCTGCAGGACAAAGCTCCGCTTTGCAAACCAAGAGATGTCCTAACTTCTGTGTCCACAAAAAACATCATTCCTGCTGAATTGCTTAAAATCAGAGAAAGTGCTCGTTTGATCACAATGCTATTGTGCAGCAACTTTTTTTCTGTTGGCTGCACAATGAAGGGAGTCGATTCTGTGGCATTACTTTCTTTCAAGTGTCCTGAGAGAGTTAGCTTTTCCTTTATTTCATTTTTTTTTGACCCAATAGGTCATTATGTCCAGTTTCATAGCTGCAACACGTGTGTCTGGAATAAAACCATTTGAAATTAGTGTGCAGACTTCCTTCGATTCTTCCCCTCGCAGCAGGGTTGAAGGCTGGGACAATAACGTCCAGACAGACGGAGAGTGTTCAAAAAGGATAAATATGAACATAATCCACCGAGGATCCGACTCTGCACAATCGCTTTCCTGCTTGCAGACATTAAATAGGCTTAAAGCAGTTGCATTAACAGTGGGGTTAATTATTAAATCCTGCATCTTCAGTGTGACATGATGTTGACAGATTGTTGTGCTTCTGCTGCCTGTTTTTTTCCACATTTTATAATACTTCATAAATATCTTATCAAAGTTAAGACACTGCAACATCCTGTCATCAGGAACTGCTTAATGACAGGATGTTGACCTGCTGTCATTAAAACTAATTGGGAGCAATGAGGTTTTGCAGTTTCTCAGGCTAATTGTGAAATTTTGTGCTTTGACGGATTATGTGTTATCTAAATTATTATGTGTTAAAGCCAAATATTCAGAAAGCCATAGACTTGTCCCTGAAAGATGATGTTTGTATCAGGCGTTATCTGCAGTAAAAACATAAATCCGACTTCGTTAAAGGCTTAAGTGGATTTTAAGTTGACCCAGAGCTGTGGTTAAAGAAACAGACGCAGACCTCTAAATTTTTGTTTGAATCTAAATCGCATACAAAAGAAAGTCTTTGCCTGCTCGAGCGAATGGATCCATTTGAGACAAAACGAGGATGAAATACTAGCAACAGTGTGAAAGCGTCTATTGTGTGCGCGCACAGAACATAAAGCCAAGCTTTAACAGGAGCATTAACTGTTCTGAGTCAAACTCACAGTTTATTCTCCCTCAGTCGACCTGGCAGCCGGTAAACAAACTGAAAGCCTGGATTTATCTCTGTTTTCATAGCTGATTCATTCCTAATCTCAACACGCATCCCCAGTGTCATTCGTGAATTCGTGAACCCCCCCTCAGCGAGGTCAGTGAACGCCTCCTGACACACACCTTGATCTTTTTCACATCGAGTCCAAAAAGACAAAATCATGCAATCAGTCTTCAGTCGCACAGTGAGTCCAAAATCTCATCACTGAAACACAGATTACATTTCTCTGTTGGATCCGTGCTGCTTTTAGTTTTTTAGGAAAACCAGAAGAATTACTGCTCGGGTGCTACTTTTTGTCAGATTGTGAAAAACTTTCATCAAAACAGCTGCAGAAACCAGAGGTGGAAAGTAACTTAGTACTCTAAAAGTACTCGATTTGTACTTTCATGAATTATTTCCTTTGTATTGAAAGGACAATGTCAGACAGCAGCAACAAATGCAAACACTTTGACAACGTCTGGAGCTCAATCTATAGATTTGAGCCACAAATCGCCCAAATCGCAAATTCCTCGTGTCTTATTTATCATGTGTCTTTGTTTGTGTCTGTGTATATGTATGTGTGTGTCTGTGGGTGGGGATCAGGCAGGTGTGTGTGTGTGTGTGTGTGTGTGTGTGTGTGTGTGTGTGTGTGTGTGTGTGTGTGTGTGTGTGTGTGTGTGTGTGTGTGTGTGTGTGTGTGTGTGTGTGTGTGTGTGTGTGTGTGTGTGTGTGTGTGTGTGTGTGTGTGTGTGTGTGTGTGTGTGTCTATATTCGATGAGTAAGTATAAATTTGTGTTGGTTAGTTACAATATCTTGTGTGGTGACAGCTGTATATGTCTGCAGTGTATTTATTAGTGGTGGTTGGTTATTATTATTATTATTATTATTATTATTATTATTATAATTATATATCATTATATTATTAGTACTGAGTCAGATAAACAATATTTAGAACAGATGTGCTTTTACAATAAAAAATGAGAAATCAACCCAGGGTGAGGGCAAAGTACCTGCAGGAAAATACCCCGACTCACACTTGTAGTGGTCATAGGTGATAAGTGAGAGGGATTACTTATGAATGAGTCCATGTTGTTTTTTAGGAAAATCAGTGTATCTGTTCATAGAACTTTGAATGTAATAATTACATGTTTTATATTACTAATTTTTATATATTGCCACTTTTCACACCTTGTCCAAACCATCTGTATAAGTTTTAGCTCTTTAAACGTCGACTCGTGTTTTGTGTTGGTGAACGCGACACAGACCCGATGTGTTGGTACTTGTCGGTTGTGCCATGTGTTTTGTGAAGCAGCTGTTCCTCGCTGCATTTTACTGCACAGATACACTCATAGTGTGTAAGTCTGCACTTTGTTGGGTGATTTGACGTCAGCTCAGTGTGTTTGTGAGGCCAAAAAGCACCAAGCAAGTTGTGTTCAATGCAAATCCGGGACTTTTCCGAGACGTCACATTTGACATGACACTGAGATTCCTCTGAATTGTTTGTTGGAACAGTTCAAGCCTCTCGGGAGGAAAAAGCTTTTGGCTGTGATCTGCTTCTGTGTGCATGCAGCCAAGCGGCTCTTGCAGCCGAAAACTGCACAAAAAATGCACTTGACACTTGACATTTATGACTAAAACCCAGGGATACTTCTGCAAAATGACAGGAGGACAGGCCAGTTGCTGTGGCCCCATACGTGTTTCTAGGATTTTAGGAGATTTCTAGGATCTCGGGACGTTAATAGGATTTTAGGACATTTCTTGGATTGTAGGATTCTTGTGGGATTTTTAGACAGTTCTATGATTTTAGAACTTTTCTCAGATTTAGGATATTTGTAAGGTTTTAGGACATTTTTTGGATTTTAGGATGTTTCTTGGATTTTAGGACGTTTCTAGGCTTATGGGATGTTTCTTGGACTTAAGCAAGTTTCTAGGATTTTAGGAGATTTCTAGGATGTCACAAGGATTTTAGGACATTACTGGGATTTTAGGAAGTCTTTTTTTATTTTAGGAGATTTCTAGGATTGTGGGAACATTTTTAAGAATTTTAGGATGTTTCTAGAAACTCAGGACGTTACTAGGATTTTAGGACATTTCTCAAATTTTTAGCACATTTCTAGGATTTTAGGATGTTTTTGGATTATAGGACTTTTCTAGGATCATGGCACATTTCTAGGTTTTTACGATATTTGTATGATTTTTGGATGTTTTTTGGATTGTGGGATGTTTCTGTCAGGGATCTTCCACTGGCATTTTTTTTTGATAAACAAACTATTTTGATGCTGTTTTATGTACTCTGACACCTTTACTAAAAGTACAAAAACAGTTTGCAGTGTGATTCTCTTAATTTTTATTGTGAATTAGAAAATGATCGGGGGAATCACCCGGCAGATCTGTCCCGCAGGCCGTAAATTGAGTGTGAATATTATAACCTCTGTATAAACTGTCAGAGACTGAATCCTCCTCTGTGTGTGTGTGTGTGTGTGTGTGTGTGTGTGTGTGTGTGTGTGTGTGTGTGTGTGTGTGTGTGTGTGTGTGTGTGTGTGTGTGTGTGTGTGTGTGTGTGTGTGTGTGTGTGTGTGTGTGTGTGTGTGTGTGTGTGTGTGTGTGTGTGTGTGTGTGTGTGTCCCAGCTGTTTGTACTCTGTCACGGCCTCCTGCAGTTCTCCCAGCTGCTGTACAGCTCCTACTTCAAGAGCACCATCAGCACAATCGAGAGACGCTACGGCCTCAGCAGCTACTCCTCAGGAACTATTTCCTCTCTCCATGAGGTAGGAGCCAACAATAACACAACCTCACGCAGCCTGAGATCATGATAGCTTTATTTCGAGGATACCGGTGACAAAGGCGGGATTGGAGACAAGCAACAAATCTGAATCACACTTCCTGAACTGAAGCCAGACTCAAGCATTTTGGAACGCTTTTATTACAGATACGAGGGGTCAAAGAAACGGTCAAATGTGCCGTATGTCTTTTTTTTTTTTTTTTAATGCTCAAGTGGGATTTAATCATACAGATAAATATTTTCCAGTGGAGTTTCAAGTATGCATGACCAGGGGTCACTTGTTGCTAATTAAATCACGATGTTGACGTTGCTACCTTTAGGGTTTTTGAATCCTGGGAGCTTTTGCAGCTCCCAGGATTTGGCTGCACTCTGAGCTCTAATTTGATTTACGAGATCTGATTTGATTGTGTGATATTTTATGAAAACAAGTTCTCAATTTTGCATCTCCTTTTAGAGTTGTTATTTAAAAGCTGCTACATGTAATGGAAAAGAGGTTGTTCTTGATGAACCCACAGATAATTATCACCTGTCTCTGCAGCTCCTCTTAGAATTACAGTTTTAAAAGCATCTCTCAGCTTCATTTTTTTTTTTTTTGGTTTTATGGCCCATTACTATTTTTAACAACTTCACAGTGCACTAAAAACACTGTGGGGCATTTAGCAACTAAAGCGCCAGATATTTCTCTCAGAAGTTGATGGAAACCAAAAACAGAGCAACAATAAAAGTGAATATTGAACATACATCCATCAGGTGGACAGAAACATGAAAATGAATGAATGCTTATCTTGCTAAAAAGCTTACAACATTAACAGAAAAGGTGATGATATACATACATTATAACATTTCTGTGTTTAGTGCTGATTTCTACTCTGGATATGCATGATTTATCGATTAGAAACGTTGCTGAAGTAGAAATAATAGTCAACAACATTCACATTTCAGTGGTGTTTAAAATATGATTTGGTGACTTCGTATAAAATGGCTCTTTTTATTATTTTGCCTCGATGTTAAAGAAATACTTAGTTCCCCCAAATGATAACTTATACATCAGGTACTTGCCCTGTGTTATGTTGAATTTATGAAGAAAACTACTTTTCTTCATGCCTCCACGATAAATAACTTGTAGTCTAACTTACATATTTATATTTGTGTTATGTGTCGCTTTCAAATAAACATTAAATAAATAAAACAGACAGGTCTTTCTGAGGGGAAATTCGTCAAAAAGAGAAACTTATCAATGCTCTCTTCAAAGCCAGACTCCACTGACAAAAACAGTTATTTTACATCAATGAACACAACAGCTGCTGCAGGCTGAAAACCCAAAAAACGAGCTGACCGAGGCAGCAGCAGAACAGCAGCTCCAGTGTTCAGCGACGTAAAATTACTAATTCTGTCAGTGCAGTCGGGCTTTGAGGAGAGCGTTGATTGAACTTTCCATCCAGTTCCTTATTGGAAAGAGCTGTTTGTTGAATGGATAAATTAAACTTGGATTATACTTCACAAATTGTGTGTAAACCGATACTTTGATGCAGTTTTGCTGTTGTTAAATGTGAACCCCTCCGGCTTCCATTTGTAAAGAATTTTCTCATTTTTTTGGATGCTTTGTTCACCGCGGAGGCATGTGGGAAAAAGTTTTCCTCATGAATTCACTGTAACTCAGGTTGAATAATTGACACACAAATGGTCCTTTGGGAGGCGAAGTATTCCCTCAGTTCAGAACTGTGCCTGGCTTATGTGCACACCCCACTAAATATGGATTACAGTGCAACTCTTACCACTTCCATATTTGGTTGTGAGAGTCCATCAGTAATGTTGGAAAACTGTGAGACCTGCAGCTTGATGCATGAGGTGTGAAATGATTGATTCCTCTGGCTCCTCTCTGAAGCGTTTGTCTACGTCTCTCTCAGATCAGTAACAGTGTGCTGATCGTGTTCGTGAGCTACTTTGGAAACCGGGTCCACCGGCCTCGCGTCATCGGAATCGGAGGACTCCTGATGGCCGTCAGCGCCATGATCCTGGCCTTACCTCACTTCGTGTCCCAGCCCTACGAGTTCGACTCTGTTTTGCACAGTAAGACAAAAGACCTGAATACAAGCGCCAAGCTGCTTCGCCGTCTCCACTGGCACCGCCGCGACAGTTAGTGTGACTCAGTCCAGAGCCGGGGACTCGTGAATGTACAAATATGTCACTGCAATTTATGAGACTTTACTCAAGGGTTCGTCCAGAGCGCCATCTTTTCAGCGTAGGCTCCACAGCACTCAGCAGGAGTCAAACCAGTGTCTGCAGTCTGTGCTCTGCAGAGAAACTGTGTTTTTAGAAAGTCTTGTTGTTGCTCTCCGGCTGAACTTTTCATAAATCAGAAGGAAATTCATAATGTCCGTGCACTCGCTGAAAGTTAAGATTAGATTCACCTCCAGGGCATTTAATTTGTCATAACAACCCCCCTCTTTTTTCATTAAATGGATAGTTTGGATTTTTTAAAGTGGGTTTGTTTGAGGTACTTTTCTGCAGTCAGCGCATTAGCTGCAGTAAATGTCAGTGAGCACGCTCCCAGTTTGGAGAAGCAGACAGGAGCACCGACACTGAAGCTAAGCAATGTACCGCAGTGGACTCAGGCAGCAACAAAATGTATTTCAGCCACCTAAAAAAATCAAAATCAGTTTAAGTGACTCTATATTTAGTGGTGGATGAAGTGCCTGCAAGCCACACTTGAGAATATATTTTGAGAAAATGACTATTGTTTAAGTTAACCCTTTGAGACCTGGAAGATACCGCTTTTTTTCTGCTACTTTCAGTCACCTTTCACAAGTATTTAAACATTTGAACCCTGAGCAAATTGGTGCAATTAATTTTAAATAAAACCATGAGGATAAAGGCAATTAGCAACTTCATAAGATTTGTTCCACAAATGGCAAGAGATTAGTAGATGCCCTCAAAAAATAGGGGAAAATGTCAAGGGACAATTATTCATAATAACATTTTAAATTCTGTTACAGAATTATTATAGTTTTTAAGCACTTTTCCAAGGTCATTTCTGTTTTTAATTAATTAATTTTACTATTTCACGGGTAATTTTCTGGTACATTTTACGTTTTTTTGCTCATTTTTTGGGTCTTTTTTTTTTTTGCCTTCTTCCCATGTTTTTCAAAGAAATCAAGCAAATTTCACCCAGGTCTCAAAGACTTGAGTGTTGAAAGTAAAAGTACAAGTTCGTGCTGGTAATAAAAAGCACGAAGTCAGAATTTTGAGGATTATGGTGTTTATTTCTTTGTAACATACACCACCTTAAAAATGGGCCGTTTACATTATTAACAGAAAAAAGGTCTTCTCCAAACTGGGTGTGTGCCTCCGTAGTTAACACACTGACTGTGGTTAGGATCTCATGCAACCCTCTTTGAAAAAATCCAGACTTTCCCTTTAATTTTGCCTGCAGAATAAATACCTTGGTGTGTCAGTGAAGCCAGAGAAGCTCCAGGAAATTAAATAAAAAAGTTGAACATGCATCTGCTGGCTTTTCATTAACTTTCTCCCCCTCTCCTCCCCTCTCTGTCCGTGCATGACCACCTGCTGTGACCCAGACCACCAAGACATCTGCACCCTGCAGAGAAACTCCAGCGAACAGGAGTCATGTGGCCGCGACGAGACGAGGCGTCTGACCGACACCAACAACCTGTGGCTGCTGATGGGCAGCGCTCAGCTGCTGTTCGGCGTGGGCTCGGTGCCCATCCAGCCGTTTGGGATTTCGTACATAGACGATTTTGCTGGACCTGCAAACTCCCCTCTTTACATAGGTGAACGGCCTGAAGTTCAGAGGACTGATTTGTTTAGATAAAGAGAACACAAGCTGAGGTTCATGCTGTAATTCTACGTTATTCTGCAGCCTTGATGATGCAACTGGGAAGAGTTTTACTCGTATTTTTTGACCTTTGAATTTAAAGGAAGTTTAAAATTGAAAACTGACTTTTGTAGTGCGTTTTTAGTCGTTCAACCAGTCAGAGCACTTTGACAACATGTGTCACGTTCACCCATTCACACATATATTCATAAAACGGTGGCTAATGTGAGAGGTGCTACTTAGTTTTGATACATTTATACAAAATCACCAGGTTCAGTATGTTGCCCACAGATACTCCAACATGCATGCTGGAGGAGCTGGGGATCGAACGCCAAACTTTCAGTTGCATAACAACCCACTCTACCTCCTAACCCACAGCTTTTTTTTCAGATTTTAAGGGCCATTTGTGCATAAACACCAAAATGAACCTACACAAAATGTCGATATTTTGTCAAATAATGCCAGTGAGTTTTTAGTTTTGCAAATAAGGAAAAAGAGATAGAGGTGTCGTAATTGTGAGGTCACACTTTGGCAACAATTATTAAGCTGTTGGGATAAAACATTATAGTATTAGTATTAATAAATAAATACAGCAATAAATAAATAAATATGGAAATAAATGCAAAAATTAATAAGTAATTGCAGAGTTAGGATCTTCTACCTCATACACATACAAAAACATTTAATGTGTTTGTAAAAAAATTATAGAAATGCATTTATAATATTTATTTGTTTATGTCCTGTATAATTATTAACTTTTATTTTTTGTCCTCATGTATTTATGCATTTATCTATTTTTCCATATTTGTTGCAACATTTATTTTTTACATTTATCCATCTATCTATCTATTTTTTTCCATATTCATTTTATATTTATTTAAGCATTTACTTTTTTTATATTTAGTTTTTGATGCATTTGTTTTTTTCTGTATTTATTCATACATTTGTTTAGTTCTGTATTTACGCTTTAAAAAATTTTTTTTTATTGATGTCATGTTTCATCCTCCACATAAAACAGCTGAACAGTTCTTCAGAAACTCACAGTTGATTTTTGTTTATTCGCAGCCATCCTGTTTGCAGTGTCTGTATTTGGGCCTGCCATTGGATACCTGATGGGCTCAGTCATGCTGCGGATCTATGTGGACGTGGACAAAATTGGTTTAGGTAATGATGCAGTCTTTATGTTTCCATCCATCCAAAAATGATTTTCCAGACAGCTTACAGCAGGAGAGACTGTGTTCACTGCTGTTTCCTGCAGGAGCTGAACAGGAGCTGAGACAGAGCGATCCCCGCTGGGTCGGGGCCTGGTGGATGGGGCTGCTCATCACCTCCGGCTGCCTGTTTCTCACCTCCATCCCTTACTTCTTCTTCCCTCGTAAAATGCCCTCAGAGCATAATGTAAGTCACACTCTCGCAGAGATCTTTAAGGTCAAATCTTCCCATTTCATGACGTGTTTCTCATGTTTTACTGACACCTGCTGGCTGTGTGTCCGCACTGCATTTTTACTTTTCCTCTTCTTCACTCATGAAGGCGCAAGAAGTTTTCACAAGTTAGCATGTAACTCCAAATTATAACTGACATAGATCACATCATTGGACAGATTTAGATTCCCAAGAACTGACTTCAGCTTGTGAATTTTTCTTTGACCTTTTAAAAAAATCTGCAGAAAACATTAGTCATAGATGAGGTAAAGCCAGATTTTTATTTCCCACTATGTGAAATGTGAAACCACATTTTGGCTCTTGCAGCTTTGTGTCCGGGACATGACCTGGTTAAAAACTTCTAAAGTTTCTGTTGATTTTTTTCCCTTCAATTTATGACTTTTAAAATCACAGCTTTAAGAAAATACAGATTCTTTTTCCCGAAACTTACAATTATATTGCCTGTGTAATGCAAATATAGTACAATTTACATAATATAATTGCATTTCTTTTATTTTTATTTTATTTTCTCCTTTAGTTTCTGTTTCTCATTGTTTTTGTTGAAAGAAAAAGCAAATATATGATACTTCCATATCCACATATGCTCACTTAAAAATATAATAAATGAAATAAAGGAATGCTCTTACAATGCAAGTTCAGTTTGGGTCAGTCCCAAAATATATGTTAATGGTTTACCCCAACATGAGCTGAAATTCACACATTTGCATCTTTGAGTACCTAGAAAAGTGCTATATAAGTCTGATTTATTATTATTATTATTATTATTATTATTATTATTATTATTATTATTCTTTGGACCATGGCAGGATGGCGTTGATAAAGGGTTACTAGAGGTCATCTGAAAGCAATGTGAGGGTACATGATTTTTTAATTATTATTTTTAGAAAGTTTGTTTCGTTGTTTTTGTTGATGTCTCTCATTGTTTCCAGAAAAGTCATAATAATAATAATGATAATAATAATTTAAATAATAGAATTGTAACTCTGAAATGAAATGAATAAATGTATAAATAAATACAGGAATAGATATATAAAAAGTAAATATAGAAATATATTATAAATAAAAAAAATTAATACAAGTTGATAATTAAGCAGGAAATACGTTTTGAAATAAATAGAAAAATGCATGAATAAATAAATAAAAGTTAATAAGCCATAAAGAAATCATCTTAATTTTATGTTTACATTTTTGAACAGTTAAATTTATTTATTTATGCATGTATTGCTGTGTCTGCATGTTAATGAGGTAGTTAGGCCCTCTGCATTTATGTCTTTATTTACGCATTATTTAACGGTTTTATTAAATTATTAATTTGCATATTTAATTGTTTATTCCTGTTTATTCAATTTATTCCTGCACTTACTTTATACTTATATATTTTTTATTCGTGGATTTACTATCTACATTTTATCAATCTATACTTTTGTCATTACTTGTCCTCCATAGATGTATTTATTACACTCTGAATATATGCCTTCATACATACAGTTTATCCTGCATTTTTTTCTTTTTTTTCTTTTTTTTTTGCAGGTGATTGGAAGTGAAAGTGACATAAATGATGACTTTAACAGGCGGGATGTCTCTTTACTTGATTTCCTGAAAAGTAGGTTTGTCGTATTTCGAGTGCTCAGCCTGTTTTTTAATCGTTAAATAACGGAGAGAGTTTTTACTGCAGTCGTTGAAGTTTCAGTGTGGTAACCGGTGTGTCTGTATGTGACTGTGTGTCAGTGTTTCCCAGGATGTTTGTCCACCTCCTGTTGAGTCCTCTCTTCCTGATGCTCGTCCTGGCTCAGTGCTGCTTCTCCTCGGTGATCGCAGGTCTCGCTACGTTCCTCAACAAGTTTCTGGAGCGACAGTACAGCGCCTCGCCTGCCTACGGCAGCCTGCTAGTAGGTAGGTACAAATATAAAGATGTCAGAAAAAGATCCTCTTAATAGATTACTTTTGCCCTTTCAGTCAACTGCTTGAAATCAATGTCAGCTGTTAAATAATTCAGCTCATAACGTGCAGCGTGGTAAATGTATTAAAACCTCTATGGAGGTAAAATAAAACAGTCTGTTAAAGTCATTTAATGGACACTCTGGAGGGCTTCGGCCAACTTGCACCATGGTCACTTTCCAAAGAGCGAATTAGGTTTTTACCGTCATCATCAAGATTTTTTGGATGTTTGAGCTTCCTTTTAAGATGCCTCTTTGCAATATTAAATGTATTTTTAGATTACATCTGTCGGTTATGTCAAGGTGTGGGACAATAGACTGTATAAAAGAACTGGACGTATAGTTGCTTAGATAGCAAGTTGTCAATCACAGGGTAGCCAAGCCCTAAAAAGCATATTCTGCATCATTTTCTACTTTAATCCGAACTAGATATTTAAATATATATATATATAAGTCCTTTGGGTTATTCTAGAGCCCGATCGATATGGTATTTTTGAGACCAATAACAATTTTATAGAGGAAAAATTCACTGATAAAGTGAAATTTGAGCTGGAATGAAAATAGATAATTTCTATGTGGATTGTGCACTAATTTTGCACCAATATGACTATGCAAAAGTACTCAGAAGGCTGCTTTCTAAAACAAACAGTTTTCTTATTGAACATAACACACAAACAAATAAAAGACTAAATAAATATACGTCAGTACTGTATGTGTTCAGCGTCAGTCTTCTCTGAGAATTTAAATAAAGAATATAAAGATAAAATACACATCAGTACTGTATGCTCTTTGCTGACCATTTAAATAAAGAATAAATACAATAAAATAAATTATCAGTTATTATTATTGTTTTCTGCATTATAGGTCTGTAAAAAAAGTTTTCTTATCGGAAAAACATAAAAAAATATACACAGATGCTGATATGTCTGTGAAATATTATTTTTAACCATCTGAGGTAAATATTTAACTACATTTTCCCCAAAACACCTAAATCTCAGGGCATTCCCATAAGCTATGATTACCATCTTTACCACCTTGAGCTCACGGAGCGGTTCGTGTTTCCAGGTGCTGTGAATCTGCCTGCGGTCGCCGTGGGGATGCTGATCGGCGGCGTCATCATGAAGAGGGCGAGTCTCTCTCTGAAGACCATCCCACGCTTCTCCGTGGCCATGCTGACCGTGTCCACCCTCCTCTGTATCCCGCTCTTCTTCATGGGCTGTCCCACGCAGAAAGTCTCCGAGCTCAATCATTACCAGATGGGACAGTTTGGGTGAGTCAGGAGACGAAAGGAGACACATATTTCCAGAGAAATCATGTTTTTGGGTTTTCCGTCTCTCCCATTCTTATGAACACAATATCTCAAAAATGCCTAAAGGGAGAATTTGACACAAAAATTCACTTTGACTCAAGGATGAACTGAACAGACAGTGGGAGTCACTCAATGACATCGAGTCAAAAAATGTAGAAAAGGAAAACAAAAAAAACAGAAAGATGTTACTAACAAGAGGTAATACTCTCATAGATATGATAAAAATCCTAACAAAAAAACAGAGTAGGTAAAATAATTTCATAGATCAATTAGGATTATTTAAATGTAAAATTAAAAAAAATATATAGAGGTAAAGATTGAAATTTTCAGGAGATATAAGTGGATTGATTTTAAAGAGGTTCCGTATTTTGTATTTTGAGTTTGTTGCACTAAAATTAGAAGCAGTTTTTCAAAGTCGAGACCTGACTCGTGGAAACATGAAGTCAGTGGAGCGTGTCTGATAAAGCCCATCTGAGAGACGGAGCGATTCTGAGAGGTAATACGGTGATTTTCCAGAAAACGCTTTATAGATGAAAAGATTTCGGTGAATATCACGTCTTTCTCGGAGAGAAGACCACCCAACCCGGTCCTATAAAGTACAATGATGTGAAGCACAGACATCACTGGTAATAACTCTCCAGGCAGAGCGACAGACTGAGTTTAAATATTCAGAAAACATCATATTTGAACCTTTGTGACTTTTAGACAACAACAACAACAACAACAACAACTAGCTGCAGACACAAAGTACTTATCAAATGATCAATCAGATTTGATTTGTAAAGCACTTTCTAAACAAGCAAATTGCAACATAAAGTGCCCCCCCACACACGCACACACACACGCACACACTAACACACACATACATACATACACACAAATGCACAAGCACAGAAACACATAAATAAAAACAAGATTTTATCATCAATTAAAGCACTAAAAAATAGGAGTGCTATAAAAACCTATAAATAGAAAAAATACAAATAAATACATAAACAAATAATTAAATGAATAAATAAACTTATAAATAAATTTTAAAAAATATGTACACAAAATACTCACAATAAGAGGTAAATGACCGAAAAAAAGCACAAAATGAAATAACATATAAATATGTTAGAAATAATAAAAAATACATAGAAAATAATAGAAGTGTGAAACAGACTAAAATGTATAATTGAATAATCAATAGATAAATAGATAATGTTAACTTAAAAGCCAAACTAAAAAGGTTGGTCGTTAGTTTGTTTTTAAAAATATTAACCCCCTCTGCCAGAGGGAGTTAAGTGAAAAGCGAACACACGCTAATGAAACATGGGCTGCTCTTGTTTTTTGTCGTCCCTCTGCAGGTCTCTCGCTCGGTGCTCCTCTAACTGCTCGTGTCCTGCCGGTGCCTTTAACCCCGTGTGCGGCTCTGACGGTGTCGAGTATATCTCTCCCTGCCATGCGGGCTGCACCAACTTCACCAAAGACCCCAACAACACCCACAGGGTTCAGGTCTGTGCCTCCTCTTCATGGTTTCCACCCAAAGAATAAATATACCTGCAGGTTAGGCTGTTGTATAGTGATACACCTTTGAACCCTAAGCAGACTGGCTTGTTTTATTTTAAAAATATAAGAGGAAACAGCCCAAAAACTATCAAAAAATAAATAAATAAAATAAAATATATAAATAAAAACAAGATTTAAAAACAAGATTTATATATATGTGTAAAAATCAATTTTAAATAGTAATAAATAGTAATAGTAAAACATAAAAATTACCTGGTGTAATTATGATCATTACACATATTGATTTTCCCTTGATTTTTTCCTGAGCTTTTTAAAAATAATGACAAATTAGATCTTTTCAATTATTGTAATTTACCATAGATTTCTTAACAAGTTGATCATTGCCCTTTTTTCCCACGTCTCTGAAAGAAATTGCACAAATTTGCTCTGGGTTGAAAGGTAAGTATGCAATGAATGAGATAACGCTGTCATTAAAGATGTATTTGGTAACATTTTAGCCATATTCGCAGGTACTGTCACTGCCTCCACACAGTATTACATGAGACAGTCCACTCGTCCACTGCAGAGCCATGTACGCAGCTCTAGTCTTTTGGCAACGTGTTTTCCGCATTGAAAAAAACCTCCATACATGCACCAATTTGTGTGGAAAAAGGGAAGGCTGCAAGATTTTTGTAAATGCTGTTTGAGTCACCACGAGGCGGCAGAGATAGTGACAGTTATAAAAACAATCCATTTTTGGTAATATTTGCTAAAATCTTGAAAAAAGATACCGCACACCGCTATTGCTCATCACACTTCATTGATTAAAGGTGATTATTAACGTTTCCCCAAAAAAGTTACCTACTATAGCTTTAAGTCATACTTTTTTAATCTGTGGAGTATTTGTGCAACACTGGAGCAACATTGCACAATAAATCATCAGCAGTAATTAGGGAAATTACCTGATGCAGAGAAATCACATCAGATAGGAATGCTTGATAAGTTTATTAAAAAGGAAAAAAAAAGAATACATCTGATTTGTTTAACAGCTGGAAAAGATTTTTGAAGTGGATCATTTCCATCTATAATCTTGTATAATTTTCTCAGTGAGGGAATAAGTGTTTGGTTCTTGTCCTAGCACAGGATCTGCAAAGTGTCTGTAAGGGTGTAATTAACCTTTAACTGTGTCAGAGCAGAGCGCTGCAGGGAGCTCATACGCTGCATAGAGAGAATCCGCTTCACAGGGGGGGCCTTCAACTTTAAACATACAGGAGGTGACTTTGGCCTTAGATGCCTCAACTTTGTGACAAACGATCACACATTTCATATCCGCAGTGATATAAAGCAGCAGTGCTATCACACACAGTGTCTCATCATCAGAGAGGAGCTGTAGGAGGCGCAGTCAGACCTGACAGAGACGCTCTGCCGCTAACAGGACACCAGTGGCTCAAAATCAATCCGATCAATGCTTATTAGTCACAAAGCATATAGGAGGTGTTTTAAGGGGGACAAAACGTCAGGATTTAGACGTCACAGCTTGTGAATAATCCTCCTGTGGGTGGATTGTGTGACTGCTAACAGAGAATTAGTCAGTTTGAGCCCAAAGTGTAACGCCGCAGCACAAACGAGGCAGTGAAGGCGTCAGCTAATGAATTAATCCTGGAAAGTCACAACATAATTACTGTCGTTTTCCTGTGTCCACAACTTTAATTCATTCGGGTGCTAGACAAAAATTTTATACATTTACATAAACTCTTTATGTATTTAGATTTTTATAGATACCTATGGAGTTCCTCAGGGTTGCTGTTTTTAATGAATAACATGTTCAGGTTTCTTTGGGGTTGGGTGGGAGTAGAATTTTTCATACCAATGTACAGAAAACATTGTTTGACAGAATCAATTTTTAAAAAATACCCTAAAAATACCTCCAACCCCCCTTTTTATTTATTTATTTTATTTGTAATGCAACCTTGAGTTCTTGAAAGGCGCTATATAAATCCAATGTATTATTATCATTATTATTATTATTGTTGTTGTTGTTGTTGTTGTTGTTGTTGTTGTTGTTGTTGTTGTTATGTTTAGTGTAGAAAACAAGTTTCCAAAATATATTTTTCGCAGATTAACTTATAATTTTTCAAAAAAATCCTATTGTTTCTACTTTTGTATGTGTGTGCATATATATTTATATATAAAGGTAATGCAAGGCTAAAGCGAACTACACTGTGGTTGCATCGCCACCACTACGAGGCTGTAAAGCCATGTTCTGTTTTTTAAGACACATAAAGGCTTCACATCTCACAGTGAAGTATACATAAAGTACTGACGGATTTTATGTCATTAAAAAATGTGAAAGCCTCTTCTATTATATCATATAAGCTTCTCTTTTACATACTTGTATTAAATTATATTAAATTCTTACTGAAATAAGTATCATAGCAGATGTAGTACAACTTTAAAAAAATAGGGAAAAAGTTGTTTGCACAGGTTACAACAACATTAATATGTGTTTTCTTTCTGTTTACAGCTTTATACTCACTGCCGGTGTATATCTGGGAGTCAGGGTACTGCCCGTCCAACTCCCTGTTCAAACAGCTGCCCACATTTTCTTCTCCCCGCCATTCTTGTCATCTCTCTGGCGGCGCTGATCGCCTGCCTCACCCACAACCCCATGTACATGATGGTGCTCAGGTACGGAGGGATGACAGAACATTACAGTTGTTTCACTTTGGTTATTTTCAGATTGAATTAAAAAATACTACAGTTAAAAAATGGCACAGTGCATCGATAGAAAAATGCAGACTTTATTCTGTATCCTTTTAATTTCTTTTCATGCTCATTTCAGATGTGTTCCCGCTGAAGAGAAGTCGTTTGCTATAGGAATTCAGTTTTTACTCATGAGAGTATTAGGTAAGTCAAACATAAGTACTGTTTGTGTGTAGTGCTATACTCATAATGATCGTATTAATTATTTTAATAAGCCTCCCAATCCCCGGGTGTCCTCCTATCTCACTGTTATTATTTTGAAACTCAGCAATGTTCATTGCTGTACGGAGTCCCAAAGCGTCGATTTAATAAATACATAAAAATAATAATAAATAAATAAAAAATTATAATAAAGAAATTCTAGTATAAATACTTACATAAATAAATTGTGTAAATTCTATAAATTAAAAAAATAATTATGTGATATTTTAAGAAATTATTAACTTATTATATATATATATTTTTTTTTACAGAATTCAAATAGAATAAAAAGTGACTTGAAAAGTGGCATTAAAAAAATAAAATGCGACATGAAGTAAAAGTGTCAATGAGCCATTATAAATGAAAAACACACACTTTAAATACTTATTTAAAAATAAACATTTCCATAAAAAAAAAAAAAGAATTTCGAACTGAAGATTAGTAAAGAAATAACCCAGTCAGTTTCTTCTGAGAAATTATATGTTTTTATAAATTATACATTAATTTTAATTATTTATTTAGTTAATATTGCACTTTTAATGGCTCTGTACAGCTGGGATGTTTGGCTGCTATTTGGTGCTGCAACAACCGTTATGGAGCGTACTTATACTTAACTTTAATTTAAATGTAAAAGCACTTTTAAGCAAATGTTGGATTGCCCTCTAGTGGCTGTAGCTCTGTCATATAGTATGGGTACAGAAATGTGTTTACATACTCTCTCTGTGTGTGTGTGTGTGTGTGTGTGTGTGTGTGTGTGTGTGTGTGTGTGTGTGTGTGTGTGTGTGTGTGTGTGTGTGTGTGTGTGTGTGTGTGTGTGTCAGCCTGGCTTCCTGCTCCGGCTCTCTTCGGGATGGCCATTGATACATCATGTATCTGGTGGAGACATGTGTGCGGAAAAAAGTATAGCTGTGGTTACTATGACAACAACATCTTGAGGAACCGGTAAGTAAACGTATCACTCAGAACACAAGTTATATACATACATGCAGTACATCCTCATTACTGTTGAAATACTTTATTGATCTTAGTCGCTCTGATGCCAGCATAGAGAATTATCACAAGTGGGAATAAGTACAAGCATAAGTACAAGTATATGAAAACATATATAAATACAAATACATTAATATTAACCAATTAGCACAATATGTAAATATTTAAAAATAAAGTGTTTAGTATGCTGAGTATATAAGTAAGTAAAAATATAAATATAAATACAGTAATAGACAATTGGCACTTTACAAAATTACAATATGGATTATGTGCTGAGTGTGCAAAATATAAAACTGCTTTGTGCTACAATGCAATGTATAAAACAATTATGCAAAAATATAAATATGCAAAGCTACAACAATGAACAACAAACATAGACAGAAGCAAGAATAACAGCTGGAATAAATACAATATATATATTTTATTTTAATAATTTTTTTAACTAATGTACAGTGTCTTTGAGTTCCTTTTGTAAGCTCTTTAAAAGTAATATATTATTATTATTATTATTACTATTATTACAAATAAAATATGTGTAGCATGCTAAGGTGTTTTGACTCTACTTGTCTGCCCTCCACAGGTTCCTGGGCTTACAGGTGGGTTATAAGGTCATGGGTATCGTCCTCCTGATGATGCTGGGGTGGAAGGTGAAGCGGACCCAGGAGTACAGTCTGGAGAAGAGGCCTGAAGGACTGCTGTGACCCCGCTGAGCGTCCCTGTCTACCCGAACCTCTCTGTCTCCGAAACAGTCGAAGAACGGTGAGCAGAACAGAGCCGTAGCCAAGAAAGGCCGTCACTGACCTCAATTTCTGCAGGCCCGCCTCCATACCTGGTGCTTCACTGGCTGCAGTGAGGACGTACATTTTCCAAAAGAGAAAATGTCTGATTTTTACGGATGCTTTAGAGCGTATGATTGGACTTATTCTGGCACTGTGACCCACTTAATACAAGTTAAGAGAGGATTGCTTAAACACGTCTCTTGTATGGAGAATGAAAAATGACTAAAGTATTGATAAATAAATTTATGAATAAATAAATACTGGAATCCATTAATAGAAATAAATAAAATACAGGGATACATATGGAAACGAATAAATAAAAGAATAAATAAATGCTGAAATAAATTCAAAAATAAATAAATTTCTATTCCCTGTATTTATTTCTTCATTTATGCATTTATTCTTTAATTTTTAAACTTCTGTATTTATTTATTGATACTTATTGCCATTAATCAGCTGCCATACTTTTGTGTGGCACATGAATACATTGACAAATATGGAAATAAATAAACAAATGTATAATTAAAAGCAGGGTTAAGTAAATTGATTGATAAGGACATAAATAAAAGAATGAATTAGTGCATGAATTAATAAAAATGAAATATAAAAAATAGAAATACTTTGATAAATGCATAAATTAATAAATAAAGTTGACAACTTAAGAGTACATAAATAAATAAAATAAATGTCTTAAATTTATTTCTACATTTTTGTAAACTACAATGATTAATTTTGCATTTATTTATTATTTTATTTATTTATTCCTTTATTATTTTATACTTTTATCATAAAATGTATTTACTGATACGTAGTCATTTTTCATCCTCCATACTCTTGTGTGGTACCTCACAATATTTTACATGTATCTGAGACGTTGATGAGAGTTCAAACAACAGATAAATTTCTTTGTGTTTTACTTGTTCCTGTAAGGTGGGAATCTGTTCAGATTTCTATTTCTGATGGGAACATATTCTGTAACTAATTAACTGTATTAGCTTAATATTTAAGTTTATTTTTATAAATGTTTGTCTCATACACAGAGACATCTGTGATAACTGCAATACTCATTTTATATATGATCACATGTAACACATGATTTAATTGCAATACTAATGAATTTTCAGATGTTAAGTGCATAAACTGTTACTCATGAATTGACTTAACCACACATATTGTGCTTTCTACTCGTGTGTTTATATGACTGTTTACTACAGTGAAGTGCATAAATGTGTAAGTATTACTGGCTAATATAATGTACAATTAATCAAGTCAGTGTGAAGTCTTTTTTCATTTCTGTCTTCATCTATTTGGCTTTATTTAAATAACATTTCTGATATAGGATTTTTACTCAAAGCAAAGTATTTCTTCATGGTATAAGTACTTTTACTGAAGTAAAGAAACTTATTTTATGGTATCTTGTTCAGTGTAGCACACTTACTCGCTCATACTCTTTTTAAATATAATTTTGACTTTAATTTTAAAACTTGCATACATTTTTCTGATAATACAGATAATAGATATTCAATGCAGGATGTGTACTTGTACCAGAATATTAGTACTTTTATGGTATGGTATTTTATGGTATATTGTAGCACACTTATTATCTGCACACTTTAAATTTTTTCTTTCTTTTACTCTTAATACATTACTTTCAATGCAGAATTTTTATTTGTACCAAAATATTTTCAAAGTATAGTATTAGTACTTTCACTTATGGAAAGGAACTACTTTTATGGTATATTGATGAGTGTAGCACACATTGGCATACTTTAAAAAATATAATTATTTTGAATTTTTTGGGTGTTTTATTTATGATGATGTTTATTATTATTATTAAATATTATTATTTTATTCTTATTTAGATTTTTCTCTATTACTCTTAATATTTTACGTACATTTTTTTCTGATTTTACTGAATATACAAAATCATGTAGAATATTTATTTTTACCAGACTATTTTCAAAGTATGGTATTAGTACTTTTACTGACCTATATTATTATTATTAAATATTATTATTACTTTATTATTATTACGATTTTTCTGCATTACTTTTAATACTTTACTTACATTTTTTTCAGATTTTACTGAATATACATATTCAATGTAGGACATATTTGTACCAGACTATTTTCAAAGTATGGTACTTGTACATTTACTTAAGAAAAAAACTGCAAACATTGCAAACATTAGTTCAACTGTTGTTGTTGTTGTAGTTGGAAGTGTTTGTTACATTAATATTAAGGTACCAATGTATTTACTGAGAGAAGAAGTTCCTCCAGACAGATGAAACTGGTTTCCAGCAGCACGCGCTGCTCAGGTCTGTCTCCCCAAACTCACATGACGTCATTTTATATCACGGCTGTCAGTTGAGGGAGAACGAGGAGAGGCCGCGCGTGCGCAGAAAACCTCGAGTGAAAAAAAAGAAAAAGCCCACAAGTATCGTCACGGCCCGGTGCAGCAGCAGCAGCAGCAGCAGCAGTGTGTCCACATCACGAAGAGAGACACGGAAACATCACCGCCTTTTCCAGCCCGGCATCCCCACAAACCGACACCGAAACTCGACTGGGAAAACGCCAGCAGTGAGCCTGTCCTCCGGTGTCCACAGTCCCCCTCCTTCTCCTCCTCAAAATGTCCGTGGGCAGTGACTTTGGAAACCCTTTAAGAAAATTCAAACTCGTCTTTCTCGGGGAGCAAAGTGGTAAGTCATGTTTAATCCTTCCGAGAAGTTGATTTTTATTTATTTATTTTAATCATGTGAACTCGTTGCACCTGCTTGTGGTCGGTCGCGGAAATGTGGCTAATAGCTAGTTTGTCGTGAGTTTTAACCGTTTAAACTGAAACGTCTTCACCGGTTAAATGTTCAGTTTGTGGGAGTGAGGATGCGGATTATTTTAATTATCAGCCTGTAAGGAGTCACACAATGGACTGGAGTATTTGAATTGTGAAGTTTGAAATGTTAATGTGCGGCCGGCTGTTTAGTTTGAAACATTTCTGCGTTTTGAAATGCTCGGTAAATGAGGCTGGTATGTGCGTGCGTGCAGCCTCGGCTGTGATGCTGTGGATGAGACAAGTTGGTAAATATTCGTGAGTGTTGAGACACACCCAGGCTGTCAGAGGCGATGAGATAACTTGTGTGGCTGCAGTTGTTCAGTCTGCCTGCTGAGGCTGACCGACTGTGTGATTTTTGCATCATGACTTATATTTTTTAAGTATAAAACATTAGACATTGTTCTTGTTGACTCATCGTCTATTTTTATCACCATCCACAAGGGACTGTTCGTTATTTATGAAAGGGGAGGGGGTGATGCAAAAGAGGGAGGCATGGGGGTGAGGCATACAACTTTAAAATGTCTTTTTGTCTATATATTTCACAATTTAAAATATATATTTTTAACATTATTGTCTTTACTGTCAAAAAACGTGGTTTCATTCAAAAATTCCAAACACCGTTTATTCCTTAAAAATACCTGGTCATTTCTTTCTTTTTTTTTTTCTTTAAAAATAATTCAGCAGTTTTTGAAGAAAGAAATTGCAATTTTTTTTCTCTAAAAATGTTTTTCTTTTTTTCTTTCAATATTTAAGGAATTCTTAAAGAGAAAATATTGGCAATTTTTGTTTTGTTTTATTTTCTTTAAATAATTGTAAAATTACTTTTTTCAACTTCAAAAATGTATCTTCAACTCATTTTCCACTTTCAAAAATCCAAGGATAACTTTTAAATATGGCCTTCACCTGTAAATTGTTTGTCAAATCATGTTTTTATTTTGGCTTTAGGGAGAGACATACAGCCTTAAATGTCTGTATTTTGTATTCATTTTACTGTCAAAAACATGAACATTTCAATATTGTCTGTACTGTAAAAAAAAAAAGCATGGTTTCTCTAAAAAAAAAAAAAACAAATTTACACTGTTTACTATTTAAGAAAATAGACTTTTTTCTTCAGTTTCTTTTGGGCAATTTTAAAGAAAAAAGACAATTTACTTAAAAAAATGTTTTTAAAGAAAATATTTTTTATTTTTTTCCTGTTTAAATTTTTTGTAAATATTTGGTGAATTTATTTTAAGAATCCCAAAAAATCACACTATTTAGCACAGCAAAAAAAAAAAAAAAAAAAGCAGAAAAATTATGTTTTATTTTTACATTTTTTTAGCAAGGAAAAATATTTTAAGCTTTGGAGAGTGTAAAAATAATAATAATAATAATAAAAAAGTCACACCCCAGGCATCCCCCTCCTCTGATAAATAAAGAACAGCCCCTAAGCTTTCCTCACCCACACCCTCAGCCATTATTCTCCTGTTTTTTAGGCATCAGTGCGGCATCAAAATAGTTTTCCAGCAGATTAGACCAAGCTGGCAGAGACATGGCTTGAATCTTTAGGTTTGCTTTGTGTTTTGAACAGCGCAGGTCTGTTTATGGTCGAATTCAGAGGTCTTGAGCAGCCAAATGAACCACATTAGTCATGGTTCAGCCCGTCAGGAGGTCCTATTGATCTGCCAGTATAGCAGGTTCATGCATTACATAGTATATTGTTCAGTGACGTGTACTTGTAATCTGCATAACGGTGGATATTTGTTGTCTTATAGTGAATATGTGTACAACCAAACACTGGCTGTATCTCTGAGATGCCTCAAATGAACTTAAATCCTGACAGCGCACGCTGCTGCTCTGCAGTCCTCAGGGTTCAGACTAGTGCTGACACAAGAAACAAGCAATTGATGACTGATTGATCATCATTAGGGCTGCAACTATTGATTATGTTCATTGTTGATTATTTTTTTTATCAATCAATCAGTTGTTCAGCCTAAATGTCAGAAAATGGTGCCCATGATGACGTCGTCAAGCGTCTTGATTTGTCCTCAACCTAAAGATATTCATTTGATAATTTAATATTTGACAAGAAATCAATGAAATGTTGCAGCTCCTCTGTACACTAGGGATGCAAACTATTGATTATTTTCATTGATGAATAATCTGTCGTTGTGATTAAATGAGTGCTAAATGGTTAAAGACAACCTGCTTATATTTAAAATTAAAAATTAAAAAAATAACTTCTCAGTTAAGTCTTGGGCAATCAGCCGTTTCGTGACAGCATCATTACACTACAAATACCAAACATTTTGTGGCTCCAGCTTTGCAGGGTTTGCCACTTTGCTGTATTTTATATCATTGCAAAATGAATATATTTGAGTTTCATAAGAACAAAAAAAGAATAGGCAAACAGTTAGGAAAACAATGATTAGCTGCAGCTTTAGTTAAGATGGATTTCAGTGCGCTGAGGAGTTTGTTTTGCATAAAAAGGTTATTAAATGTGATGCGTCAGACTTAATAACCTATTTAACTTGACGCGTTCTCTCTCTTTTAACGCTACTTTCACCCCTTAATGAAAGTAAATTAGATGCAGTATATATAATAAACAAACATAGTCCTGGTAGTTGGCTTTACTCTTGGGCAATTTTATGATATTAAGTGCTAAGCAACAAGCCAAAGGGGATTTGTCTGCACAAACAACTGTATTCACCAGACCACAGAGCTGGCTGAATGTTTTGACATCATAAATAATGGTCAAACTGGGGAGACAGAGACATAAAGAGACATCATTTCTTATTCATTGAAAGGTGAAGTATTAAAAAGGATTTATGGGTTTTCAGAATTGACTGGCCAGCAGAGGAGGATGAAATGGTCTGATTATGTGTGCTTTGTAAAGCTTCACTTCAAAGATTAATCTCTCTCTATTATCATTTACATGCTGAATGAGCAGCTGGTAGTAGAATAAAAGCAGAATCTTCCGGTTAGACCAAGGTTTGTGGTGCTTTTTATATTTGCTGCAGCTCCTTTTCTTCTCCCTCTTTCAGTGTAACTCTAACTTGTTCATCAGTTTACTCCATTATGTGTTTTTGTGCAGGTTTGTCAGCAATACAGGAAATATTAAGCATTCTGTGGCCTGCAGAAACTGTGTTTGACACAGAGGTGGGAACGGCAGGATAGCTCACACTATGATACTGTCATAATGCATTGCCCATGTTAACGATGGTATTATGATACAGCAATTCTGCCATGCTTAATATATTTTAAGACAATCTTGCTATAAAATGAAGACGGCTCAGTCCATCTGTCTGTCTACATACATTTTTCTCCTCGATGGGTTGCCCCAGTCAATCTGAAATTGCACATATGGCATTGATAATTGCCATATAGAGGCTGACAAAGCTCTTTGTCTCATTCACCCGGTGCCCGTGCCCGTTTTGTAACTTCAAAAATAATGTTGACTTGCTGCTGATTCTGCCTGTGGAGTCAATGAGTGAAAATACAGACAGCGCCATTGCAACCCAAATTGTGGTCAGTGTTGGAATTGCAGCTTGAATGACTGAAATAGTGCGCTATTTTTTCATTCTTACTCAGCAGTTAAAAACCCATGTTGTGAAAAAGGATATTTTTTTGCCTGTTTTTGCATTTTTGTCAAAATCTTGTATCAGATGGATATGCATGTTCGTTGTTGTGCACCAGTCCAGTTGCCAAAATCAATCTTGGCATTGTACATTTCTGCAAACGATGGATACTGTATGTTGCGTTTGTACATTTTCAAGGTACAATATTGATGTTTCTGAAGTGACGTAGTTTTGGTTTTATGAGCTGACTTTGTCATCAGGAGGAGGAGGGGATGATGAATATGGTTGCCAAGCTGCAGACCACTGCAAACATGATGGTTTTAGAGAGACATTGGCTGCAATTTCAGTGAGTGTTTTCAAGCAAGTTCATTTGCATTGCATCTTATCAGTCACAAATGTTATTCAAAGTGCTTTAAAGTCAAAAGATAAGAAGGAAAAAATAAATAAATTTTGTCTTCAAGCGAGACATTCTGAGGCCATGATTGTGCCATGTTGGTTGCCTGCATACTTTACTGTCACAAGACAGTTCTTGCATATCATATATACCCTGGTCTTTGAATTTGTTTGTACCATCTGTGTTGTAAAAGCTGAAAGAGCGGGCCCAGACTTTTGACTTGAGGATGATGGTGCCTCTCTGGACTGTTCTGTCCACATTGTCTGCCATTTTCCCCCTGTAAGTTTCTCCTTCACAAAGAAGGGAGAAGGTAGATTTATTGGTCATTTTTTTAAACCAAGTTTGAAAAACGAAATTACTTTTGTCCTTGATCCTGCTACATCTTTGGAGTTGAAGGGTGAATTGATATACAGTAACAGTCATATTGCAATTATTTTGACAAATTAATGAGTGAGATATGAGTTGTGATTTTAGTGGGAAAAGTAATTTTGCATTTCATTCTCACTTAAAATGTGATGATCTCATGTTTTTTATTGGGGTCTGTACCAAACAAGCACCTAATGTCTGGGAATATAATGTATATGCCGGGACGTCTCTGTAGCACCACAGTGCTTCTTTTAGTAGTATTTTGTGATACATTTTACCGTTGGAATTGCAGCTTCCATGATTTGGATATTCCACTTGGCTATATTGCGATTATTTTAACTGCAGGTTAGCTCACTTCCACTCACTTTACCCTCATTGGTTTCATAAGCTCAGCCATGAGGAGTCATGAAGTTGTGACTCTGGTAAATCAAATTGGCAGGGGAATCTGTTAAGAGCACTTGCATGTTAATATAAATATTGATAGTTGGCACCATTGTGTCCAATATATGTTGCAAGTGGAAATATACTAACTATATCGCTCCTATTGTGACGTATATGATCATGAACTGAATTACTAGTTAGAAACATTTCTCATCAATGGGTCACTTCTCATAAACAATGTGGGCCATTTTTTAATTAAATTCAATTATGGCGCAGCTTCTTTTAGTCTTTTTTCATAGCTTGCACTCATAGCCCATTTAAACCCAGTTTTAAAAAATCCTTTGTGTCATTTTTTAAGAAAATTAATGATGACATCTAATAATGTGTCTGTATCTCTATCTTTTCTACTGAGACATAATTAATGCAACACATACTATAGATTGTCTTTGTGCATTGCTCTAATGGTCACAGATCACAGAATCAGCATTTCCCATAATTTCTGCTGACATCATCACTGCATGGTAATTATAGTAGCTGCCGTAAAGTTTTATCAGCAGTGTAAACATAATATAATCTCAGAGGTTTGTAGGGTTTTAGATGCAGTGATTGGCCTCATTCTGTAGCATCTTTGGTAAAATGTATTGAACTTTGAAGCCACTGGAGACCCTGCAGGTCTGCAGTGACGGGTCCAGCCAGTCAGCGGGGTCCACATCTGTGCGTGTGGACTTTATTTGTCAACCAGCGCTCATCCAGACAGTGGCAGCGCAGGCCTCGTGTTTGATTGGGTTGTCTCTGGTGGAGCTGTGTCTCTCTGACATGTCTGCTATAATTGCAGCTGGTGCCCAGGCGGGCGTGAATCCCGTCAGCTCTGCCACTATCATTTATTAATGTACACGACTGGACTCAAGTATGTCAGGGCAGGAGTACGGAGGCTGTGCAGAAAAGACTGTTCGTTCTGGGTTGATAGCTCCTGTGTACAATGAAGGCTCATAATGGTGGAAGTGTGTGAAAAATGTGTCTATAAAGGGAAAGATGGCATGATGTTCTGTTTTTCATAAAAGAATCAGCTAACGTCAGAGAGGTGGGGGTTTCAGATTAAGTGGGTGGAAGCCGGCAGAATGTTAAATGAGCTGTCAGGAAGTCTCTCCTCCTGCATACTTCTTTGGGTGTTTTCTACACTGCCTGCACAAAGGAGGCTGGCTAAAGATTTCCTTGACAAAGCTGAAGGCTTTAAGCAGGCCAATCAGCTGCTTCAGAGTCCGTGTGCCCACGCTCCTGCTGGAAACAGCGCTTTGCAAGTTCTAGCATCGCAGAAATCAACCAGGTCATTGTTAGAACACCTCAGATTACTGCTCTCATTTATTGGGTCATAGATGTTTTGCCATAAGGCACGATTTCAAAGGAGCAATACTGCATGGTACTTTGTAAAAGCTAATTGTTTGGAGGTAATACCCCGCTGCGTGCTTCATTTCACCTCAGACAAACTGATGGGAATACATTTGGTGGATGCATCCGCATGGCTGCCACAAGATTTTGCTCACTGAATCAAAATGCCATCTTCCATCTTTCACTGCACAGAGATTGCCATCGCGCAAACTGGAGCTGGCTCCAGAATACTGCTGAATCACCGGGCCAATATGCTTCAAAGTAGGGTTCAGTTGGTTGTCTAATGCATCAATCACTGTGTCTCGGGGGAACAGCTTTCTGAGCAAATGAAACTCTGAGTTTTGGCTTGCTCGGGCAGGGAGCAGTCGGCACATTTCCACACCGAGGCTGTGAAACCACAGATGCAGATGAAGATACTATGTATTTACCCACACATGCACACATCAATAACACAGCTTTGACACAGAAAATGTACAGTGATAAGCATAAATACTGGAGCAAACAGGAGCCAAGTCTGTCTGGACTGATATATACCACTAAAGACTGGAATTTGGAATAAAGTTCAGTAGGTAGTGCAGCAAAAATAATCTTTAATATATATTGGATGTATTTCTATCTGCAGGGTTTTTACTCAGTCGTTTGCCACCTCTGTCATACTTCATCCTTCCTCCAGCTCTCGACAAAACTCTGACAGGTGTCTTCATGGAAAACACTTTTCTAAAAGCGATGCACCTGGTAGATTTCGGTCATTTGTCAGTGCAATTATGGCATTACGTCAGTGTTGTGTCCCTGTGTCCTTATCATTAATGGTGGCAATCACCAGAGGCCCCAGGGTTCAAAATGATCACAATACTTCATTCTTGATACAATATTATTACAATTTTAAAGGTTTTTGTGATATGTTGATTATTACATTAACATATATTGTGATTTATTACCTTTTTTTGAGAGTAATCAATGACTCAAATGCAAAATGCTGGCAAAATACAAACAATGCCTTTTTCCATCTGTACTTAAGTAGACAACAATCTACAACCTAATTTTCACCAAAACTTCTCAGAGGAGGACAAATAACATTGCTCTATGTGCAAACCTCTGTGAGTTGAGTGTGCAGTGACAATTACAAAGTGCTTTACACAAAATTATTCTGTAACTTTGCTCTTATAAAGTGCAGTGTTGTCAGCATCACTTCACACATAAATTGTCTTCTTTTGATTATCCTTTAACACTTGATTTGGAAAAATATACTTTTTGCATAATTTGGGGGAATTATCGACAAAATAAAAATATAAAAATATTCAATATATTCACTCTCATACAGTGTATTGTCACTAAAATCACTTCACAAACTTAATTATTAGAAGTCCTTAAGTATGTTGCTATGTTGCTGTAAAAAAAGTGTTTGCATGATTCAGTTGAAACTGATTTGTCTTGATTTGAAACTGACTTAACTGCTAATGGCACACGATGTGTAGATAATGTATGTGAAGTCTGTGCATGTGCACCCATTTCCTCTCAAAAACTGAGAGAAACATTCGACGCTGATAATATCTTGCTGGTGTGAATCAGAGGAGGTTGGAGATGAAATGTGTTGAGAACACTGCTGTGATTTTCATGGAGGATGTTTTTTGTCTTTTGTTTTGTCTTTTCTGTTCTGGCCAGCTCTTTGAAACTCTGCAGCAACTTAGAAAAATGACAAAAGAATTATTTAATTCAAACACAAGCCATTAAGCAGTCATCTATTTTTATCTTGTTTTAAAATCGTGATTTTTAAATCTTTTATATGTTATGCAAATGCAAAAAAAAACCTTGCCAGTCTAATAGTAAGAATATTTCATAATCTGTTGAATTTTCTGCCCTGATATGTACACCTAAGCTTCTGTAAAATGCCTCCAGCTTGATGATCAAAAGTCATTTCACCTTTTAGAAATATTCTTCCTGAAAATCCAAGAAATTGCTGCTTGCTCTATTTTCTTTGCTGCGGTGCTGTGGCTTTATCATGAATGAAGTGCTAGCAAAAGTAAAGATGATGGCAGTCACCTTCTTCAAGTCATTCCCCCTTCATCACATTGCACTTCCCAAAGGATTTACCAGGCTTACCTAGTTTTAATCGACTGTATGGATATAAACTGGACGGATATAAACTTAGAGAGGAAAAGTTTGCTGGTTTCAAACCAGTTCTGTGTAATCGCAACGTTTGCAGATGAACAATGTTTGGCTTCCTGCCAGTGCCCAGAGCTCCCTGCCCATCTGCCAGCAAAAGTCCACCGAGCGATGCATTTTGGCCAAATTATATTTACATTTCACCATATTTAGGTGTGTATAATCAGTCGGTGCCACACGGTGTTTGTGTGTGATACTAGTTATCAGAGAAAGACACAGAAGGAAATAGGAGTGGACAGGATGGGAACTGGAAACAGGCTGCCGGACGTGAAAGGATTTAAAACCGATGCTGTCTTGCCCTCGTGCCTTTTTCAGTTTGTTTTTTAGTCACCTGGCTTTTTAGTTGTCTTTGCAGTGTGTGCTGTTGTTCCCAAAGCAGGGATGGGCTTTTCTTCTTTTTCTGGTGGTTGTTGCTCAGCCATTGTGTTTGCAAAGCTCCTCCTGAAGATACTGAGCTTGACTGAGTGAAAGGAGGTGATGCCTCCCTGTGTTGTCACTCATGCAATCACATGTAATTTCATGTGCCTATTGTATAGGCTTCTTTCTTTGATTTGATGATCTACTGCTGTGGTGAAAGTAGGCAGGTTCCCATTACAAATCTGCGCAAAACGCTGATAAAACACAATTGTGAGATGGCTGCGTTTCCACTGAGTGATGTTTTGCGACTTCTCCTTTGGCGATAACATCCCAAGAAGCACTGTAACGGATGTTCAAAACATTAGCAGCTTTATTTCTATTGCAGCCACCGCACTGGCCACAATTATTTCCAATCAAAGGCCATGTAGGCGTGTTATACAAGCAATATTGGAAAGGCGAGCCTGTCTATGTCTTAATATTTAGCTGAGTCATATGATTGCCTGTTGTTTTTGTGATTTTTTTATTTGCTGACTTACTGTAGAAAGTTGAGCTTTAAGGTGGTATTTAATTAATATATATATAAGTTAATTTAGAATCTATATATGCAATAGTTTGACTTATCATAAAGACACACAACAAAATATAATATTGTGGCAATTTGAAAATTCAAAGTGCATGTTTGAGAAAAACAACATTCAGCAGTTTAGTTGTTGCATATCTTTTCACATGAGCTTGTTTGGTGCAGGAAATGAACTGGATGATATGATGCCACACCCGAGAGTCAGCAGATTTCAACAGAATTGCCACAGGGTGCTGGAAATTTTATCCTAGAAAACACCAAAACCACAATATCCTGAAAATTAGTCAAAACAAATCTTGGCTTGTTGTGCAAGAGCATGAAATGCTGTGCAGAGAGCATCAGGTGTGCGGAGGGAGGAGCAGGTGAGCTCAGTCGGCTGTGCAGGTTCAAGCAGAGTATAGCAGGCCACGGGGCGTGACTGCTGAGCTCTTTTCTGCTGAGCCTCACCAGCAACAAGGAACCTATTTTGCCTGAAACAGTCATTAAGTAAATAGGAGCAGGTCTAAATCAAGTGCGAATCTAAATTATAATTTCACAATATCTGCTTTTTAGGGATTTGGCTGCCCCGACATCATCACATTTCACTTAAAGTGGATTCTGTGGCACAGTCGACAAGCTGTAAAGTAAATAGAGTTACCATTTTCCCTGAGTGAGGGATTAAAGATAGTCTGGTGATATTGATGTGAAGATTGAGTCAGTCTTCATCCCCTGAGTTGCAGCTCTTCTGCTGTAACATTTGATAATCCAGCTGCATCTGAACAGAGCTGGTCATCTCTTTAATTTCACATCCCATTGCATCTTCCCAGCAAGAGTTCTTCTTCTCTGATGGATTGGGGGAAACAACTCCCTGACAGCTTTGATCTGCTATTGATCGGCTCAGCTGCCCACTAATGGGTGTAATTGATCAAAAGGCATCAATCCAAGCAACATGCCAGGCTAGCCTCCTCTATCCATGGCTTTAGGGCAAGAACACGCCTCAGAGCATGTGTGCTCTTTTCTTAACCTGGCACGCCAGACATTTTTATAAACTTAACAGTGGAGCCTCTTCACAGACTCTGTTTTTCACCAGTGCTACCTCTCGGGATGGCATTGACTTCATTTACATGCACAAAATATTCCTGTTTGTTTTTTGCCGTTATTCCAAAAAAAGACAATAATCCCACAAAGCTATTCACATGGCTAATGAAAATCAATATTACAATAATATTTCTGTTTACATGCAGCTGTGCATGCAGCTGATTAACTTTCCCAAACATGTTGTTTATCACGTCAACATATGGAAAAGTGTGTAGCTGCTTGTATCCTTTTGTTTCTTTGTGTTGAAATAGGATTTTTTTTTTTAAGTATTCCATTGATTTTCTTGACTGTGTGCAAACATAGCCTCCCTCTTTCATTCCTTCAACCATCTTGAAACAGTAAATGTTGCAATATTTGAACATATTAAAAAACCTCTAAGTATTTTACAATGTTTAAAATTAGGTGTGTTTCTTGTTACAAGCAGCTTTTCTTTGGCATATGTATCTGTTGGTTAGTTGCTTTGGTGAACAATGCACACTTTTTTTTTTTAATTTTATTTTTTGAAAAAGGCCACCCCTTCTGTTGCCATGTAAATTGGCAATGTGCTGATCCTGTGAGAACGGTGACGTTACGGCCGCACTTCACGCGCGTGCATCACATTTCAGACAGTTAGCCATGAGCGACCGAGGGCAACAGTAACAACAATGGCGGACTACCAAGCTGTGTTTGCGCTGCTGACTCTACTGAGTTTATCGTCACTTCTTTTGAGTGCCTGCGTTCATCTTTTTGTTTGTTTATACTCACTGCTCTTTTTGCAGATCTGTGTACGTGAGGATTGTTCTCATAATGTAATAATAATAACATCATATGTGCAGATTTTCTTAAAAACCCAAAGGAAGGACTTTTCCTGTTTTAATTAGCACCATTCTCATCTAAATGTGGCCTAAATATGGTCACTTCTGGTTTCAAAAAGACCAAGATGGTAATGACCAAAATGCCAAACACGAGGCTCAAAAGGGTAGTCCACAAACCAATGGATGGCATCACAATGGCTATTTCCATTTTTTTTAAAAATACAGCTTATGCTAAATACACACGACACATTTCAAAGTGCGTAGTTTGCATATCCCTGAAGATGCTTAGAAAAACTGAGGGGCCTAAAAATAATATTGATGACTACTGTGGGTTTAATTTTTTTTTTTAAATAAACTGTAACATTTTCTGAGTTATTAAGAGGTGCTTTCAGTCCTGCAGGAGCTGGTCTGCAGCCAAGGAATACCAAGCAGAGCGACGGTGGAGCTTTACATATGCCGCACAGCTGAGTGGGCGTGTTCCCAAAGGCCCATGGGAGAGCACAGCCTCACTTTTACACTCTGCCCAGAATAAAACAGGATTGCAAATCTGTCTGCTGCCCATGCAGTGATGTAGAGAAACTGTCTGATTCAGTTCCGCCCGCCTGTGTGCCAGTGAAAAGATTTTGGAAGCAGTATCTGATGACACAGTTTTCACAAAGAGCAGGAATAAAATAGTGAGTGGGTTCTGGCCTTATTACAAACTTCTCATCCTGCTCTCTGGGAATAAATGTTACGGGAAAAAAACTTGAGGAACAAAACTTTTAAAGCACCTCACATCAGTCAGCTGGAGAGACCGTTCTCTCTAAATTGTGTGTCTCGGAAATAGATTGGGTGCTCGCTTAATGTGAGCTCTTTCGAAGGAGAGAGACAGAGAATACCATTTAGACATAATCCCAGTTGCTCAAACAGAACGGCTCTGTGAATAAAATCCCCGCTGTGCAGGAAGGCTGTCATTTACCCAGCATGGGATGTGACACTTCACTGAGTTCAGCAGGTCTCCATCAGTGTTTACCCTTTCACCAGCTCCCCAGAGGAGCCCTCATCACGGGGCCGCTTCGGCCGGCTGCAGCCTCAAACGCTACAAAGCTCAGTGTGTATTTATTCACGGATGAGCTGTGTCATTTTATTTTTAATTATATCGCTTAATGTTTTGAATCTGCACTGTTCGATGCCGTAGATGTGGCTGCAAGAGTATGTCTTCTCATTGAGATGCCGGTGTGTGAGCACCATGCAGAAGGTCCTGCAGGGATTTATGGAGTGTAGAGAAGCTGAACATTCATCACTCCAGTTTAACATAGTGGGGAGTGTTTTATCTCACTCAGTGGACAAAGAAATGAATCACTACCAGACAACTTGCACAGAAACAGGTGGCAGAGATGCCGACAGCAACGTAGCACCGCTCACGATGTTAGTGTTTTCAGCTATTTTTAAACGTTAATCAGATGTATTTCTGTCTTGCTACTGCCTTTTATCCTGTCAGCATCCTTTGATGGACAGGAAGTCATCTCCATGCCCTGTTTTTAATCTTTTTGTCTATTTTACTGAATGATTCCTCAGAAGCTGATGCATGTTGAGATGAGCACTTTGTCCCACGCGTTCCTGTAGCTGTTGGATAGTTTAGCCTCGGAGCAAAGGCAAGCCTTGATCCCAAACACAATGGTTACAATGCTTGTTTGTTTCTACCGTGGAACAAAGATAGAATTTCATAGTGTTTCTTTTCTGGGCTGGCTGTTCGATCCCAAAATCAGAACTGTATTTTGTTGTTGACACCTGGTTCCATGGCAGCGTACAAATGTTTTTTCTGCAAAATAAGACGACACTTCATTGTTAAAGTCCTATTCAATCATTCAAACTACATCTATGGTTTTTCAGGGAGATTAGCATTTACTGCTATCATTTATCAAAAATACATCTACGAAGCAAGACAACAATAATTTTGGCATTTCTTCATGTGAAGGAACAGTCAGGAGCAGCCACAGTGAACTGTAACATGAGGAGCTGCAGGCGACAGGCTGCACATCTCGAACTTGGCAAAGTAACCAGCTCCTTTCACTGTGTCCGCCTGTCCACAGACTCATGCCGTGTGCAGTCTAAAATCAGATCACAGTTGCTCACAGAATGTTGGAAATGGCCATTTTTGGCCTGACTTCTACATTAAAATAGACTTGTTTGTTTTGCTGCCGCTCTGTGACCTGCACTGTTAAACTGCATTTGCCGTTACTACTGGTAACTGCAGGTGTCGCCAAATCAACTACGACCGAATCTTGCCACTGTAGAGCATTGATAACATGTATTTGTTGTCAGAATATTTTGGATACCAATTTGAGAGAGCGGGTTATAGGTGCAATTCTTTAGCAGTAGAAGGAGCCTTTTTAATCTGTGGAGCACCTATTGTGTCTCTAACCCTTTGAAACAGGGGCAAACTGGCCTGATTTCTTTTGAAAACATGGGAGGCAATGAGCAATTTCAGAAAAAATAGCCCAGAATTAGCAATAACCTAGTAAAAAATTACAAGGAAGTTACCTGAAAATAATTTAAAAAAAAGATTATAAGAACAAAAAACAACAGGGAAATGTCCTGAAAACAAGAACCTCTTAAACATTTTTATTATTCTATAATATTATTTTTAATATATAATCATGATAATTAAAAAAATCGTTCAAATAATTCTTTTTTTATAGCTTTTTTTAAGAAAAGAAAATATAAATCTACAACTTGTTTGCAATTTTCTGGGACATTTCTTGCCAAGTTGCTCATTGCCTTTTTTCCCCACATTTTTGAAAGAAATTAAACCAACTGACTCTGGGCTCAAAGGTTTAAATACTTGTGAAAAGTGTCTAAAATGCAGGAGAGTGGTTTCAAACGGTTAATAGTGCACAACTCATGTTTTTTTCAAGGAGCCAGATCCTGTTTGACCACAAGCTCTTAAATGTGATTTTTTTTTTTGTGAGAATCATCTGAAAATAACTATTATAAATATTATATTATTATAAATATTATAAAATATTCTTGCCTACATGTGTGTGAGCAAAAGCTGGAGAAGTTTATCTGACCCAGTGGTTTTTACAGTGCACTCAGAAGCAAAATATTTATTGGCTCTGGCTGTTTTCCAGGGTCAGAAAACCGGCTTGAAGACTCCATTGGGATGTACATGTTGCTGTGTTTCTATCAGAAACGAGAGGGCAGAAAGGTTCTGTTGCTGGGTTTGTTTTTACATTTTTCAGCTTCCTAGTATTAAATAATGGCTTAATGAAATTAACATCAGTCAGTGGGTCAGTGACCGTGTTGTATTTTACTCCTACTAGAACATTAAATGGCTCACAGTGCTTCACAGTCAATTACTGTTTAAACAAGCTTGGTTTACAAAACAATTAAGCAGAAATATTTTTAGATAAATTGACTGAATGGCTCAGAGGGTTAAAGAAATCATCATGAACACACCAGAGGATAAAACCTGGATCTAGCCTCATTATAACCACGACTGCACTTTGGTCAATATTAGCACACATCCCTGTGCTGCTCCTTATTGTACCTGTAACAGTAGAGGAAAATTCTTTATGGATACCTGGATAATGGAGTTATTTTACAAGGGGTGTAAAATAATACAGGCAGTAGGACTGGGAGATACCGCCTAAAGACTCAGTTTACGATTTTGATTCATTTTTTTCACCTCTTAAACAGACTACAAATGACAAAGAAAACACGTTTAAAAATAAACAAAGTCAAAATGAAAGGGCTTCGAGTCAATATTACATATTTCACAATTTTGCATATTGCACAATTATTTTTCGTGTAGACCAGGCATCACCAACTGGCGGACCGCGGTCCGGATCCAGACCAAAACTTCATCCTATCCGGAGCCGTGGCCAAGTTGTAATGAAATGTAAGAATGAGAACATTATTTTTTAAAGAGTAGTACTGGGCAATTAATCAAAAAATAATCTAAACCGATATTCAGAACCTCTAACCGACATAATCTTGCCCATGTTGGGTATTTCGGTTATTTAAAAATTCTGTTAACCCTTTCTCCACCGGGGCTGCCAACTCCCACGCATCTGCTGTGCAGCTCAGGCTTTTGGGCTCTGTCTCACACTCTCATGACACCGAGGAAATCTCATGCCAAAACACAGCAAGGGCAGAGGAGGACATGTCCAACAGCACGCTCCAGCGCGCAGACATGTCCAACAGTCTGCTTCAGTGCACGGAAATGTCCAACAGCCTTTACCAGCGCTGTCATGTGCAACACCCTGCTCTAGCGCAGACATGTCCAACAGCCCGCTCCAGCGCACAGACATGTCTAACAGTCCGCTTCAGTGCGCGGAAATGTCCAACAGTCTGTACCAGTGCGGTCATGCGCAATAGCCTGCTCTAGCGCAGACATGTCCAACAGCCCGCTCCAGCGCGCAGACATGTCCAACAGTCCGCTTCAGTGCGCGGAAATGTCCAACAGCCTGTACCAGCCTGCTCTAGCGCAGACATGTCCAACAGCCCGCTCCAGTGCGCAGACATGTCCAACAGTCCGCTTCAGTGCGCGGAAATGTCTAACAGCCTGTACCAGCGCGGTCATGTGCATTAGCCTGCTTTTGCGCAGACATGCCCAACAGTCCGCTTTAGTGCGCGGAAATGTCCAGCAGCCTGTACCAGCGCGGTCATGTGCAACAGCCTGCTCTAGCGCAGACATGTCCGACAGCCCACTCCAGCACGCAGACATGCCCAACAGCCCGCTTCAGTGTACGGAAATGTCCAACAGCCTGTACCAGCGCGATCATGTGCAACAGCCTGTACCAGCGCGATCATGTGCAACAGCCTGCTCTAGCGCAGACATGTCCGACAGCCCACTCCAGTGCGTGGACAAGTGCGACAGCCCGCTTCAGTGCGCGGAAATGTCCAATAGTCCGCTCCAGCGCGGACATGTCCGACATCCCGCTTTACAAACTGTCCCACTCCTACAAGGATTTCCAACAAAACACCTGTCATTGTGCGCGACCCAATATACACATGGAGACATGTCCGACAGCCCGCTCCAGCAGAAACACCAGAACGCATCACTCCGTGTCTCATCAGCTGCTTGAGCTCTCATTATTATTACCAGGGGCAGATGTAATGATTTTGGGGCCTGGGGCCACACCACATGACCTTATTTTCATCCTTTCTGTAACTGGGAATGTTGGCAGGCTGTTGGCAGCTATAGGAGAAGTAGGCATACACAAACGTTTTTAATTCCTGAGTAAAATGATTAATAGCACAGAAGTTGAAGTCAGAGTCCTACAGTCAGGAGAGGTTGGCCTATTATCAGCACAATATGCTCACATTTACCTGAAGTTTGTTTAAAATGGAGCTTTTTTTTATGTAATTCCGGAAAGTTTAATAAATAATAATAAAGCATGTTTATAACACTCAAACACACCATGGTCAAATGAAACTGTGTCAGTGAACTATGAGGGTAAAAAACAAACCACAAAAAAAGCAAAAGCAAAATAATCATTTGTTTATTGTAATCGAGGTAAAATGTTAAATTAATCTTGATTCTGATTTTAGTTTTGAGGTTCGGACCTTTGCTGGACCCCAATTTTAGTTGAATACCCCTGGTGTAGACAAATAATGTTATTTTTGTGTTCAAATTACTGGACCATCAGTCTGATGTAGTGGAGTCAGACGACATCCCCTCCAGCTCTGTAGTGATCTTTTCACGTGTACAGTTGTACAGATTAGGCAGGGCGGCTTGACAGTTTTCATCTTGTGGATAAACCTGCAGGCTTTTCCACTGTATATATGGGCATCATATCCTTAGCAATATGCAGTGCAACTGTCATCAGTTACAGCTTTGTAGCGGGTCACTTTCCTGGGTCCACTAATGTCGACTGCTTTTTAGTTGGTGTTTGTGGGCTGACGCGGTCTCGTGCATCTTGGAGTGAGACACATTTCTCCCACTCGGCTGCATGCCTCTGTTTGACATGTTGAAATAAATCAGTCATGCTTCTGCCTTTAGTAGCAACAATTTTTAAGGGCTTTTTTTTTTGCTTTTTTTGCATTTGATGGATAGGACAGTTTTAACTTTGAAAAGGGGGAGAGAGAGAAGGGGCAACATGCAGCAAAGTGTCGGGGCCAGAATCGAACCCGCGGGCACTGCGGCGAAGATACAACCTCTGTATATGAGGTGCTGCTCTATACAGTGATCCACCAGGGACCCCCCTAGTAGCAACAGTTTTTGCAGCAGACAGTGGTTTGTTTAAAACGGCAAAACTGAACCAGTTCCAAACGACTGAAGAGACTGGGCCTTTTTTGGGGATGCTTGCTGTCGTGTGTGTATCTCTGGGAGGTAAACACAGGGAAAGGGCTCATCCCACCATGAACTACAGTAACTCATAGAGAGCAGCGGAGGAAGTGCAGGAGAAAATCTAGATTTTCATTTTAAAAATCCTCCAAAACCACAGATTCAAATTAATCGATATCTAATCTATTGCCCAGCCCTAACAGGCAGTTTCATTTATCACAATCCAGTCTACACAGTGTGTTTGTCATTGAACAATAAACCCGCAACTTTAGTAGTAAGACGAGACCTCTCAGTCATTTTCATCTCAGCTGAAAACTAACCAAACCACACAGATTTTAGCAGTTTTCTCCTATAAACTACAAAACATGTTATGAGAATCTCTGTCTGTGTCAAAAGGTGTTTCAACCGGTGGTGCCTGTGTAGAGCATGCACGAGGCAAGACATGATACGGATTAAACCGCATTCACATGGCCGATTCGTTATTTTGTTACATTTCAACAAAGTTTTTCACCATTCTTTGAATTTGTGCGCCAATTTCAGCCTAGGTCCTCCCCAACACATCTCGTCTTCCCTTCATTTAGACATTTTGATGCAGTCTTTATGTAAACAGCCCTTCTTCATCCTCCAGTGCATGTTATTTTTTCCAGTTTTACACTACCCAAAAGACAGAAACGTTCATTACACACCCACTCGCCTACTGTGAATCCTCTGGAAAGTTGCCTGCTCTATTTGCACATGGGCTCGATCGAACATCGCACAGACTTTGTGTAAGGGAGCTGGTAGGATAAAGTCAATGTATTGTCTGATCCAAGGATGTATTAAACACTTTTGACACCTGTTTGTAATTCCTGTAATGACATCGTTGGCATGTTGGCATAGTTTCATAAATTTGCTTTGTTAACTCCACTGCTGCACTCAACACAGAGAAGATGAGCAAATCTGAGATTATTAGAAGTTGTCCAGCATTTTGTATTTATGGAGGACTGGAAATGAAAGCGGTGTCCTCTTTCTCTGAGAGGATGCGGTCGTCATTTCTCCAGCCGCCCTCTGCCTTGTGAGAACGGAATCTAATTTAAACATTAAAAACGTCCAGTTGGTACGTCTGAAGCCCTCTGGCCTCCAACAGCAGACATATGACTTCTATCTGGTCTCCTAAGGCAATCACAAACACCACAAGAGTCATATATCTCAAAACCGATGTCACACCATGGTGGATGTGTCATTGCACCTCTGCTGTGTACTGTATGTGTTTGTGTGTGTGTTGCTATTCCTTTTAGTAACATCAAATGCCTCATTAGACTGCATCGGGGCTGAAATGGCTTTCTGAGTGCTTTATGTGTGCACGGGAGACTCAGCCTTTGTTGAGTTTGAAAGCATGTTCATCCATTATTCAGAGGTATTGGTAAATGGACATGTCCTGGAAAGAGTTCATGTTTCAGATTTTCTGCAGGTGCAGTCCATGTGACAAGTGTCATAAAAACAATAAATGCTGCTCATATTTTTATTACCATCATAATAACTCATATTATGTATAGTTTTGCTGCTGATTGATTGTGATCATTGGTAAATTAACTTTCATGTAGCCAGACAGGAGAGAAAAAAATGACTGAATGAATAAATAAATAGATCGTTTGGAAAGCCATAACTTCCTTGGTTCATGCATTCACTGGCAGCAGTTTAGCAAGCCTGCAGCCATGCTAGCAGCTCAATAAGGCTGTACTCTGCCACAGCAGTGCTTTGAGCTGAATGCTAACAGCAGCAGCAACAGCACTAAACACTAAAATGCAGCTGATGCTGATGGAAATGTCATGTTTTTTTACAGATATTTGGTTGGTACATAACCTGTTTGGCACCTGTGCTCAGCCTTTGTAGAAACCACCAATTAAATTATTTAGAACGATTATCGGCTGATAATAATCATTTGCCGAATGATGAAAGCACCCGTACTGGGAGCCATGAATGTCTGTGCAAAACTTCCCGGCAGACCATCCAGTGATTGTGAGATTTCACAGACTCTCTCTAGAGATATCCCCTTTGCTTGGCTAAAAATGGCAGTTTTAGTCAGTTATATATTTGTCAAAAACAGTTTTTGTGTTTGCCTCTGGTCGATTCACATCTAAGGTTTGAATCCAGAGAGCTCATCGTGGCTCAGTGTGGGGATTTGCTGATCTGAAAATGATGATTTTTCTCTCTTTAAAGGTCCATGCTGGGAGCCAACAAATTAGAGATCTTTTGTTGTTCATGCTGAATGAGGGGCATGGCTTTAGGTGAAGTAAACTATGACGTGATGCTGATACTGTCTGAGAAGTAGCCCTTGAGCAAGGCACTTGTCCCTCAAATGCAGCTGTTTAATGTTTGTGCAGCGCTAACGTGTGGTTGTGATTGTCGCTCAGGTATCTCATTAGCATCGAAACTACAAAGTTTCACAGCAAAATGATATTTTTCCCCAGCTCTCAGGGTGGCAGCTCCTTTTGATTTGTTAATGCGTGTGTAATTCGTTAACTTAGACTGAAGGAAATTCATTTGGAGGCCATCTGCTGTTTGGCTTTCTCCTGTTGGGTTCTTCATGCCAGCTGCTGTGACTATGAATAAACAAGTGCACAGATGCGCGAGTCCATATCTCTCCCACTGTTCTGTATCTTCTCCAGGTCTCTGTGATCCTCAGTAAGGACAATCATAAATAACCACTTCTTCTTCTCCGTTCATTCACTCATTGATAAATATTAGATATCTGCCTCTCTCCGGTGTGCCCGGCTCTCCTCCCGGTGTCGTGCGAAGGCAAGGCATGACACGTACTGTTTTATTTTTATCCGTATCCTTGTGAGAGGGAGTAGGGCCCATGCAGCAAGCACGGCCATGCTCTGATTGGCTGCCATGTCCCCAAGGGTATATCGTGATGCCAGCCGCCAAGTGACCAGCAGTAGTTTTACCTGGCTGCTTGGCACACAGCTTCAGGGCTGCATGGACAACTTGGTTATCATTCAGCTTGATAGAGCTCAGTGGGGAGTGATGATACTGAGTGTGTATGTGTGTGTGTTTGCATTGTCTGGTCGAGGGCTGCACGGTATGTAAAAAAAACCCCAAAAAAACATTACAGTTATTTCAGCAGATATTGAGATTGCAATTTGAGTCACAATTTTAGTGGAAATGGTAATTTCTGCATATCATTTTCACGAGGAAAAAATTGTAAAATGTTGTGATTTTTGCTGAGGTCTGTACCAAACAAGCATAATTCCTTGTGACTAAAATGTGATTTTTGGGATTCGCTCACACATGGAAAACATGGAAATATCGTGGATTTTCACATTTACACTTTTGAGGCCTGGAAAAGTCGTGGAATGAATAAAAATCATTGAACATTTTGAAAAATTCATGGAGTTTTGTTGTATACGATTAAATTGTTGTGGTGATGTTCCAGTGATAACCCACTGCGTAATATGATATAATGGCACATTAATTTTTTCTAGATGATGATGTACCAGTTTTAAAATGCATCAGTATGTGATGTTTTGTTTACCATCACGTATATACGTTTAAATAACTTCCATATTTGAGTACTTGTACTAAATTATAATAATTATGAACTTTTGAAACTTTGAATATAAATGTCAGTTGTCCAACAATGGAAAACAACAATCATCTATCTGTCAATCTAGTTTTTTAAGTCATATTTGGAAAACAATTTTTTAATTGGAAAGAACCTTTTTTACTTCTTTTAAGTTCTTCTAATTTAAAGTTTCTTTCAGTCTCATGCACATTTACAGACACAAACACTATATAAGTATTCTGATTAATCTGAAAAAGACTAAGGTCTTTTAGCTGTTGATTTTGTCATTAAAAGCGTTTTTCTATTTCAGTTCATTCAGTGTGATTATCTTCAGTACCTGTAATTTCTCGTAGGTATTAATTAATTCCGTTCTATCATTTTTTTTTACACATTTGTTTTTTAAGTCATGGATTATTTAGGTGTGGAGGTGACAGAATCCTTAACTAACTCATTTTATGGTTGCGCAGTTCACAAATAGCAGAGCCTAATGTGAGCCCAACTGTGCTGGGCCTTTAACGTGCCGTAAAATTGCATTTTGAGCTCTTAAGAGAGGCCTTGATGAGGTGTGTGCTGACTGTGCTCAGCAGAGCCCTGCTGGTGAAAGTGCAGGTTGTGCAGCAGCAGGTGCTCCGTCCTCTCCGTTAATTGGCCCTCATGTTGCTAACTCGCTCCACACACAGTCTTTGAACTAAGTAGTGACTTCATTAAAACCAAGGCTGTAATTGGAAACCCACCACGCAGGAATCCCCTAACTGCATTACTATTTATTAAGCTGTCTTTAAGGTGACTGCATAACTGATAGCTTACTCAGTGTGGCTGTATAATCAACAGAAGGAGTGTGAGAGGGTTGAATTCCTGCACTGCATACACATGTGTGTTAAGGGTCTTAATAATATGAAATGTTTTCACTCAGTAGTCATAATAAAGTAAGATAATATTTTTTATTTATATCTGTCAGTCAGAAATGACCGAGGAGGACATATAAAGCTCTCTGAGATAACAAGCTTGCTAAAAATCTGTTATAAGATTCTTCAGCTCATTAGCTTTGCTCAGTCCCTTAATAAGTACACACAGTTAATTTAAAAGAGGTGTTTATACCATTCAATCATGCTTCATAATTGCCTAAAAATCAACGCTCACCAAACCATGAACTGATAGCCGACTAGTCCAGAATATTTGACATGTTAGTTGCTAAAGCAGCGTTTATACCAAATAAGGAGGAGTCTCTCAATCAGCACAGGACGAAGAGCGTCTTCATGGGCTGACTAGCTAGTGACGGTTATGTAAGCACGTTTAATTTTTTAAAAATCTGACCATTAGACAGATAATTAGAGAATTTTGGCAGTGTTTTTTCTTTTAATTTTTTGTGATTTTTTTTTTTTTAGAAACTTTTGGCTTTTTTTAATGTAAATTTGGCATTTTCCCCCTTTTGTGGTGAATTTAAGAGGCTTTTGGCAATTTTCTTTTTTTTTAAAGTTTTGATTATTTTTCAATGTTTTTGGCCATTTTGTTTTTCTTTTAAATTGTTTTGCTGGTTAAATAAAGGTTAAAAAATAAAATAAAGAATTTAGGTTAAAAAAGGTAACGATATAATTGCTTGATTTCAAACCATAATGTGATTACTAAATTTATTAAGACTAACAGTTCTTAGTTTTTATTTACAGAGAAGAGGTTAAATAAAAGCTGATGTTGCAACACAGCTAAAAAGCCTCTATAGCCTCCTACATTTTGGACCGCCTGACTCTCCATTTCCTCAAATCTCAGCAATGCAAACACGTTTTGCTGTTGGTCTATGGCTTAAATTTGAACTTAAAGTTCACCAAAGTTCACTCTCCTCCAAACATTTGTGTAGATTGACCTCGCCTCCTCAAACAGGTCCTCTGATTGCAGTGATTTTTTTGGAATTAACTGATTTAACTTTGAAATGTAGCTACTTTCAGTCCTGGTGTGTCCAGGTGTGTCTTTAGGCTTGAGACTGTTTAATATATTGACAACCTTTGTTAGTAACTGAAGTTTAAAGGATGAGGTGTGGAAGGTCTGACAAAAGGTGCTATTTAGTTGCATTGTGGCTATTTTTGGCGTTTGACTAATATCTGAGACTAAACGTCAGCATATTTCTGCTTGTGCCGCGTTGATTTTGCCCGTCTGTGTCAATACAATCTGTAGTAATCCTTTTAACATGGTGTAGATACTCTGTGATGGGCAGTCAACTAAATAATTTCCAGTAGAGCTATACGTAACACAAACAGTTAGCCGAATTAGTCCTGAACAGATGTCTTCTTACATTAGACCGTCTCATCAGAGGCTGCTGTGTTTTTCATTGCCAGCATATGGACTTCATCTAACTGCAAGTCTAAATGGAAGATGGTGTCGTTGAGTTCGCGTATGACGCTGCACTTGGATGTTAAAGATTTAAATGCCTTATGTAAGCTCATGAATTCATCCTCTCTAACCCCAACTGCAACTTCATAGCAAAATAGAATAACTCCTCTAAAATTACCACAGCCATTTGAGTAAAGCTATACGCTGTTCAGAAAACATTACAATGTGGGCTTATATGGAGGATGACAAATGACAAAAGTATCAGTCAATAAATAAATCAATAAATGAAATAAATAAATACAAAAATGACTGATAAATACAGAAAAAGTATACAGAAATGCTAGAATAAATCGTAAAAAGTAAATGTATATATAAATACAAGAATAAATAAATATGAAAATTAATAAAGAAAGAGAAAAAAGTATATATTAATGCTGAAATAAATACTGAAGTAAATAAATAAATGCATAAATTACTGATGAGGTTAGCACCTCATACCATGTTAACATATAGACACAGAAATACAGAAATAACTAAATTATGTATACAAAATATAGTAGAAATAAGTTTAAGATATATATTTATTGCCCTATTAATTATCAACTTTTATTAATTAATAAATTTAGGGATTTATGTTCTTTTAAACATTTCTATAATCTTTTATGTATTCAAATAATAGACTTTTTATTTGATCTGATTTTTATTATTAATAATTTATTTAAATACATATTTCAGCATTTATTTATTTATTTCCTTCATTATTTATTTATTCTCATATTTATCTATACATATAATATTTTTAAAATTTTCTTTCCATATTTATTTATTCATTACTGTATTTATTTATTTAGATTTATTTTTAATTTATGTATTTATTTATTTGTTGATACTGGAGTCACTTTTTGTTCTCCATAGGCTTGCAGCAAAGGAAAGCAAAATTGAAAGGGGGTCGTGTCTTTAAAAGCAGGGCTTTTAATCAGGACATTATCAAGAAATCACAAGAAACAATGCAGCGTCCCGTCCCTCCACAGACCAAGCAGTCACTAATTACGGTAACATAAGAGGATCACATTAGCATATTCATTTTAAGATCCCCCTTTGAGTCCAGCAGCAGATCAGGACTTGAATGAGCTGTTCTTAAAACAAGCCCACTGGGTCTTTATTAACAGGAGCAGGTTAGCTTGACTGGTGAGAGAAACATGGAGGCGGTTTGGGAGAATTAGTCCTCTGCTGTCTAAGGACATGCTGTGAATGGTGGACGGCTTTCTCCCGTCATTAAGGAGTTCATTTGCACAACTTGTAGACTTTATCCACTTTAATTAGAGTGTGACGGTAATCAATAGGTGCTAGACACCGAAGGAAAAGCTACATTGAATAGCCTAAATGTCAAGATGAGACATTTGCAGAGACAGTCTGGAGTCACAAAACTGGATGCTATAAATACATGTTGCATCATTGCTTTCACACAGCAGGAAAGGTGCACTATTATATAGTTTAATACCAAACCAGTCAAACTCCTCTACCTAACTTTTTTTGTGATAAGTAGATTCAATGCTTCCCTATGTGACTGTGGGACATTTTCTGTCATATATATAATGTTTCATTGTCAGATGTTCATATGAACTTTGGCCAAAGTTTCAGATAATTAGGTAAACATTCAGAAGTAATCCTTGTGAGCAGAAAATTCAGATTATATTGTTGCCGGTACATGTTTTGAGCATTTTGATGTAGAAACATTTAGTTGTGATTTTTAATGGTAGAGACTTCTGGAAAATATGCCATCTGCATTGTTGTTGTTCTCTGTGATTTTAAATATTTTTTCTGCATGTGTTTGTATCTGCAGAGCTTCACTGCGACTATTTAGTCACATTTTGCGACCACGGAGCACCAGAGCAAAATATCTGCAACATGTGACCTGGAGAGCTAAGTTTGTTTCCAGCTTGCAGTGGATGAATCCTCATACGGCTGTTAGAGTTTAACTTTCTGCTAACATCCAGCTGCCAACCAGAAGCTTAAAGTTAGTTGGATCTTTCAAAATAAAAGCACTATGGGTTCTGCTTAGATTTGTTTAATTATAAAAATACTTAATTTAACTTTACTGTAAGAGTACTTTGTTTAACTCTGTACTTTATTTAACATTATAACAGTATTATTTAACTTTATTAGTTTCCATTGGCATGAGGTTGAGCAGATAATGACTGAATTTTTCATTTTTCGGGGATCTATCCCTTTAAAGCATGTTAACACGTTCTGGTAGAAACCGAAAACACAAGTATGAACCAGAAAATTAGCATAATAAAGATTTTTAAAGATGGCATTTGTCAGTTGAAACACTTGTTTCTCATTATAGCTCAACTTCCTGTAGTTCAGTGTTGTCCCTCCTTTTGAAATTTAATAAGCTGCAGTTCTCTGTAAACCCAGCGCTCTGTGTGAACACACCTCTATTACCACCTGAATGAGAAGAGGTTACTGCTGTTATCTCTGCGGCTGCTTTGGATTTCACTTTTATGTCTGACTAGAGCTACTAATCATTTGAATCCCATCATAATCTCTAAAATAGTGTTCAGCGTTAATGGCAAGGAGGATGAAAAGCTTATGAAGAGGAAATGTTCAGAAATGCAGAGCTAATTCTGAAATGTAATCAAAAATCTGCCTTGTTAATCATTTCTTTTTAGCCCAACAGAAAATTCACTAAATTATTGCAGCCACGAGCGTAACTAAGCTTCCTGCTTCCACCCCAGTAATTAAATTCACACAAACAGACCTGCAGTCATATCTGGAGATATTGACAAAAATTGAATACCACACTCAGTTCAGGCTTTTAAGATACCCAGAATGCTGTAGGTTGGATCAGGACACTAAGGGACATATTAATGCCTCCCTGTGGTGCTTTGGTGTGACATCTCAGTTATGTTATTCACCGTGCATCATTACACTGTTTCATACATTCAAGTAAATCAAAGAGAGCTCGTCTTCCTCTCTGGGGGAGAGATTTTGGTGTCGCTTCAGATTTTGTTCAAACTGCACTTTCCCAGATACTCCTTCACTTAGTGGAAGAAATACAGGCTGTCTGTCCCTGAGATTTGAAGCTTTCAGCAGTGACTGAGAGGCGCAGACAGAGAGTGCTGTCTCACGTTGCCGAGTGGTCGAGGAGGATGAGTCAGCAGCAAGGATGTTATTCAGACTCTCTGTTCTGATGTCCTGCTCTGTTATAACAGCTGAGGTGAAGGCATGCTGTGCCTAACAATTATTCAGGGAAAAACTGTGACTAAACCACAAACTGTAAAGTCAATATTGTATTGAAATGTACAGGGCTGCAGCTACTGATGATCTTTATTACTGGCTTCCTCACAATGCAGCAGGAGCTATAGGAGCTGGTATTGCATCACATAACTCTTCAAAAGTTGAGCGGATCATCCGGAAGTTTTGAATCCACAATTCCTCTGTGAAATCGTGGACTATCAGCTCCCAGAAATCCCTCATACCTGGCCACTCCTACGTGTAAAAGGCTTGCCTTTCTATTATCGCTCGTATATCACGCCGACATCGCCTTTCAATTGGAAAATAATGACGACTGGTGCGGTGGCTGCAATAGAAGTAAACCTGCCAATGTTTTGAACATCCATTGCCATGCTTCTTGGAATGTTATTGCCAGAAGAGAAGTCGCAGAACAGCACTTAGTGGAAATGCAGTCATCTTGCGATTGAGATTTATCGATATTTCAAAAATATTTCTCTTAAGTTTTGCTCCAGTCTGTAACAGAAACCTGCCTACTGTCGCCTTTCCGAAAGAGTTTGTTTACAAACTGAAAATCCTGCAAAGTATATTTTAAAGCTAAAGCTAAAAATGGAGAAATGGCAGCATCTTCAGTTTAAAAATAAATATTTATTTTTAAAATAACAGTTTATATGTACACTATAGATACATATGATAAGTCAATTGGACAACCAACACAACGCAAACTATTCTGATATTATAATTATATTATATTGCATTGTAGGACTACAGTGGTGATGTTGGTCTTGATTTGGTTTTATCTCATATAATCTGTAACCCCACATAATAATGTAGTTAGCTCATTATTTTCCTCCTCTTGGTTTTGAAATGATCACTGGGTCTCTGTACGGATGGGATGCTAGTGTCGTACGTTAGAACAGATAACCTTTTTAATCCATTCCTTTGACTTCTGCTCTTGTGTTTTTGTTTTTGTTAAAGTGATTAAACAAAACATTATTTTTAAATGCAGCGCACCACTTTAACCACAGCTCCATGCACAAAAAACCGGGCTCTACCAGCAGACGAATCATAATGGAGTTTTATTCCCAAATAGACCGTGACTGAGTTAGCAGAACTTGATAAATTAGCTGGTATCTGTCTAAAGTAGGACAGCTCTGGAGCCGAGCAAGAGAGATGATGTATTGATGAATTAGCGTGAGATCATTAGCATAATCAGTAGCTGCGCATCAAATCCTGCCTCGCAGATATGGAAACCAAGTGAGGGCACAGACACATGTAATTAGTCCGCCTGATTAAAAGTCTTTCTGTAAACAATTGTAGCCGGGTGCCCATTTGATGAACTGTGAATTAAAGACAGATTATGTTTACCGAGTGTGCCTGCGCTGCACATTTTGAGAACTCAGTCACAGTACATTTCTTTTACATGAATAATGGATTGAAATTTCACAAATATTTAATAACAACAAATCTGGAATGGCAGCTGCACAAAAAGATGCACTGGGGGGTGTATGTAAATGAGTAGATTTGGGTCTGTTCATCAAGAGGCAACAAGATGACATGTTAGTCTGCGCCATCCAGAGGCTGGTCAGTGTTTACAGGCTGATTAGACTTAACTGTATGACTTTGGATCTGCTCCACCGAGGAGTTAGGATAAGATATCGACTCTCAGGCAGCCATCTGCGCTGCTGTTAAATGGTTACAAGAAGAGGACGTGATTGATTCCTGCTTGCACCCCCATTTTCTTTGCTCCAGTCTTCCTCATCTAGAAACCCACCAGGGATAAAAAAAATATATATCTGAAAACCATAGACGCCATCTATCAGTGATTCAACCATGTCTCACCAGCCCTCTTTTTTACGAGTGATTAACTCTGGTATATCATGCCTCGTGCTTCTAAAATGATGAATTAATTATTGAACTGATATGAAATTAGGTGGCTGTTTTCCAGTCATTTATTAGTCCCATACCTTAACACGCCTCCACAATGCTCCTGGCAGTTTTGCACTAGCATTTAAAACTCCCACAAACTGTGAAAAATTACTAAAAGGTGACAAGACTATCTAAAAAAGTAGATGGGATGGATTATTAAATACTATCAAAAAAACAGGGCAAAGTTTTCAGAAAACTACATTTGTAATTCTTTTAAATATATATTTAAAGTTATTATATAGAAAGTTATTTAAAGTTATAGTTACAGAAAAAAGAATATTTTAAAGAATAATTAAATATTTAGGTTTACCCATTAACACCTGGATCAATGTCATTTCTTCTGTGTTGTATTTAGATGATTATGCACCAGCAATTAAACCTCTGAAAATGGGAAAAACTGGCTTGATTTCTTTTGAAAACATGGGGAAATTAGCAACTTGGTAAAAATTGTCCTGCAAACTACAAAAAAGTAAAACATTAGCTTGGACAGATTATTAAGTTTTTACTTATTTCTTTCTAATGTTTGGCCCCTCTCTTGTCGAGCTGCTCGTTGCTTGAATAAATGCTTGAATATATGTGTCCCATGGAAAAAAAAAACAAAAAGAAGAATTTGCAGACTAGGATTACTGTAACCTGTTATTGGCAATGCTCAGACATTGATCAGGGAAATCAATACTGATGTTGGTGCTGAACAATGCTGTAACTCAGAGCTGCTCTGTTTTGGCCTGTGATGGATATTATCAGGGATATTGTGCTTAGAAAAAAATGAATACTTCACGCACAAAAATAATCATTTGTATATCAATCACTGGCCCCATGTTGCATTGAATCAGTGAGGGAAACTTAACCCCAAAACTGGTAAAATTCTTGATGAATCAAAGTAAAAAGGATCAACATCAAACAACAGCTAAGCAATAGCAAAACATTTGTCTGTTCACTCATCTCGCGCATTTTATTCCAAGTCTAATGTATCCAGTCGTATTGTCAGTACTTCCCAAACACATGCATTGTTGTTAAAACCGCACTATTTAAATCACTTCACGTACTAGTACTGCACCTGGGCAAGCAAGCGAGTGTTTGAACTCTGCTCAGTGGAACACACAAGCAGAGTTCAAACGCACACGCTTGCCTGAGGCACGCTACTTGTCGGTGTGTAAGACTATTCATGCTGCAGTGTTTTAAATGGCGAAGTTTCAGAGGAAATGCATGTGTTTGAGAAGTACTGAGCAAACCGAGACTCGGTTTGTACTGCACAAGTTGTGCAAAAAAAATGTGGTCCTTGTTTACTTTAATTTATAAAGAAGAATGTCGGCCTTTTTTGGATTCCCTGTTCAAATGATGTAACTGAGAGCTGGAGTCTGTGCGGTAGTGATATTCACGCTGGGGAAGTTCCTGCCAAAACACCCGTCCAATGGAGTACAATGGAGCTGCTCACGATTGGTTTGTGAGCAGCTCCATTGAATGCGAGCACATGGATTGGCTGTGACAGCTGTCAATCATGGCAGAAAATCACCTTTTTTTTAAATTTAATAACTCATTAAAACTTATCTTGAAAATAAACACTTGAACAAACATCAGGGTGATGTTTGGTAAAAATGTATTTAGTGTGTACTTTGAGTTTTTAGTTTGGCCCATGTCCATTTACTAACATGGAGGGGCGGGCTTTATGACCTATACTGAAGCCAGACACTAGGGCGCGATTGAGATCGAAAAGCTTCACTTAGGGGGAGCTGTCATTTTGTCCATCTTTATATAGAGTCTGTGGTTCCACCAGTAACGACTGGAGACTGAGTTCTGGTGCATGCTGTGCACTACATACAATGAGTTCAATATATAGAAGAGCACCTTTATTTATGATGGTATTGAAAACATAATCACAGTCACACAACTCTTGCAGTATAATCCATGTCTCATTTATCCGGGCGTATGCTCAGTGCTTTCCAAACGCATGTATTTTCACAAAAAACATACTATTTGAAACACTGACATACAAGTACTGAAACTAGGCAAGGGTGAGTGTCTGAAAATGGCTCATTGGAAGCATTAGCTCGCTACTCGTCTGTGAAGAGGTACTTTTAAATGTGTTTTGAGAAAATGTAGGTGTTTGTTTCAGCAAAAACTGATTACACTGCAAGACTTCATGAGAGTTTGTAAACATATTTTTTATATAGTTTTGCTGGTGTTAAATGTGGCCCCTTTTACTTCAGTTCAGCAAGAATGATCTCAGTTTTTTGGCTTCTTCGTTCACCATGGAAGCATGCAAGAAAAAAATGTGTTCAAGGTGAAATGGGGTGGTTGAAGTCTTCCTTGAAAGATCCTAAAAACCTGCTTTAAAATCTATAGTATATCTCCAAAATAGTTAATTTTCTCAACTAAGTTAGTAAAACTTGGAAAAAAAATAGTATTTCTAGGTATTATTTAAGAGTGTCACACAGAGAAACTTTGCTGATCTGCTTCATCAGGTCTGTCTGTCTGTCTGTGTGTGTGTGTGTGTGTGTGTGTGTGTGTGTGTGTGTGTGTGTGTGTGTGTGTGTGTGTGTGTGTGTGTGTGTGTGTGGGGTTTCATCCGATTTGATTGACAGTGGCCTGGAGACATAAGCCATGGAAATGAGCCATGGTGAATGGAAGTACTTGACACATTTTTGGACAGAAATAGAAATACAGACATCTGTCACTGGGAATAATAAAAACTTTTAACAGAAAATGTGTTCATGAAGAGCCCCACCGCTCCTAGTGAGAAGATGATTGAGAAAATTGGGTTTTAGAGTCTTCAAACCATCCAGATGTCATTTTATTAGACTTAATTAATCAGCCTGTTAGCTTGGCATTCGGCATCAGTGCTATGCAGATGACAGACATCTGTAAATGTCAGCAAACCTGTTGAAGCCCTCAGATACTGTTTTTTTTTTTTTTTTTTTTTTAGGGTGGTTGACTTTTCCCTCAGGTTTTTCTGTCGTTCAACAAAAATTAGTTTGCATCTCATCCCACCGTTCTCCCAGTCGAATATATTAAACAGGAAATGTAGGTGTTTTGGGAACACACATAATGCCAGGAGCGGCAGCAGCATTGTAATTACATCTGGACCTGATGGCACCGCTGACCTCCCGGTCACCCCACACACAGTAATGAGCTCCCTGGGCAGCAGTGACAGACGTGGCTGAAACCATAACCACCAATCCTGCTGGTCATTCACCGAGTGTCTGAATGGAGGAAGACGAAGCCTCTTGTCTCTCTTTTAACGCTTTTTTTTGTCTTTTTCTTCTCTTACAGTTGGAAAGACGTCTCTGATCACACGGTTCATGTATGACAGCTTTGACAACACATATCAGGTAGGTGCTGCGGCAGACTCCGAGGTTGAATAGTTTGTCTCTAATGATCAATTATGTCTCTGTTTCGCCGTCACACTGCGCTCTGTGTCGTATACAGGAAACATGCAGCTTTACATAAATCAAACACAGATCAAAGACATAATCATGGAAATAAATTCACCAGAAATAACCATTTTTGTGTGTAAAACGAGAGAGTTAAAGCCAACACCTGTGTTAAAACAGACACCTTTGAACTGAACAACATCGGGAGCTCTGTGGGCCCTCGAGCGATCACTATTTCTAACCGTGTTCTCCAAAACAGCCTAATCGCACTCGTCATCCCTAAAAACAGAATACTGCTTATGCAGCTACAGCACTTATAGCCACGGTCTTTGCAAACGTCTGCAAGCACACAGAAAATAAAACCTGCAGTATTATTGCTTTATAAGCAAAAAGTATCTACTTATATAGTAATAAAAAAGGAATTAAAAATAAATCTCACAAAGCTATTCCGCCCTCATTCTCATATAGTTTAGAGACTCTGTGTGTGTGTGTGTGTGTGTGTGTGTGTGTGTGTGTGTGTGTGTGTGTGTGTGTGTATGTGTGTGTGTGTGGCTTTTAGTTCACTCTGGCTCTTTATTGAAGGAATGTACAGTGTTAGGAGGCGGCGTATTGTGTGAAAAACCTCTAAGCAGATTAGCCTCGGAAACATAGAAACACCATCAGTATATAAGGGAGAAGAAGAAAACTTATGAGGTAACTTTTGTTTATCTAAACTTCAACTGATAAATACAACTTACTTTGTCACTGAATACTTTTGATCATCTGCAAATAATACCAGTATACCACTCGGTCTAACTATGTGTTGTTATGCTCTCCAGAAGGAACAGTGATCTCCAGCTGTTGATTTGGGGTTAGGCTTTTAGTTGTGGTTTGCTGGATTATAGAAAATGTATTTCCATTAAACTGTAGCGTAATGAGGCAGTCTTGTTTCACGTGTTTGACTTATAGGAATAGTTCAACCCAAAGTGAATGTATTAAACATACTCTGTGAGATATGTACTTTAGATATTGGGGTGAACTGTCCCTTTAAGTTTTTCATATTGTTGGGTTATTATGTGTGAAGTATTCTTCTTCGCTGCAGTAATTCTGTGTAGATGAAGCTGGCGGTGCACCACAGTGTGGTGAACAGCATTGTGTTTGGAGTGACTGATAGATGTAGAATTACTCCTTTTATCAAGCAAAAATGTCAGTTATTAGCTGGTTACAGCTCCATAATGTGACAGTTTCTTTGTTTGTATGACAGTTAATTGAATATCTTTTGATTATATTCTGTATGTCAGACAAATCAAACAAATTTAAAAAAACATCACTGTGGCCTCTGAGAAATGTGATTGCTATTTTTAAAATTGTCATTAGTCAACTAGTCAAAAAAATAATAATATCCAGATTCATTGATAATGGAAATAGCATTTAGTAACAGCCCTAGATGGATGATTAGTGAGTGCAAGGTTAGTTTAAAGAGACTCTGAGGCTTTTCCTAATGTCTCTGACCACAACCTGAACCTCACCTCATCTGACCACATCTCTATTTTAATTTGAGGAGTTCTTGCTTTCATTTTAAAATCATCTGTGAGTTGGAAAAGACATTTCCATCAGGTATAAAATTGGCCCGCAGCCTCTCTGTCAGGCCAGTAGAGTTAATAATGTTCTGCAGTCTCCTCGTCCTTCTAAAGCTTGAGACATGCAGCTTCAGTCTCACCAGCCCGAGTGTTAATCTGGCCCTGCCTTTAAATCATCTACAGCGGTCTCCAAAGATTCACTCAGTCCTTGATCTCAGCCGTGCCTCCGTCTTCCTCACCCCCTTCGTCTAACTTGACTTTCTTGGCCTCTTTAGTATAAACATATATAATAAAAACTTTCTCTCTATCACCGGGAATAGAAGTAGTGTTCGTACAGTCATGAAAAACCTGTAAATATCAAATAGCAATTTCCAGTGCAGGAAAAGTTTTGGAAAACAAAATATTCCCTGAAAGTTTTGCTTCACAAACCTGCACAATAGCACATGAGGTGTTTAAACACCGTATGAAATTTGAAAAGTCGTGAAAATGTATTGGTAAATATTCATATGACGGTTTTTGAAGTTTATTATAGGAATAGAGAGACATTTTGGGAAATATGCTTATTAGAAATATGCCATGGAGTTAGCAGATTTTGTCACATTTTGAAAGCTGTTTCCTCCTGTTTTCAGTCTTTGTGATGAGCTAAGCTCACCAGCTCTTTGCAGTAGCTTCATATTTAACAGACAGACATGAGAACTGTATCGATTTTCTCATCCAACTCTCTGCCAGAAAGCAAGAAAGCTCAAAATGTCAAACTTTAGCTTTGAGAGAGTTGCACCATGGAGAGCACAACTTCTAACTGAGGAGGCTCAAAAATATCGCTCCGCTTATAATCAGTTAGTTTTATTATATTATCAGTGTTGCCACAAAGGTCTGTCTCCTTTGGCCTTACTGCTTCCTCTTAACCCTCAAAAAGGAAAAGAAAAACACGTTTCTATTCTTCAGCGTTCACAGAAGCACTGTGCTGCACTGTAATGAGATTTGAATGGCTCATTGTGTGTGGATTAAATTGTCTGTGTTAGCTCTGTGATGCTGGGCTTTCACAGTTGCCGCTGTATCCTCTTATATTTCGACATTCGTAAGTCAAGAAAGACTACAGAGCCAGACATTTCACACTGACTGTTCGGGCTCGTGTCTTTGTGTTGTTGAGTTGCTGAATCTTCATGATGCATTGATGTTTCTTTAAACAAACTCATGCTGTGGAACGGGCTTCTATTAGGGTAAAGGTGGCTTTGGACTCAAAGATTGGGAAACAGAGCTATTACCAAACATTAGACCTTATCAGTGTCTCAGTGGTGGGAAAAGACATTAATCTGTTCATTGATCCTGTTTAGAAGGGGAGAGGTTTTGCTGAACGATTTACTGATAGAATAATGTAGAGATGTCTTTATGTTTTGATGTTCATTATTAGTATTTCTGGAGCCAAATTGTCCCTTTACACAGTGAAGTTTCAAAATGGAAAATAGTTTCTAATTCATCTATTTCAGTGAAATGACGTGGATAGGATAGGTGCAATCTGGTGTTCTAAAAACAACACAAAGTTAGTTATTATAGTCTTGCCCACTGATTTGGCTGGCTTATCAACACTGTAGTTTCAGGAGCAGCAGTGGCTCATGGAGGCAATTAAGGTACTTTAATCCTTAGGGACTGTTTGGTACATTTTCTACACTTTTCATTCTTAATTTTTTGATAATTTTGCCTGTGTTCATGCATATATCATAAATTTTAGCATAAAGATTGTGTATTTTTGTTTGCTCTGGCGTGCTGGAGCGGACATGTGCAACAATCTGCTCCAGCGCACGCACATCTCCGACAGCCGGCACCAGCACAGACATCTCCGACAGTCGGCTCCAGCGCAGACATCTCCGACAGTCGGCTCCAGCGCAGACATCTCCGACAGTCGGCTCCAGCGCAGACATCTCCGACAGCCCACTCCAGTGTTTTCATGTTCGACGGGGTGCGGTCGTGATAAGACTTTATTCCATATCGCTCAGCCCTAGGGCACGCCATTGTATGCATTTTCTAGATGGTCGCCATCAGCTCTGGTGGCTGCGTCACAGCTAGAACGTGGCCACCTGGTGGAGACCTCGCTATATTGAGTGCACTTTCCTAGTTTGACATAACTGAGGGCCAGACAGTCAGGCTGGAATTGTAGGGTCAGAGGGTGTAGATGGGGTGTTTTGGGGGCAGGCTTTTGAAAACAGCCTTTTAAAATGCTGCTATATATCAATCCAGTGTTATGCAATACATTATGGCTGTTTTTGAGATTAATATCTTCATAAATAAGGCCTGTAATGCATTGATAGTAAATGTGACACGATCATTTTGTGCATCATTTTCAGAGAGCAGCACATTCCAAAGTGCTATTTACCTGGAGTGAATGTGGGCGTCTGTTGTTGCCTGCAATCTGTCTCGCTCCAAGGCCACCGCTGTAACTCCCAACCTGAATGCAGCTCGATAAAGTACGACTTTGAGAATCCAGCAGCCGTCAAAGTCGGCACTGAGCGCAGGCATCCTGACGAGCAGGGGAGAAACATGGCTTTCCAGACAAACAGCCGTATGCACCGGCGTTGCCTTGATGAAGCCTTAAGGGAAATCTCTTCTCACCCTCGTTTTTTCAGCCACATCCTCCCATTTTAAGTGAGCAGGCAGCGTGCTGGGCAGCCTAATGCTGGACAGATAGCATCTGCTTATTCAATAACGTCCCCATATGCTCTTTAATGCGGTCCCTGCTCCACACTACTGTAATGGCCTGTGCACCAAATGATACGGCGTCATTTGTTAACCCTTTGAAACCTAGAGAGACGTCAGTTTTATTGTGCTGGGTTCACAAGTATTTCAAATCTGAAAACAAAATGGGTTTGCTTTCTTACAAAAACACGAGGAAAAAAGGAAATCAGCAACTGGGCAAGAACTGCCCAGAAAATGGTAGATTTGAAAAATTCTTTTTAAAGAAGCTAGGGAAAAATATCCAAGAAACTATATCATAATTATATACTTAATATTATTTTACAGAATTCTAATTATTTCTAAGCACCTTTTCAGGTCATTTCTTTGACTTTTTGTTTTGCTCTTCTTTTAATTTATTTTATTTTTTTCTTATTTTCAGGTACTTTTCTTGTTCATTTTACCTTTTTTGTGTTGCCTGTTTTGGGGTAATTTCTTCTTAAGTTGCTCATTGCCTTTTACCTATGTTTTTTAAAGACATCGCACCAATTTGATCATGTCTCAAAGGGTTAAACAAAGCCTTTTAAATCCACCTCTTAACCCTTTGTTCCACAAAACAGCCTCTTCTTCCAGTCTTATATTTTTCAGATAGTGGATTAATGATTTAGTTATGGGTGCCACAACCTCTGCTCTGTCGTTCAAAGCCAAAGCTCACACTCCTTCTCCTCTGTGTGTGTTTGCATGTGTGTGTGTCTGAACGCCACTTCTCTTTCCTCCCGGGCTCAGTGACAGGTAGGGCTATAAATGATGTTGCAGGTTTTTTTTTCTAGCTCAACTCCAGAGACCTTTGAGTATTAATTAAAATGCTGCATGCATTAGCTGGGTTTGAATGTTTATGCTGCTGCACAGAGGGGAGGCTGAATTTGCCCAGCGAGGGTGGAAAGATGTTATGAATGTGTGCCTGCAGGAGACATCTGCCCTGATGAGAAGATTTATGAAGGTTTCCAGGCATACATACTGAATCACCGCATAGTTTTTGTTTTCATGTGCGTCAGATTTGAGCTGATCGCGTTCAATCCTTTGAAGGAAGAAGAGCAGTATATTTAGAGACGGAGGGCCATCAGAAAGATGAAACCGAGCGTGCTGGTGGCTTTAATCAGCAGGAGGATGTGAGCGAGGCGAGCCAGATTTGCTGCCTTTAAAAGCAGCAGACTCCCATCAAGCAGCCACCCAGCCGAGAGAGACAGAGGCAGGCGTCCTCACTGCCTGGCAGCACATGCTGAAGGGCTCAGAGCCTCCAGAGGCTGAACGCTTTTGTCAGCTGTGGTGGAGCTGTCAGTCAGACCTGGCCGCCAGGCTGTGACTGCATCTGTCTGCCCTGCCCAGACCCTCAGATACTTAGTGTCGCAGCAACTGGTGAATCAGGTATATTGGGAAAAAGATATATAAAATAACAACTATAGAATAATTTCATTATTGATTAATATGTGCAATATATGCCCCATGTAATTTCGGATAGAACACTATGGTCCTCTTTCTGTATATATAATAATAAAAATTAATAATAATAATAATAATAATAATAATAATAATAATAATAATAATAATAACAGTTAATAATAGCAACATTTCTAACAACCACCACCACCATGACAACTACTACTTCTTTTATTATTTAAATTTTTCTTTTTTTTTTTTTTTATTATTATTATTAACAATTTTTGGACTATTTTCTGACAGTTCATAGGTCAAGAAAATTATGAGCGGATTAATTAATTATGAAATGAATTGTCTGTTGCAGCCCTAAAAATGGATTTTTTCAGCAACAGTTAAGGTGCAATAATGCACCTTAAAAACATAGTTTATCTGAACTTATTTTAAGATACATTTATCAAATTAGTACAGCTCAACCAATTAGACAAATAATTGATAAATCAATCAACAGACAATAAATCTGCTGTAATTTTGATAACTGAGTTATGGTTTAAGTCAGTTATCAAACGTTAATATTTGCTGCTTCTCTCTGTATTATTTATTGTAAACTCAACAGCCAGAGTGACATGTTTTCCTCTGTGCTGCTGCAGCAACCCAATTTGCTATCAGGGTTGGAAGATTGGTTAATCTCAAATTAATGTCGTGGTGGGGCACAAATCTACCCATAATACTTTGTGACACGCATAAAGTGAATTAAATGGACTAATTATGAATCTGGACCGGCACGACTTATTACTGCGGTTACAAATGTAGCCTGCTGTAATTGTTCTGTTCTGCAGTATATTATATACACAGCCTGCTGTCTGAAGGTATAATCACACACTGATCTGTTCCCTCTTGTGCTGGCAGTAAATTCCAAATTAATCAGATTTTGCATGTTCACAAACTGCTGTCGAATACGGCGCTGTGAGCGAATGCCAGTGTGCTCACTGCGACTCAAGGTCTATTGGTCTAACAGCGTCCCTGCCAGATGGAGGACCTCAAAAGTCCTGATGGGAGCAGCAGCAGTGGTAGAGGAAGTATTCAGATTTTAAAATACCACGATTAGACAAAAAATAGCCCAAATTCAAATAAAGGGCCGGTCAGTGTCTGTATGAGGGAGAGGCAAGTGCTGCTTTTTTACTTTTCCCTCCCAGATTTATCCTGCAGGTCTGGTGATCTGGTGATTGACCGCCTCCTTTAGAAGAAGTTAAGTGCGCCCTGAACATTACAACATGCAACATATTCTAATAGAACCCCAAAATACAAGTATGAACCTGCAAATGAGCAGAATCGATCTCTTTTAAAGCCAAATGTGGCATTTCTGTTTGGTCATAAGTCAAACATCCTGTTGGTGCAAAGACCCCAAACATAATTAGTTTGGATTATACGAGACCTCGTGCTCGCCACAGGTGAGCTCTGATTTGCAAAACCTGCGTCGCTCCATAAAGAGAGAGACATCGCTGTCTGTAATCAGTAGCATGTTGGCACAGAGACCAACTACGAGACAATCCCACTTGATTACAAGATTGTTTTTTTCTTCATCCTGAGGTGTTTGATTATTCCAACTCCTGCTGTCACCAAAAAGTCACAAACATCTCTCCTCCTCACTGTATTTATGGCCTAATCCATCACTGCAGTTTTATGGCCACTGCAGAAACACATTAATCATCTCATCACTTCCATTCCCAACCCCACCCCCCCTTTTTTCAGATTTCACTGAAATTTTGTTTTAGTAAATGACATTAAGTCAAAGTATTGAGATCAGGTTAAATCTTAAATGTAGCGGTGATTCTTGTTCTCTGTGTTTTTGTGTTTTGTGTCAGTCCAGTAGTATAACTTGTGCCTCCATTTCCATCTAGTTGAACGCAGTAATATTTGTCAGAAAATTGTGATTTCCATCTTTATTGCCTCAGAGTGCCAGCTGAGTCATCATGTTTGAGTGCATACAAACCCACTGTGACACCTACCCTGATACAATTACCTGCAGGATTTTCTTCAGCCGAAAACGTGTGATTGTAACATAAAGCTATATTTAATTCACCTTGTTTTTTTCTGATAGTCTTAACTAGGGCTGCAATTAATAGTTAATTTCCAATGAATCGATAGACAAATGTGATTCTCTCTTTTTATGTATGATTTTTTTCCATCAAATATGAAAACTAAAACATTATATTTTGCCACAGCTCAAGGAAACAGTTTCAAATGTCTCATTTTGCCCAAACAGCCCCAAACCTAAAGCATTTCATTTTATGATATATCTATATGACAACAACAAGCATCACATCTATTTGAAAAGCTGCTACAGATAAAAATCTGAAAATGACTTAAACAATTAAGAATCCAAATAGTCACAAATGTTTTTTTGTTTTTTTTTAGCTTTAGCTTTAATGCATGATTTTTCATTCCTTGTATTTATATATGCATATGACATGTGGTAACGGTCTGAAATCCATACATTCACACAAAATTATTTGGAAATCCAGTTTGTTGCTGGTTCTCAAATTTTCATTTGAAGATAAAAGAAACTGATATTTAAGATAATTGTACCACTGCAAATTAGGACTTAACCTGATGATTGTTTTCAGTGTTTTTGAGTGATCATTTTCTTGATTAATTTATTAGTTGTTTGGTCTACAAAATGTTTGAAAATGGAGATTCTGAAGATGTCTCAAAGGTCATGTTTTGTCCACAACTAAAAATAATTCAGTTTACTGTCACAGAGGAGTAAAGAAACCAAAAATATTTATATTTAAGATGCTGGAATCAGAGAACTTTGACTTTTTTCCCCTTAAATTGTTAATCATTTCAATTATTATCAGATTATCTGGTGATTTAGTAAATAGTTAACAACTCATCAGTTATTTGATTAATTGTTGCAGCTAAAATGCTAATTTGGTCAGCTTGCTTTAGAAAGAAAATATAAATTAACTCTGACCTAATCACAATGGTGCTTCCATCATTTGGATTTTACATTTTCCCATCACGCTCTGTGTGATTTGACCTTCAAAACTCAAAAAAAAAGATTAATGAAAAAAGATAATAATGTCCCCTAGCATCCCCACAAAAAAAGTATAAATCAATTTATTTGATAATGATTTCACATGCGAAAAAATATATTAAGACCAATATCTTAAGGCCACACTCAGGTAAAAATAAAAAAAAAACATTTAAAATAAATATAATGTCAGGAACTCCTTCAGATCTGTTAAAAGCTTTTTTTGCCCCAGTTCCCAGCAGGATGGGCCTACAGAGCCACGGTCTGTCTTCTAACAATGTGCCGAAGTTAAAAATTAAAAAGGAGTATTAATAATTTGTGGTGATCTAATCTGTTCATGTATAGCTGTCTGTGTGGGATTCTATATTTAAACTGGAGCCAGAAAGAGCCTGCAGCAACTCCGCCATCCCCTCCCACCACATCTCTGTGCCTTTAACTTAATTCAAGCCGCTGTGTCAATAATGACGCTCAGAAGCTGCTATTTTTAAAATCATTTCTCAGGTGGCCTAAATGTTCAAAACTTTAGTAAATTTCAGTTATTTTTACAGGCTGCTTTGTTGGATCGATCAACCAAATTAGTGCTTTTAACCTGGAGCACACAGTGATTTCTTTCAGTCTGTTATGCAAGTTGTTAATTACATTTTAAGCATATTGTGCCAGAATAAATTAATTTGGAAGTGCATGTAATCCGCCTGTCTGTTTGGGGCTGATACAGCCAGAAAGTATTTTTATTTCGCTAACTATAATGTTGCATAAAGTTCTTTATAATTTCAAATCTTTGAGGCACTTTATTTTCAGCCCAGCAGAGCTTGATGTGACTGAGTGTAAAGAGTATAAATGACGTCCTGTCTTCGTGCCAGACTCTCTGAGTTAGTCCACTGTTGAATCTGGCATCACCAAGGAAACAAGTGCGTGATCGAGCTGCTGATGCCCAGTTCTGTCAAAGTGGGCAGCGGGCACCCTGCTGCACTGCCTCCAATAGGCAAAAACAACCGGTACGCCTACCTGCTCAACCACAGACGAGTATAAATGTGTCAGAATGAAGCTTAGCACAAATAAAATGTATCAAAATAAACTCAGCTGATCTGCATCCTCTGCAGACAGGTAATTCCCCGTCAGCCATCTGCAGCACGTGCTCCATCTGGCCGGTGCTGGAGTCTGCAGGCTGAGGTCACACAAGCTTTAAACATGCAGCTGTGGACTGCTGGGTAATCCTGGGTCAGTCCTGAACCCGCTGCCGTGAAGACCTTTGCACCTTTGTCCCCTCACATGTTCACTGAACATCTGGATGCACCACATGAAAGCATCATGAAGCACATCTGCCTAAACCAGCTGTCATTTAAAGTCAGTCCAAACTCTGCAGTCTCTCACAATCAGGACTGAACGATATCATTCGATTATCGTTATTATCCACCAGACACAAGCAATAAATCCCTCTACAGCAGTGATAATCAACTTATGGCCCGTGGTCCAAATCTGGCACCCTACCCTATATATATACAGTACTGAACTTTATTTAAGCAAAGTTATAATGACCACACATATTTATGTCTCAGTGGTTTCTTTACTAAAATACAACCAGTATACAGTATTAAAAATGCAAATATTTCAGAATAAAACAACCCCATCAGGCTTAAGTTGCAAATATTTACTGTGACCTCCGTTTCCACTTTGCATGTCTCGAATTCTCTTAGGCAATATGAAATTTACAATTTTAATCTTCTTCTTCTCCAAAGCTCAGTATTGATGATTTGAGCTACCTTTTGTTATGGATGTATGATTCAATGTTTCACACTAAATATTGACTTCAGTCAGAAGAAGCCATTTTGTTGTGACTTTTTTGCTGTTTTAAAACATTGTACATGTTCTCTGTATTCTTTGTATCTTCATAAAGACACTAAACAATAAATGTGTAAAATCCTACAAACTTCCCAAGTTCTAGAAATGCACTAAAATCCTACAAACGTCCTAAAATCTTAGAAATATCCGAAAGTCCAAAAAGTATCTTTGAATCACTAGAAATGTTAAAAATTTTGGGAAATGTCCTAAAATTCCAGAAATGTCCTAAATCCTAGAAACATCCTAAAATCCTAGATCAATTGATATGTATAACTCATCTTTGTGTAGCTTCACTCAGAAGCCTTTAGACTTGTAATTTAACCATCTTGACTTCACTTCTGTGAAAACCTGAAAAAAGAACAACAAAGCTCTGCAGAACAGGCGTTATGTGAACTTTAACATGAAAAATAAATAATAACTCAAACTGAAGTTCACTCTGACGGTGGCTCTACCACTCTAAAAATAAGCTGTTGTAAACATGTCGTCATCCATTTCTGACTCAGCATTTATTAATAAAGTGAAACCCAAACTGTACATTTATCACCACATGACGACTTCACAGCTGACTCTCTGCTCGGATCTGCTGCTCTGCTCTTTCTCTCTCGACAGCGCACTCACTCTGCTATTCTCACAACATGCAAACATATAGATTGTACTTTAAACCTCGACCATTTTCACATAATAGCACTGAGAACATCAAAGCTTGTGCAGTATCGCCGTGGCTGGAGGCGTGATTCGGGTTATCTGCAGTCTCTTTCTCCTGAACTTGATATGTCAGGAATGCCTCGAGGGAATTTCCTCAAACATCCACTGTGAATCAACACTGATTTATTTTGGTGGTCAAAGGTCACTGTGACCTCACTGAGCAAATTTTATAATTGCAAAAGCTAAAGTTACAGTCATTCATTAAATAAAAAATATTACTTATGAACATTATAATTATTGCTTAGAAAACCACCTACTGACAGCAATGTCCCTGAAAATAATTCAAAATGCCTTCTGTTTTATTGAATATTAGAAAGATTTTCTATTACTAATGTAGTAATGCTTAGTGTCTTCCAATACTACATTTCATAATAATGATGATATGTATTTATAAGATTAATATTGTTCTTTTGAAAAGAAGCCTTCTATGTGATTTTGAGATCTAAATGTTTATTGTCACATGTCCAAAAATGAACAGTTCTGGCATCAAAAATATCAGTGAAACAAACACACAAACAGACAAACAGACCCAGATCAGCATTTGAAGCCTGATTTTTGGGTTTTGATTTGCACCAGTCAGAGCACCTGATGATATGGTGGCAGGCAGCAGAGCGGAGAGCCGTGAGCTCGGCTGTGGAAAGTAAACATCCCTTGAAGAGGGAACACCGTGCCATCTGCCTCGTGACACAATAAGGGAGTAATTAGATTTGTATTATAAATGGATAATGTGAGATGATACGAGTCGTGATTTTAGACGGCCCATTTCAATATAAAAACTATATTGAAACAAAACAGTTGTTCTGATTATTGAGGTGAAGCATCCTGCTCCAGTGTACCAAAATGATCAGATATTAGGAACTCAGAAATATTCACAGACTTAAGTCAACAATCTACTAAAATGTGTTTGACTGGCTGAGTGTGGTGGCATGAAGGAGAAAGTAGAAAATAATTTTCTTCCAGAATCTGCACTCAACATACTAATTCTCATACATTTATTATTATTATTATTTATTTATTTTTTGTATCTTTTATCTATTATTATACTTTGTGCTGTTATCCTTTTATCTACTATTAGAGTATTTTAATTATTATAATTCTTATTTTTTTTCTTATTCTTATTGTTGTTATTATTAAATTATTTATTTATTTATTTTTACTTTTTTTTTTTCTTATTTACCTCACTTTTCTTTTGCTATATTTTACTTAATCACATATACATGTAGGTGTCTTCTTCAGTAGACTTCTGTCTATTTCTTTTGTTATTTTTTGGAGCAAACAAGTAATCTGTAAAAGCATTAATACTGCTGTTTGTGGTGTTTGAGGGAAAAATAAAATCAGAATTGAAAAAAACGATCTACTAAAACTGGCCATAATCAGCTTCACAAGTGTCATTTGTTTTTGTTTTATTGTCTCGTTCGAATATTTATTACACCCTCTTATAGGGAGATGTGAGGTGATCAGGACTGTCGTGAGCCGTGGATTTGACAGTAATCCCTCCTCCTGTTTTCTCCCTTTTTGCATCTATGACTTGCATTATTCAGTTTCTCTGTAAATACTGTGTTATTTGCTTTTCGAGGTATTTACAGTGATGCTGATCCATGCTTATCTTCTCTCCCCAAACTAGGCCACAATTGGAATTGACTTCCTGTCGAAAACCATGTACTTGGAAGATCGAACGGTAAGAGGCTCAGTTACAGCTGTGTAATGTCATGACAGAGGTGTTAAGTGTTTGTAACGTGTCAGCAGTTCAGTAACTCCTTCTTCCTGAGAGAAACATGCACATGCATGCAATAATGCATGTGTTGAAATTAGAGATGCACTGATTGAGATGTATTTTTCAATTGTATGTTCGTATTAAAACTTTGGTAAATAACTTGTAATTTTTATTCCAAAACTTCTCCCAGTTACAGGATTTTCTCTACCTCAAACAAATCTCAAAATAAAATCTGCTCCAGGTCACTGGGCAGAGCTTCTTCTGTACAAATAAAATCCAAAATGAACTGATTCATATACCACTTTATCTAACATGTTTTATTTTCTAAAAAAATTAAATAACAGGTGCAACAGAATTATACACACTCAAACGAATTATTAACGTATCCGCGACGAGGAATCCGAGAAAATGTTATTAGATTCTGTGTATGAAGATCCATTATAGTCAAGTATATATGATTTATATAAAACAACACACTCATTTTTCTATTAATTTATGCAAAACTATTTATGATTCAGTAGGGGCACATCGGTTTCAGCTGATATTCGCCCTGCTGACTGCCATCAGCGTATCGTCAAATCAAATGACGTTGAGATCTTCCACATGACACCTTTGGGAACTGTATTTTATTAAATGTTATTGTAACAGTAGTTTATTCAACTTTGTTAAATGACAGTAGCTACTTTATTTAACTTTATTGTAACTGTAGTTCATTAAATAAGGTTTTTATTTAAGTAGTTTACATCAGTTTAAAGGACATGTAAAAATATGGTGATATATATTGTGTATCGTGTATTGTGATACAGCCTTAAAATATCACAATATTTTAAATATTTATTTAAAGCCATACCGCCCAGCCTGAAACGAGGGGCATAACAAAGCATGGAAATTGGACAATTTGGGAATGAGATGAGTTGCAATGCCTGTGGCAGTAGTTGGTTACTGTATGTAGGGTGTCCATGGAGTCTTATAAAGTCTAAAATCCCACAAACTCCATTTTAGGCCTTAAATTGTCTATTTTAAGTCCTAAATACAATTTTGACCGGTCTTAAACAAAAATTGACTAACGTCACTTTTATAAAGTTACAAAGTTCAGTCTCACTTTTATTTTAAGAAAAGTTTTGATTACGCTGTAACAAAACTACAAGACGGAACAACCATGGAAGCAATAATCATCAACGTTAACTGCAGCTGATGATTTTTCTGGGTCTCCTTTACATTTTGCCAGTATGGTTGTGAAATTGTTCTTAAATTGCATTCATGGTGGTCTTAAAAAAGTCTTAAATTTAACTTGTTGAAACCTACAGATACCCTGTGTATGTGCTGCTGTGCATCTAAACAATGTGCATGCATGCAAACCTGACCAGAACAGAAGCGACCGGTCACCAGTTATAGCCAATAAAGCTGAAAATATACAATATCGGTTGCCGGCTGATCAATCGGTGCATCTCTTGCTGTAATCTTGCTCAGCGGGACTGATGAACAGCATGTTTTCTGTTTAGCTTTTTATATATGGAAATTAATACCTTTCTGCATGTTGTGAGTGAGTGCCTGAGTGTGATTCTTGTACCCTCAGATACATGTCTTACAGCACATGTTTGTGGGTTTTGTGTGTGTGTGTGTGTGTGTGTGTGTGTGTGAGTGTGTGTGTGTGTGTGTGTGTGTGTGTGTGTGTGTGTGTGTGTGTGTGTGTGTGTGTGTGTGTGTGTGTGTGTGTGTGTGTGTGTGTGTGTGTGTGTGTGTGTGTGTGTGTGTGTGTGTGGAGGGAGCCTACTGTTTCCAGGCTCTCTGACTATCTGAATAATCTCAGCCTCCTCAGCTTTCCCTCTCTGAACCCCAGGTGAGGTTGCAGCTCTGGGACACAGCGGGACAGGAGCGCTTCAGGAGCCTCATTCCCAGCTATATCCGGGACTCCACTGTGGCTGTGGTGGTCTACGACATTACAAGTCAGTGCCCCTCATGAAACATTTGAATATCACACTCACAATTGCGAAGAGTGCCTTTTTCCACGACAAACAGTCGAATTATTCCCTCTCAGATCTGTCACTGGCTTCTATATAATCATTTAAAAACAGCAAAGTGCACTCACTGTAACACAGCTGCCCTGAGAGGGTAATTTTATTCCTGATTTTATGGAAAAATATGGGTTACCATCCTCCAAAACCGTGCTCTCTTTTTCACCCCAAAGACTTAGAGTCTGTCTCATCAAATTCCCCGTGAAAGAATACAATACGACTCTGAGTCTGCATGTCAGCAGGCCTGCATACTCAATGAACGCTGCAAGGTCAAAGGCATTTATTAAGAGCTTTAACATACTACAGAGCTGGGCATGTACAGTGGATTTATTGTGTAATTCCAGTACTGTGTGCATCATACAGTATCATCTATCAGGTAATATATTAAGATCATGAAATGTAAGATATTTTTAATATGATCCACCACATGGGATTTTTCTCTGTATCTCTGTCTTGCATCAATAATTAGTAGTACCATGTAAGGCAAACTGTGGGAGATTCGTTTTGTATCACTAGATTTCCATTTTATTTCCTGCCAGCTGTTATAAATAACAAAGCATGTCACTGTTTAAAAAATCCAGATGAAATGTTAATGGTTTTGTTTAGAACGGAAACAGCAGGAGAGGTGTCAGCATATTGAATGTTGGTGCAATTGAACAAACAGCATCTCTAATTTGACTCTGCTTCGTTTTTTTTCTTCTTCTGTACAGATGTTAACTCATTCCAGCAGACGTCAAAATGGATTGAAGATGTGAGAACAGAGAGAGGAAGTGATGTCATCATCATGCTTGTCGGCAACAAAACAGACCTGGCAGATAAGAGGTACGTGTTTACTACTGAACATGAGATGGAGGACAAACAGTGGCAAAACTATCAGTTAAAGAAAAAAAATCCATAAATACAGCAATAAAAAAATGAATCATAAATAAATATATGTGGAAATAAATGTTATAATGTATAAAAAAGCATGTAAAGATATAATAATAATATAATAATTAAGATATAATAAATATAAGAATAGGTAAATATACTGTATATGGAAATAAATATTTATACATCTAAGTAAATATGTGAATAAATGAATACAGTGATAAATATATTTGGAAAGTAAATAAATATATAAATAAAAAGAGGAATAATTAAATAAATGGATGAGTAAATACAGGAATAAATAAATATATTTGAAAAGTAAATATATTTATAAATAAAAACAGGAATAGTTAAATAAATGGATAAGTAAATACAGGAATAAATAAATATATCTGGCAATAGATAATTGAATGTCTAACTAAATACATTAAAAAAAATCATTTATAAATTTAAAAAAAGGCATAAATAACTATATAAATATACAAATAAATAAATACAGGAATAAAACATATATAGAAATAAATAAATGTATGAATTATTACAGAAATAAATAAAAATGGAATTAAGTAATTCTTCAACATAATTGAACATATGAATAAATGCAGGATTAAAAAGGAAAAAAATCTTAAAATTCTTTCTATATTGTTGAGCAACTAAATTTATTTATTTTTGTATCTCTTTCTCTGTATGTCCTAACCTCAATAGATTTCTTCATTTATTCTTTTATTTATTTCTGTATTTAAGTGTACAATTATTTATTTATTTACGCTATTTTTCATTCTCCATACCTTCCTCTTACAACAGTACTTGTGGCACATTTTGTCTTTTAGTGAGTATTTCTATCTTTTTATGTCTTGACACCATGGCAACCGTGATGTACCAAGTGTCAGTCTGTCAGTCTGTCTGTGCGAACATTCAGTCGAGCTCAATACCTCCAGAACAAAACCTGTTACAAACACCAGTCTGGCTCCCTGCAGAGTCCATCATTTGATTAGACGTCTGGGGGTTTTGCTGAATAAATCTGTGTATTAATGAGACAAAACTGATTATCTTGAGGCTAATATAGCTCCTTAATACTATATGAATTTGATATTAATGCCACCTCAGTGTTATATATATGACATGAGATATTAATGTTTGCCACATTATATATCAAAAATCTAAATGAATGCACTCATTAGCATAACTGGTTATATCTAGTGTTGACATAGTAATTATTGTGGAACATGAGGCAGCCCAGCTGCTTTAAAATGAAAAAGATATTGCTTGCTTGTGGAAATTATTCAGTAACTTATCCCCTGGTGACACTTAAGCAATCATAAATGGTGTGCACAAGGGATTTTTTTTTTTTAATGTATGCATATATGTACGTACACAATTGATCTGGCTCTGCAGCTGTAGTGAGGAAAAGGTGGGAAAATGCTGATGAAACGGATGTTTAGCAAAGCTGAGAAGGAAAAATAAATTGATTTGAGAAGTGCATGCTTAGAGAAACAGGGTAAAAATGAAATGGCTTGAAGCAGAGATAGACAACAGTGGAAAATAAAGAGGGAATTGAACCATAAAATTGATTGTGCACTTGTGCAATAATGCATTAATGGTGCATACTGTACAGCAGGGCTCAAGACTAACTTTTTACATTTGTTGCACCCGTGCAACTAATTTTCTTTATTCAAATGCATCAGCATGTAATTTGGTTGCACTCAAGATTTTTCACCATGCCTTTTTGTGATGCAATAATAATAATAATCATAGATTTTAAGCTTTTCTGTCAGTTCTTAATGACATTGGCTGTATCTTAAAATATTGTGGACAGTATTGTAAACAGGAATAAAAGTGCAGGTAAATTAGGGGAGGGAATCCCCGGAGGCCACAAATACGATATCATGTCATTACTTAGTATTTTGATAACATATGTTATGATATATTTGGATTTATTGCCGTTTTTCAATTGCAAATTAAGGAAAACATCAGTTTTTATTTAATAAGGTAAAGTTTTTCAAAGTCATTTTTATAGCAGCAACATGTATAGAGTATAGAGTTCATTTTATTATTGAAGTAGGCTACCAAAAGTTTAATTTCTGTTCGCAATATTAATTATTAACATAATTTAAAAAATCAATACTTGATGTCCATGTATCAGTACAGTATTAACATGCAAAATATTGCAATACTCTGAAATCTTTTTTTACCCACCTGTAAGGTAAATGTTTTTTCTTTATTAAATCACAGCATCAGCAAGAAATTGCATAACTTAATAAAAAAGAAGTTATATCATGAACTATTTTATAAAGTTTATATTATAATTTCTGACTGTCTGGCACTGAAACGCTGCAGGGAGGACAGCTTTCCTGCAGATCATGAACCTGTCAGCGCAGGATGTGTTTCTTGGAGATGTTCTTTTTAATGTTTCAGTTTGGGACGTCAGTTCTCAGACAGCAAAAGTACTGTTACCAGCTTTGCTTTGGTTGCTTTTTTTGCAATAGACGCAATGCTTAATGTTGGCTGTTTTATTAGGTCTGAACTACGGAAATTGGATGAGACATTTTTTTGCAAAAGGCATGTATTTTGGCCTGTTTGTATGTTGTAGGCTCTGGCTTGAAGTCAGGAGAGCGTCAAGATTAGGCATTTTTCACAAAACAGGGAGACAGTAGGCAGGTTTCCGATACAGATAACTTTCCAAGAAGAATGGCGATGGATGTTCAAGACACTATCAGGTTTATTTCTATTTGCAGCCACCAAACCAGCCGTCATTATTTCCTATCAAAGGAGATGTAGGCGTGTTATGTGAGTGATAATGGAAAGACAAGCCCCTTATAAGTGGGAGCGGCCACGTATGAGGGATTTCTGAGAGCTGATTGTCCACGATTTCACAGAGGAATTGTGGATTCAAAACTTTCGGATGATCCACTCAACTTTCTCAGAGTTATGTGATGCGCTAACAGCTCTTGTAGCTCCTGCTGCATCATGAGGGAGACGGTTCCTACTGACAAGTACAGTCATAGCATCAAAAAGAAAAGCCAAAAAAAGTGTTTCCATTGCAGTTTTTCGAAATACGGCTTTTTCAGATTGCTTGAAATACCACCTCATGCAAGTTCCCATTAGGCAAATTTTATATTCACAGTTTCAATTTACACAATTTGAGGGTTAAAGGCAGCCTGTCTGCCTTGTTGCTGGAGCAGTTTCCTCTGCTGATGATGTCCAGTCTGAGCTTTACCTTTCAGGGCTGGGGACAAGCGTAAAGGGGCATTACAGCATTTTTCTTTCCAAAAAAACAATCAGTCGTTCCCTTCAATGAATTACCTTTGTGTTTTTTAATGCTTGAGGAGGAGTACAGGTCACACATTCAGACACACATACACACAACCTTTTCTATTCCCCTAATTGCATTCAGCGAAGAAGACAGACACACACACAGACCTGCTAAATGTCAGGCGCACTGGTGCGACCGATGAAAATATTTAGTCACACTTCACAGATTTTTGGGCGCACTCTGGAGCCACACTCACAGAACTGCTAACTGCTCTGTGAACTTAGTCATTAATCATTTTCATTCTGGTGAAACATATTTATGCAACGTTTATGTCACTTTCTTTAAATTAAATTCACACACACAGAGCATCTTTACGGTTCTCCTATTAGTAATTTACACATACAATGAGTTGTAAATCTGTGAAAAGTGCCTGCATGTATCAGTGCACATTTTTTAAATTCACAGTACATAAAAAGTACTCATTGTGATTACATATTCCAGAGTGTAAGTTAAGAGGCTGACAGACACCAGTAACTTGCCTTTCTTCTGTATTATTGCTTTTCTGTTATCTTTTGGGAGATCTTTTATCAGGGTTTTCTGGTCTTATTTCTTTGCTGACCATCTACTTTCTTGTCTGGTTGACTGATGTTTTTGTCATTTTAGGAAAACAGTGGGCCAACATGTTAGATGATGGTGTGGTGGTGTGGTGCAGAGTGACTGGAGGTGTCCTTTAGCACAGAAACAGAATAAGACCCGGTTTGTAAAAGTGTTCAGGGGAGTATTTTCACAAATAATGTTTCCTCATGTAGTGAGTAACCATGAATAAATTATGCACCAGTTTAATTGCTGCCAAGGTAATAAAAACATTTATAGCATTAACATGTGAAGGATAGAAGTTCACATTGGCTTACTCTGATTTTAGGATGCCTATTTACATCAGGTAAGGAACTACAGATGAAAATTAGCTCCCCAGCTAACTCGGGTGCATTTGCTTAAATGTGGATTAACATTGTCTCTTCTTAAATAAATAAATTACAAATTACAAAAAAATACTTATGTCATATAGGGAAATGGGTTTTTTTATATTTGGGGGGACACATAATATGTGTAAGGTCTGGGGGTCCTCTCCCAAGAATTTTTTTTTTGACCTTTATTTACCAGATAAGTCAGTTAAGAACCACTTCTCATTTACAGTGATTAGTGTAAGAGACAGTGACAGGAGGCAAGTCAGTACAAGACACCAAAATTAGAATTCGACTTACAAAACAAAATTAAAACATCACAATATATGCAGTATATACAAAGACAGACAATTACAGCTAACAGCCACCTTCAAGAATGACCCCACTAAATACTAATGAATCTGCTGGAGCGTAACTTGAAGTGCTGTTAGAGACATTGAGTAGCGAGCGGAGATACGGAGGGGTTTTAAAATGTTAGTTTTATAAATAAATTGATACCAGCAGATCTGTCACCTGTTGTGGAGTGATGGCTGGTTGACTACAGAATACAGGTTACAGTGCTGAGTGTTGAAAGAAGATGACGTCCAGTTTATAGAGAAGACTTTTTGGAAGCATACTTGTATATTAAGTCACTATGATCCAGGATAGGAAGAATGGTCACCACCAAGGTGTGCAAAGTAGCTGAAAGATGCATTATTATGGGACAGGAAACCAATTCTTGCTCTGACTTTGGAGAGCGGCGTGTCCATGTGCGTTTGAAATGAGATGAGAGTAAAATGTTGAGCCAGATAGAGAAATTTTAAGCATCAAACGCTTCGTTTCCTGCATTCTGGTGAACTTTAATGCACCAATTTGTCTCTTTTCTGCATTGATTTATGAGGAAAATGTCGAGGTATCTTCTGCTTCGATTATGCAAATATTGCTTTTGCATACTGCCACCACCTACTTTTTCAGACGCACTTTTGTGTTTGTGAGTTGTGTTCTAGCAGTTTGTCGAAACAAAAGTCGTCTGCTACCTTCATGTTTCAGTTGTACGTTTCTATATATTAGGTGGCACTTGTCCCCTGTGTCCACCCCAAAAATCTCGGCCTATGCTGTCTTAAATTCAGTGTGTCACGGACTGAGGGGAAAGCAGAAAAACTGCTGGTGGTGGCAGTTTTCAGGGTGTATCTCACTGGATCTGTCAATAAAAGTTCTTGGCTGCAATAACAACAGCTCAGAGGCAAAAGCTTTGTTTTTTGAGATTGCGTCAGTTCAGTAAGACTGGGCGAGTTTCAAGCGTCCCATCTGTGTCCACAGTGTAGTAAGAAGCATATTTAAGACTATCTGAGCTGTTATATTAATCTGCAGAATTAGGTGTTTTACTCAATGGAATTATTTTGATGATTTTGGTTTCCAGAAAAACAGTGAACTGAAAACTACTGAACCTTTTGCCATTAATTTAGGGGTAATTTATCTTAACTGCAATTTAGTTCGGGTCTTAATGGGGTCTGGGAGTTAAAACTCCAGTAAATGTTCCAAATAAAGAAGAAAAGGCTGTTTACTGCATTAACATCACCTCAGCATCCTCTCCTAATTAGCTTCTGCTTAGAGGTTAATCAGCCTTATTGCTGTGCGTGTGAGCCTGACAGGATTTTGCACAAATTAGTGCAGAAAAAAACTAAATGGCTTTTTTTATTTTTTACTCTACAGCACCTGTACTTCATTTCAGTTTATTTTTTGTCATGCAATTGTGGTTTAACATGGTAGTAAATCTGTCTAATATTAAATTCAATTCAATTCAAAAGTTTAAGTCAGCACACAGAAGGTCGATAGTCAATAGAACTAAATAAATAAATAAATAAATAAAAAGTGATAAAAGGACAAATAAAATATATATATATCAAAAAATATATATTTTTAAAAACATTTCCACAGTGAATCAGGAATTTATGTGAACATGAACACCAGTGGCTCTAAATTCTAGACTTAAACGTCGCTGAGCTCAGTTCAGGATTGGCTGGAGCCATAATAAGGCCATTTTCAGATTTTGTCGCCCTAAATATGTACCTATAAATCATATTTCTCAGTCCAACAGCACAAGTGGGAGCAGCAACATTTGCAAACATTTGGCTCGCACTGAGACTCTGAGAGGCTTTCAGCAGCAGCCTCATACTGTCATTACAGGCACACTTATACACCAAGGATACTTTTTTGTTTTTTGTTTTGTTTTTTACAGTAAAGGTACTGTTGCATGTTTCCAGTGACTCCAGTGCTGCTACACCACAAGTCAAATTCAAGTGATAAAGATGCTTTTGTCTTTTTGTTGTTTTTTTTTTGGTATTCACTATTTAAAACAAACATAAAATGAAAAAGAATAAGTGATTTGGCACTTGGCATTTGGCAGTATGCAGGAGAGATAAACGTCTGGCAGAGCTGTGTGTTTTTCTCTGCGACGTGAAGGTGGCTGCGTGCGTAGCGAGACCTTCAAAAAGCATCTTTATATAAGGTGATGATGCAATTTAGCCTCGTTGTTTTCCGTTTTGCCTTGGACATTACCTGAGAAGAAGCAGAGATTTGTGTGTTTTGCGTTACCGGTGCAGTTTGTTTATCAGATGCACAGAGATGTGCACTTCTGTCAGATGGGCTCTTTCTTTGTTTGTTGGTTTGTTCATTCATGCGTAGTGGAGCTTTTCACAATGCTCAGTACCTCGGGGAGTTGAAGTATGCACAGTTTAGGTGCTGCAGAGTCCTTGGAGTCCTGCATCAAGGAAACCTAGTGTTCATCTTTCATCAGGCAGCATCAATCAAGTGGACCCTGATGTGCTGTACACTGACAAAGTATTTTGTTCAGCTATTCCCTATTTTCTTCTATACTGCTGCCACAATCCTTCATGTACTTTCACTTAAGACGATGAGCCTCAATGATCTGGAGCCAAGGGAGCTTGAGGTGATTTATCAGATAAGCAATGATTTCCTGTAATCCACAAATTGTTGCTACTATTCTTTTACATAATACATAAGGTATGTAGACACAAAAACAAAAAATAATGTAAGACAAAAAATACTATATTCTCATATTAAACGCTATTATTAAAGCTTTTGTTAAAAAAAGTAAAGACCACGGCAGCATTCCGATTTGACTTTTTAACCCTTTTAAACCTGAGCAAATTGGCTCGATTTCTTTCAAAAACATGGGAAGAAGGCAATGAGCAACATTTTTCCTTTTTTTTGGATAGTATCTTGTCTTATCTATCTTATCTTTTTTACAACCTCCAATTTATGCATATTTCAATTTATGCAATTTGAGGGTTAATGGAAACCCAGCTAATAATAGCTGCGTCACTGCTCCATCCAGCTCTCTCTGTATTTCCTCTTTACACACGATGCAGAGGAACGTCTGCACCTCACTGATAGTCAACGAGGTTGCACCGACATGTTCAGAACAAAGAGGAACAGGCAGGAGTGTTAAGAGGCTTTGTTGCATCAGAGGGAGATAAAAAAAATTAGCAGGTTTGTTGTTTTGTGTGGAGCAAAAGAGACAATTCTCTCTTGAGTAATCAACAAACTGTTTCTAACTCCATCTTTTAGTATCGGGACAGTGTGCTGAGTACATCAACAGAGGGGTGACAATAAACAGCAGAGTATCGAGTGGTTCTACTTGTACCGTCCATAACTTTTGTTAATAGAAAGAGAGAGAGAGATCAAATTAATTTTTTTGGAACTTAAGCTTGAGTTTATAATGACCGTGGATAGTAATGATGCAGTGCCCTTTTTTGCATGTAGCGCTGAAGAGATGTGATCAACTGTCATATTTCACAGCAGAACTGCTTTGAAACTCTAAATGCTCCTCTTTTTTTGCATGAATGTTGCCTGGATGCTACACATCCATTATGCACTTTTCTTGCCAAATGCCTGTCTGATGATGAGTAAGCCTCGGTGTTGTTTAAGTTGGGACTCAGACGCATGCATCCAGAAATAGCCACAGCAGCACTGGTGCAACTCTGTCAGGTGGTGTTATTATGTAAATACATCTCCAGTGCAGTGTTTTCTCTTCTCACTTCTTTTCCTACCTCACAAAGACTGAATTCCTCTTTCTTCTGTGCTGTGATGCAAAGGACGAGTTATTTAAGGAGAGGAGAATCAGTTAAATATTATGTTGCTCTGTTTGATGCTTTGCACAGCGGGATAACTTGTAGGTGTGAGTATGTTCAGAAGTGGCATTTTTGAGTTAGTACACCGCTAAGATTTCCTTTTTGTTGAGAGAGACAAAGAAAACTGGTTACGTCATAGTTTTTCCCAGCAGACCAGTGGCAGGTTGATTTAAGCCAGTCGTCTTAACGAACCTGCTGCTGTGCGGGCTGCGGAGTCAGCAGGACCGCACTGATCTCTGTGTTTGTGTTAATGGACACCTGACACAGTCTCCGTTTCACAGCGAGAGCCAAACAATCACAGCCAGATTCATTAAAATGTAATGCAAATTGGCTGTTATTAATTTCTCGCAGGACAATATAATTAATCGCTCTCAGTCATTAGCTAATTAAGTCTGGTGTGTCCTCACCAGCCTGGAATAACAGGAGCTTCAGCTGCAGACAGCGGCCTCACCGTGTGTCTGCCCGTCTTTGTCGAATGTTGACGTGAGAAAATCAGCCACAGTCTGTTAACAGTGGAGGTGGAAATCACTGGTCTCATTATGAAGCAAAAATAAATATATCGATACTTCGGATTACGATATGATATTTGCATGCTCATTTAAGACAGATCCCCTTTTTTTTGCTATAAGCCAAAAAATGATCAAAACAGCAGCTAAATAATTATAAACAATTTAAACTGGTTCATTCTGTCAGGAAAAAAAACACTCTCATAACACCCATAATCTTTTTCCTCAGACTTCAGGGCTGTCTGACTGAAAGACAAGCTTCTCCCAACATCCTCAAAATGTTGATTAACAACAAGATCTTTTTACAAAAGTCTAAAAATCAGCTCAATAATAACCGTCTAGTATTTCTTTTCGAGGTGTTTAATGATGATTCTTCTTTTTTCACAGGCAAATCACAATCGAGGAGGGCGAACAGAGGGCTAAAGAGCTGAGCGTCATGTTCATAGAGACCAGCGCCAAGACAGGTTACAACGTCAAACAGGTGAGTCCAGAGGGAGTTTGGCTCTTACTTGTGTTCAGTCCTGGATTCCAGCCTATTCTGCCTACGACTGACTGATGCAGCTATGGACCCAAATCTGATGTTATCAGCACATTAAATGGCCGTTATCGGTGGTTTTTAGCTTCTGTTTTTCCGCACTCCCGTGCTGGCTTGGCTTGATTTGGTTTGAGAGCTGCAGAGATTTGGTGTTTCCTTAACTGTTCTTGAGTTGTGACGTTTAAAAACAGCAGACCGCTCCCTGATTGAAGGTCCCTTGTTATTTTGCTGCAAATAGATTTGGGTTCGAAGGGGCCTGCCACATCTACTATTATGCTGTGCTCACACTAAGATCAACACAGCAACAGCGTTACCAGATATGTTATTGCCGAGTCATGTTGCTTAAGTGCTTGTTACCGTAGTTTCGTTGTCACGGGCTTGTGCCTGCTACTTACAGCAAAGCACCTCAACTGAACGTCATCTAAAGTTTGTGTTAAGACCGAAAAAAAATTGTAAGATTAAATAAATAAATAAATAAAAATGCCAACATTTATTTGATTTTCCATTTTATTTATCAATTTACTTATTTTAATGTTTTTTTAATATATTTATGTATTATTTTCTACTTTGCACAGAAAATCTCTTCATTTATCTTATTTCCCATTTTATTTTGTATTTTTTAATTTATTTATTGGTGTAATTATTTATGCATTTATTCATGTATTATTTTCCCTCATTACATTTTCAACTATACAACACTAGTTGATCCATTCACTCTGACGTCGATCCATAAATATACATAATAAATAAGCAGATAAATATGAAAATTAATAAATTTATAAAAAAGTATTTTGGGCATTTTAATTTATTATTAATTATTTATTTTTATTTTCTCGGTTTCAGTCCATAGAAAGCAGAAAAGGAAACAAGAAAAACAGTTTAAAAAAGTGCGCCACTGCCAGTTTCTGTATAAGACTAAATCAAGTCTAAATTTTGCAGGTATTCATCCCTTTAAGTGACATTTTATTAGTGGTGTTTAGAGAAATTTGTGGGCTGCGGATACAAATAGAAGCGAAGCCTGCTTCAACAGCAGTGATTTGTTTCTGAGCAGATGTTTGTGGTCGGAAACAATGACTGTCTGTTAAGTTAATAAGTATTGAGATGAAGGCGAGCTGTATTGTGTCTGTCAGTGAACGGTGTTTGCTGGCAGCGCGGACAGAGGAGGCTATTCTTCACTTTACCTCAGGACTGTGTGGACTGACAGTGAAATGGCAGAGAGGAGCACAGTGGTGTGAAATGCACTGAACAAAGGTCACAGCGCTGCCTCCAAAGGCTGCAGTGTTCACTCTGTTGGGCTGAGTCATCACTATCCACTGAGATGGTGTGTCAGCAAATTTATACTTTCAGACATAAAATTTGGCAGCCTTTCATGATAACAAATAACTGGGGATGGGCGATAAAACGATAACAATATCAATCGCGACATGCCCAACAGCTCACTCCAGCACGCGGACACGTATGTGCTGGAGCGGGCCATTGGACCTATCAGACAGTACGCTGTCCAACATGTCCGACAGCTCCAGCACGCAGACATGTCCGATGGCCCGCTCCAGCGCGTGGACATGTCCGATGGCCCGCTCCAGCGCGGACATGTCCGATAACCCGCTCCAGTGCGCGGACATGTCCGATGGCCCGCTCCAGTGCGCGGACATGTCCGATGGCCCGCTCCAGCGCGGAAATGTCCGATAACCCGCTACAGCGCGCGGACATGTCCGATGGCCCGCTCCAGCGCGGAAATGTCCGATAACCCGCTACAGCGCGCGGACATGTTCGATAACCCTTTACAGCGTGCGGACATGTCCGATGGCCTGCTCCAAATCAATCTTCCTTATAATGCTATCTTAATTTTTGTTTTTCGAGTTTGAGTATTTAACTACTGAATTTTACAGCACCACCCAAAACAGCAAACAGATACTCAGTTCACTGTTTGGTCCAAAATGTGCACGTGCTTAATAAAAGTGCTATGAGCTCCTCCCGGAAACATCCTGTACTTACTAAGATGATTCATTAATTAGTATGAAACAGAGTGCAGTCATACAGTAATCAGGGATTTTGATTTAAATGTGGGGATATGTTGACTTGGCCGTGTTTAATGTTCTCATAATGACATGTACTTTTGGATGGTTGTGTGTTGTGAATTGACAACCCAATAACGATAAATGTGAGAAAAAAAATCATTGATTGGTGAAAGTTCCTGTTTTGTATCGCTGATTCAGTCTAAAGTGAACTCATTGTGTGTTTTTCTTTCCAGCTGTTTCGGCGTGTGGCAGCTGCTCTCCCGGGAATGGAAAGTATGCAAGAAACAAGCAAAGAAGGCAGTATCCTTTGACCCATTTACACGTCATGAATATCTCCTTTTCATTAGGTGATATTTTAATAATAACGTGAGCAGTCTGAGCTCAGAGGAAACGTTTTAATCCGGAGGTGATGGCATCAGTCACCGCTCACCTCTAAATGAAAGGAGATCCAGGAGTGAACTCTGCATACTGGCACCTGTTTCAATCGGTGTCAGCTACCTGTCCAATTAAATCTGTTTTTCTCACGACGCTGGTGCTAACTGGTGCCTAGCAGGTGCAGGAGGTGGGGCCGGGGAGATAGTAGGCGCCTGCAGTTTTGTCTTTGGTTGGTAGGCAGGTGAGCTCATTTAAAGCGGTGACAGGAGCCTCAGTTTCCTGCCGTCAGCCTGCGGAGCTGCTGCATAACTCTGCTAACTGACACCTCGTATCTGCTGCTGTCAACCGAGCGGCTCCACCTGCGAAAGACTTGTCAGGGTCTGCAGCCTTCACTCTTTTATTGTCATAAAAGTAAATTCTAACATTTTATTCCTCAGGAAGCACTGCGAAAAATAATTCACTTATTGAGAACATCTCAAATCCGTGTAGTCTTTCATTCATTTAGAAAAAAAAAACTTGATTGGATGATGAGTGTGGTCTGTGTAACGCTTGTAAGTAAAATTTTCAATATCAAAAATGAAAAATAGAAAATTGAATTCAGTTTTTTAAAATTGTAATTCTACAAAAATACAGTTTTAGGTATGGAAAACCGAACTCGTAAGTGTTACAGGGACCATCGTCTTTATCAATTTATTTCCTTTTTTTCTAAATTGAGCACAAATTGGAAATTGAAGGAATGATTCAGTATCTGTTTTTATCAATTTGGTTTTGGAAACAGATATTGAAAAAATTAGGCTCTTTTTAATTTATTTTGTTTTTTTAAAATAACAACAAATGATACACATGGACGACTGCCAATATCTGTTTTTTCATCTTTTTTTTTTTCTTTTTTTAGTTAAGCACATAATCGCAATCATTATCTGTTTTTATCATTTTGGTTTTGAAAATGAATATTTATATAATTTTTTTTAATATTTAGTTTTATTTTATAAAATGAGCGAAGAAATGATACACAGACTAACATTGGTGAGTTTTCAGTCTGAATTATAAACACACACACACACACACACACACTTACACAGTGTAGAACTCATTTGTTTTGATTACATTTAGGATGTGATTCGACTGGAGAGACGCAAGTGTTTAAATGTGATGTCAGAGAAGATAAATGCAGCAGCTGAGGCAGATTTCAGCTGTAATTTTCATCAGTGACTAAAGAGAGCCCTCAGGCTGTCTCGGCTGCTCTCACGCTCCCGCGTTGATTCTCACATCTGTAAATATATCCGATGTGGGTAACAATAAGGCAGCCTACACTTCACACGCATACTCTTTGAGATGATTTTTGTACTCTGCAGTTTAAAGAGGCATTTCACGCGTAATATATCTGCACTCCACTTTGATTGGTTTGATTCACAAAGAAAGCTGTTTAGCTGTTGTGATTGAACTCCTACAGTTCTGTATTTACCGTAATCAAAACAATTTAGTTAAACTGAGACTATTTTGTTAAAGTATGCTTCTGTAAGACTTTATATTATCCTCTTTCTTCTTGTGTTTTTTTTTTTAGGTTTTAGCGTTTTTTTTCCTTTGAAGAGACTGAAGAAAATCAAAATAAAAGACAAAATCAAACACATAATGAAAGTAACCAACAACACAGACGAGCCGAGGTGACGGCACCAGCTCACCAACACTCAGTATGTTTACATGATGATTGGAAAATTATTTTGTTAATCTGACAAAATCTTTTAAAATACATGTAAACATGTCAGTCAGACTGAAATCACACTAAATCGACATTCTCGAAATCCGACTCACACACCCAGATAATTTAATAGGAAGTCGAGCTGTTTCGTCATGTAAACACCTCAGTCGGACTTTAACTGGACTCGGTATTCTGCGTGTGCTCCGTGTCGCCATGCCGACCTTCCTCAGCGGTTACAGAAAGGGACCGTTCTTCACTCATGAGCGGGGGGTGCTACAAAACGGGTCAGGCATTTTTAAGGAATTAAGCTCTGGGTTTAGGTGAGGAACACACAACTTGAAAATGTAGGGAGTGAAAATGTATTCGTGCAGACAGTGTCAGAAATTTGGGATGACCATCTCACTGTGCGACTGGCCGAAATGCTAGTAGATGCTGTTTACTGCGAGCTGTCATTTTAAAATTGACCTTGTTTAAGTTCTCCTGCTCTTCTTCTTCACACTTGTTTGACGCACATAAATGCCGCCATAGCGAGGGCTCGATTTCTTTGTTTACATTTTGCTGTCACCGTTACAGCAGCGCAGATTGATGATGCACGTCGATAATGTTTTGTTTACTTATTGTTTACTTATTGTTGTCGTTTAATGTTTTTTTTGATGCATGTTGATATCGATGGACGTAGGTTGTAACACGTACTTTAGGAGGTGATGTCATCGTACAGTCTGCATACATCTAACTTGACGTTGTAGTTTTTTAAGATCCATGTCGCACAGTGAAGCTGTACGAAACTTTCGAGATTGCAAAAACCTCATTTTGCAAGAGGCTGTGAGAAATCATAGATAAACAAGACCCAGCACCTAACAGGCAGAGTTAAGGAGACGCCACTGTAGGTTAACATATCTACTCTTATATTCTTTAAAATACCATTTACATCGTCCTCTGTTGTCAACGTCACACTGAGCCGTATCCGGTATTTGTTACTGTCTACGGTAAATTCTAGTGTCCCTGAAAGTTGGTACGTACAGTTAAGTCTGTAGATATGTTCCTTCTGTTTATACAGTAAATCAGCAGCATTTAATGTTGTTGCTGTTTTCCCCCTGACAGCATTAGTCCTTCACATCACAGAGTAAGGTGCCATCTCTATGGTAACTGTGGCTGAATTATGAAATTGCCTTTGATTTAACCGTGTGCATATAGCACTGTCATTACTCGTTCAGTGTGAAGCCGTCGCACCGGCGCTGCAGCATTTATCTGCTCTAACTTCAACATAAATCAGCCGCAGACCTTGGAGTAGTAAAGGAATGCCTGCATTCATCTGTGATTATTATAGCCCATCATTTACGCCGAGTCGTTCTGCCTTTGCAAACTGCGCAACCTCAGTAATAAACTCAGTAACCTAACAGCCCTGTGAACTGTTGAGATCCCCTCTTAGCTTTTTATTGCAGTCAGACATATTTCCCAACTATAATGCATCACTCACATTCAGCCAATTACTTTTTATCGCTCTTCCTGTTTTGTTTTTTTAATCTCTATCTTTAATGAGGCATAATGGACGTGGGGGTGAGCTGTGTGAGGTGGAGGTGTGCTGATGGATGGCAGGTGATGACAGTTCCTCAGCAGCTCTCAGCCTCTGCTGTCATTGTCAGTTAATGGAGCAGCTCCTCTGTTGTTATTGCACTGTGAATAGTATTGATTTCAGTGGGAGAGGAGCAAAGGCAGGCTAAGTGCAGGATACATACATGTATGTGTGTATTTAGTGTGAAAGTATGGAGGACGAAACAGGTCTCAAGTATCAATAAATAATTACGCATAAATTAATAGAGGAATAAATTAATAAATAAAGGAATAACTTAATACATTTATAAATAAACAGAAAACAAAAATTAACGATTACCTAAATAAATAAATATGGGACTAAATAAACACAGGAATCACAAAAAAAAACATATAAATACATGCAAACAAAATAAATAAATATGGAAATAATAAATAAATACATGTATAAGTAGTTACATAAATAATACAAGAATAACCAAATAACTTACAAAAAAATACAGAAATATGAAGATAAATAAATAAATAGATAATAAATACATATAAATAAATAAATTTACTCTGCATTTTTGCACAACTACATTTATTTATTTATGTATTTTTAATTCTGTATGTTAATGGGATAGTTATATTTTAGCCTTTGCATTTATTTCTTTATTTATGCATTTATTTTTTTCAGTATTTATTTTGTTTATTTATTTTATTTATTCAAACATTTGTTTGGTTATTTATTATGGTATTTTTTCATTCTCCATATAAAGTTCCCTGCTTTATGGCCTTCCTATTTAAGCATGGCGCTCTCTCTTTATTCGTGGACTTTGATGTCGAGGCGTTTGAAGACAGAAAGCCCACAAAAGAAACCAACAATAATTTAATTTATGAAACTCTCAGATAAAGGAAAATGTAACATGTTTTTTCACTGTAGTTCCACTTTTGTTTCCTTTAGAGAACAGGTCCTAGATAGACTTCCAGTTGGGTTTTTTGAAACCATATTCACAGTGTGCTCTCTGTTCCTCTTAATTGCCAGTTTTAAATTGGGGACGATGGGTCACGTTGATTTATGGTGGATGTCAGGGCCTGCGGGGCGCAGTCTTCTGCTCTCTGTCTGAGAATGATTTCCTGCAGGGTCACTGGGTATTATCACCACTGCGGGACTGCAGGCAGAGAGAGCGAAGAGGGTGCTTGACCCAGATCGAGTGCTGGGGTCATCCACGTTAATGAGAGAGAGCCAGAAAGCAAACTACATCACATCAGACTAACGATGATCAGAAAAAGAAAAAAAAAACGTCAAATAAAAGTGCCTTTTCATGATTTTTTTTTCTTTTTATACAGTTTTGTTAATTGAAATTTTAAGGGCATACATATGTCTAAGTTTTAATGCCCATTTCTAAAGTAAATAAACATAGATAAACACCTCTGCTGGGATAGAGAGACAGCAATAGTGATAATAAAAATTAAGCTTTAAAAAAAAGACTTTAAGTTATACTTCTACTACTAATAATAATAATAGTTTAAAAAATAAAAATAAAGTGTAATACAAATAGTGATACAAAAAAATCAAAGTAGAAGTAAAACAATTTACTATAAAAAAAATGAGAATTAAGGAAAAAAACAATAGAATACTTTTTTAAAAAATGGAAAGCTATAGTTGTTTTTTTTATTAATTTGTATTAAGTTAACATTTAGCACTGTTTTGTAAAGTACTCATAGCACATCATAACTAAATAAATAAATTAATATAAAACTAAAATAAAGATAAAAAAATGAATAAAATTCAAGCTAAAAAAAGATATTAAAAAAAATTAAAAACTGTGAAGTTACAGTGAAAAATAAATTTTAAAAAAAGACAAAAAATGAACAATACCATACATTTTTAAAGGGAGAGGTACAGTTGTTGAGCGAAGACCCTGCGTTAACTTTTAGGGCTGTTTTGTGAAGAACCAGCATCACATCATCTCAGTTTCATTCAACATTTTTAAGGTAAAGCTTTGTGGTTCAGATTAAGACGTCTTTTTAGTGAGACTGATGCCATGATCGTCACTGTGTTGTGTTCTGGCGAGGCAGTTAAACTTTGAAAGGTGAGCGTTTCATCTATTTTCACTATAAACCATAAAATGCAGCCACAACAGAGGACAGTGTTGCATTTCCACCTAATTGAGACCCCAGAGAGTCGCCCAGATACGGCTTCAGGAAGTGTGTTGTCAGGTATATACGCCCGCTCCTGTGCTGTCCTTAGGAGAAAAACAATGACACACTCTTTCCACAGCAGCTTTGACTCACCAATGTTTCATTTTTGGCTCTTTTATCCAGCTTGTATTTTTAAGAAAAGATTTTTAAAGGTGCTCTGATAAATATTTTTATTTGAGCAGTGAACCAAATGACCACATGTAATGTGAAAGGTTCTGCAGTTTTCTTTAAATCGAAGGTGCATTTTAGCACCTTACAGCTCATTATTTTTATTTCACAGCCCACAGCCTCCGTTTGTGCTCTCACCTCTCTCATTATCATCATTACCAGCTGCAGCAGACAGCTGTTTTTAGAGAGGAAGCTCCTGTAAATCGACTGTACGCTTCCTGCCCAGCACTTAACAGCAAACATACAAAAGTAGCAACAATCTGGTGAAAATAGTGGAGCATTTAGCAGCTAAAGAGTTTCTCACAGTGACTGAGTAAATACAGCACTGAAAGAGGGTGAATATTGGACTAATAATAGAGGTTTCTCTGTATCTGCTGGATGTGTAACGAGGAAACTTTTTGCCAACGTGTTCGCCGTATAAACTTTAATGGTGATGACATGTCAGTGTTACATTTACAGCTTGTTGCCTCCAAGTTGCCAAAAAAGTCAATTAATGTAGTTTTAACCTTTTCTTACGTTCAGCACAGTCATCATTTTCTCAGCCAGTGCCCACAGTGTTTAAGCATTTTAGACCATGCACCGTGGATTGTTAAAATACGGCCCATGATTACAAGTTATTGAGGTTTCTTCTGGCTGTCATTTTTAACATACAATGTTGAAAAGATGTTTATTTCAGATTTAAGTCGGCCGTCTGTTGTTTAACCTTTAGACACCTGGGTAAATTGCCTTATTTTCTTTCAAAAATGGGAAGAAGGCAATCAGCAACTAAAAGAGAAATGACCCGGAAATTAGCCAAAAACTAAAAAATTACCTGAAAATTAGCATGAAAGAAAAACCCAAAACAAACAAACAAAAACCATGTGAAAGTTTAAAAACAAAAAAACAAAGGGCAAATGGTGCTTAAAAATTATGATATATCTGCAAAATAATTTAAAATTTTTAATTATGATGATTATAAATATAATTCTATGGGTTTTGATCCCAAGCTTTTTTGAAAATAATTTTCCAAAATCTCCTTATTTCTTTGAGATTTGCGGGACATTTCTTGCCAAGTTGCTCTTTGCCTTTTCCACCATGTTTTTGAAAGAAATCAAACTGGTTTGCCTAGAGTTCAAAGGGTTAAAACAACGTGAAAAACATGTGACTGAAGTGCAGCAAAGGTGTTGTTAATCCAGGTTTTAAAGGGTTAAAAGCCTTCGTGAGCTCTGAAATTTGTGAGCAAGTTTGGCACACCCTTATATAGTACTTTTTTTAATTAAATTTTGTTTTTCAAAATACATCTTCTAGGGACTCAGTTACAGAAGTCATTAGTCACTGTTCAGGAGATGCTGTACGCTGCACCTACACACACACACACACACACACACACACACACACACACACACACACACACACACACACACACACACACACACACACACACACACACACACACACACAGGTTTCAGAGGATTGAAGTGTTCAGGACTGAGACTGCTCATTTGGTTTGGTAATGCTGGCTGCAGATTTCAGATGCTCGCAGATGAACGCAGATTTGTCCGCGTATAAAGACTGTCCATCAAACATAACCACGCCGTGATGACACGCTTCCATAAAACATGAAAACACACACACACACACACACACACACACACACATCAACGTGTGCATTTATCAGCAGCAGCCTCTCTAGGACGGCATTTAAAAAGCCACACTGGGACTGTTTCCAGACTCACTTGCATACAATATGTAGGCCACAGTTTTTGTCTTATACATGCATAATGTTCACCAGAACAATGAATAATAAGTAAGAGCGCGCCGCTGTGCTGCCACACGCTCCAGCAGGAGTGTATGGAGACAGTCACAAACACTCAGTCATGATACGCGTCTCTGCTCTGGAGGACTGACTGGGAATAACACCTTATCTGACTCATAAAAAAAAATGCAGAATCATTGTGACTTATAGCAGCAGCTCATTAACACACCATTGTGCATCAGCTTTAATTGTAGCACGGCGGCGCCAAAATCTTAAGCCAACATCCGCTCTCAGTTTATTACCCATCTAACAATAGAGGAAAGGATTTCTTATTGGGCTGAGTAACTTTGACATGTTGTCAGAGGAGGGTTTTTTTGTTTTTTTGGAGGACAAAAAATTAGTCTATAAAAAATAAATAAATAAACATGGAAATGAATAAATACTGAAACAATTAAGCAAATGCATAAATGCCTTAATAATACACAGAAATTAAAAAATATATAATGTACAAAACTGTAAAAAAAAAAATAAATAAATAAGAAAGATATTTATTTATTTTTGTACTGCTTAAATAACATTTAGTTATTTATTTATGCATCTATCTATTTCAGCATTTATTTATTTTTCTATTCCTGTATTTATATTTTTTTTCAGTATTTATTTTATTAGTTCCAGCATTTATTTATTATTTTCAGTATTTATCTATATAATCATTAATTTATTTAATGAATAGTAGTTAAATCATTAACTTTATTTATTTGTGAAGTTATCTGTTTATTTCCATTTTTATTTCAACATTTATTTATTATGTTATTCATGCATTTATTTATGTGTTTATTTCAGCTTGGACTGATAATTTTGATTATTTGTTGCAGTATTTATCTGTATACTTATGTATTTGTTTATTATGCAGTCAGTCTTGTATACCTGTTTTTATTTATACATTAATTTCCATATTTATCAATTTATTTATTCACGCATTTATTTATACTTGTATTTATTTCCTTATTTATTTCTTATTTCATTTTTATTATTCATTCCCTTATCGATATATTAATTTATACATTTATTGTGCTGTAAAAATGTCATTATGAATTGATTACAGATTTTAGGAATTTTTTTAATTTCTTTAATTTCTTTGAAAAATTCTGTATTCATACATTGTTTATCTTAGATTAATTTAGATATTTTGTCTGGTAGAATTTTGTATGTATTGTCTACAAATTAAATGAATGTATGGCGAATGGCACCCTCTAGTGGTAGCAAAGTGGTACTACAGTCATCCTGTAAGAGTATATAGTTTGGGTTCTCTGAACACAACATGAATGAGTATTATAGGAGAGTGCATGTATTTCGTCTGTATTTCTTCTGTGTAAATATTCATATCGGCTAATTGATCCATTTAGGTGCATGCAGCTGAATGAGATCAATACCAAAAGCTTCCTTAATTTTCTTCTCCAGTGATTGACATCAAGTTGGACAAACCGCAGGAGCCCCAGACTACTGAAGGCGGCTGTTCCTGTTAATACTCACCGTCCTGGAAAAAAACAAAACCATCATTTACACCACATGCTTGTTATGTCGCTTCCTATTGGTTAACCTGCAGTTGACTTTGCACGTTGAGAATCTGGCCTCCTTCACCTGACTGTCGGTCATCGGTTGGAAACTAGCAATATGTGAATTTGGTTCTAAAGTAGTGTAGCCTACTTTGTTAATGAAACTGCCAAAAAAAGTCTTACATCTTGCAAAAAATCAAAAGAAAGAAAAAAATGTGAAAAAAGATCCCCCGAGTTACATATGTGGATACGATTTTTTTAAGTAGAAAAGGAAGTTTCCCCGGTTTCTTTTTTGTATTTTTGTATATTCAGGGAAATCTCTCTGGAAAGGTTGTTTTTTTAAAAGATGCAAACAACTAAGCTCTGTGTTTGAGAGCTGGAGCGGAACGGATGGTTTTAGACGAATTTTTATGGATCCCACTCTTGTTATAGGTAAAAACGGAGGTCGCTCCCACATTATTACTTAAATTTTAATCACATAAAACCCCAACCTAACCCCTTACATTTCCATTTTGACTTTATACCTGCATTTAACCATCTTAAGACTTATCACCCAAACATAACAAGTTTTAAGCCTAAACCCAGACGTTTGGTTTGGCAGGCCATTGTGGTGCTCCTGCCCATAACCGCTGTGGGATCCATAATTTTTGCGTCACTTGAACTGAACAGCAACATCTTGAGTATCTAATGCATGCCTAGTTTTTGAGCATAGGTACTGTCTACCAGTGTACACAATATGTAAATGGTAACATTACACCAGTGACTTAATGCACTCTGATAATGACTAGTCCAAGTCTTTTTTGTTGATGAAAACTGTTGAATCTGGATTTGTATACTTGACATCAGATTATCTCTTTGTCGTGCGTGTGCGTGTAAATGTGCGCTTTCTGTATAGGCAACATTAGAATGCAGTTATATAGAGGGCCACTGCCAAGTCGTGTCATTCTTACCACATTAACGGCACCGTTAAGGTCACCATTTGTTTGCGGTATGTCATCGATTCCCCCCCACTCACGACGACATGACATCTGCTGTTGCATCGTGTGATATCTTGGTAGTTGTGATTATGGTAGTCTGCACATTATGCTGTGAGTGAGCTGTGGAGAATGGAAGCCCTTGCCTTGTGTCACGGAGGAACAAAGTTCCCCATGTGGTGATCTGTAGACTTTAATGACGCTGTCCTCCTCCAAAAAAACAACCACATAGGTCATTTGGACAAGAAGCATGTTACATTTTTATGCTTATTTTTAGGCGGCGACCTTTAGTGACCGTAATGACCGGAGTAAAGTCCAAATAAAGGACGACAAATTCTGCGTAGCATGGAGGTCAGAGCGGACGTATGGGTCAAACACACACAGGACTTTGACCCAGGAGACTGCTGTTTGTGTCCCATGCATGGCATAGATGTATTATTATGCCTGGAACACACTGCATGCGTGAGCAGCGCGTGACAGTGACCAAACTGCAGCATCTTGCACGCTTGCGGTGTTCACACTGGCAGCGTTGTTGCTGCGCCGCTTCTGCAGGGCTGCCTGCTGCCATGAGTACTGTATTTCCACATTCATAAATACATAATCCACTCATTTATGAAGTCAAGGCAAGCTCCTGCATTGTCAACAACACCGCCCTGCTAATGTTTCTCAATAAAATGCCTTGTGTCAACTGAAAGGATTCTGTCAACAGAAACGTCGTCAGAGGGCTTTTATTTTTAAAAGTTTGGAAAGTTTGAGAAAAACAGATATGTTTGTATTTCCTCATCTCTGTTACGGATTAAGACGTTAAAACGGTAGTAAATGGTGGTATAGAGTCAATATAAATATCAAAACACCAGTTTCACCTTCTATTTGTGCTGATAAGTGTGCACAACACGCAGAGTAAAAAAAAGGGTCAGCCATCGTTTCTCGACATGTGCCGCAGCTGAGCAGCGCCACTCACACAGGCAGTGTGGCTGCTCCTCAAGCTG